>NW_023340268.1:12536082-12541932 GCF_004916995.1 Morone saxatilis
ATATTTCCACATTCAATCACTGAAGCCTGTCGGTGCATGGCTGACACACACACACACACACACACACACACACACACACACATACATTTACTTGTGTGCACTTGTACACTGTCGCTGTCTTGAGGCAGCAAGCATATTGTCACTGCCACGGCCATGGCAAGTACATAGACATATACTCAGTCCTTTCCAGGGACAGGGTATGTTGCCATGGCAACAGAGACCTCAGCCCAGTGGCAACAGCCATCTTCTATCCACCAGCTAAATGTTACATTAGCATAAAGTGTTAAAAGAGAGATTTTGTGTGTTCATGCCTGCGCCTTTTGTTATACAAATGAAAGGCTTCAGTTTTGAGGAGTCAGACAGTAAATCTCACTGACGTTTGAGTGTTTTGCTTCTTGCACATTTGCATGTTGTACAACGGCATGTTTTCTACTCAGTGGCTCAGATTTGTTTGTGTAGCTGTAAGCATGTCAGGAATTTGCTTTCACCTTCGCTGCAGGGGTGGGTTGGGTGTGTGAAAGTGTGCCTGTGAACATTTGGTGTTTTAATCCAAGGGACTTTCTGCAACTTAAGTGTTTGAACAATGGTAAATTAGTGGTGTTCAACTCACTGAGCTCCAGCACCACTTGGTGTATGCGTTGAATAAGTAAAGACGTGTAATTATGTGCTTCTCTCAGGTTTTTGCCCTCTCCACTCACCCTTATGGCTGCCGAGTCATCCAGCGCATTCTCGAACACTGCCTTCCTGAACAGACGCTGCCTATACTAGAGGAGCTCCATCAGCACACAGAGCAGCTTGTGCAGGTAACGCACACAAACTAGCACTTGCTGATGTCTTTCATCTGCCACCAGTTATGTTTTTCAGGATAATGACACCTCATGTTGGCTTGAATAAAGTGTCTCTCAGTCCAGAGTTTTGAAGTTGGCTGTGTGTTTGATGTGACGTCAGAAGCACCAGCTGGTGTCCTCACGTTTTATTTAATGTGTCTGTGTCGTTTGTTTTATTTAGGACCAGTATGGCAACTATGTTATCCAGCACGTTTTGGAGCACGGCCGAGCTGAGGATAAGAGCAAGATAGTGGCTGAGATCAGAGGCAATGTACTGGGACTCAGCCAGCACAAGTTTGCCAGGTAAATTCCAGTACAAACACACACACGGTTTTGGTCTTATCTTCCCTTCTTTTGAAAAAGGTTCTTTCGTTTCTCCAGAGTTGCAGCCAGATTTTTCTTCCTTCTTTCTAAATGTATCTTCACGTACTCCCCTGACTTCCTTTCTCTAGTAATGTGGTGGAGAAGTGTGTTACCCATGCGTCGCGGGCAGAACGGGCAGTGCTGATAGACGAGGTGTGCAGCCTGACTGAGGGCCCCCACAGTGCCTTATACACCATGATGAAGGACCAGTACGCCAATTATGTGGTGCAGAAGATGATTGACGTGGCCGAGCCCACCCAGCGCAAGATCGTCATGCACAAGGTAAGTGGAAAGAATAGTGTCCCATCAAAGCGCTGGGATAATGGAGGTGGTTCTGAACCTTTTCCACACACTGGGCATGCAATGTATGTGTAGGCTATAGAGAGTGCAAACAAGGCAAAGACACTGCCATTGTTCTGCCAAAAAATATGACATATGTAGGGCTACAAGCATTGTTATATTGTATACTATTCACAGTTATGGATTGTTGATGTGTCTGTAAACTAGGGGACCACTAAAACCCATCCAAACATACCAAAACTCAAAGTGATGTCTTAAAATGGTTTATTTAGACGGATGCAAAATGGACTGCCAGATTTGAAAACCTTGAAAAACATATTTTACGCAACAATTGTCTTTGATTCATTTTGTTTTGAGTAATTGTTTTGGTGCTAAATATCAACCTTTAAATAACCCTACAGGGGAACTAAACCCCCTCTCTGTCAACCCAACAACCACCATTTACCTCCACATCAATAAATCTTAATAAGGTCATTGGTTTCCTCGGCAACGACGCAGAAGCTGACATAAGCACACGTGATCATCGATTTACAAATTAATGGGTGTTGTTTGATGTTGACAAAAATACAATCTAGATGCAGATCATGTGTAGCCAAAAAGGGTGTGTGTGTGTGTGAGTGTAAGAGAGTGTGAATACAGCCCACGTCCAACATGTTCAACATGTGTGTTTGTGTGTCTGCACAGATCCGACCCCACATTTCCACCCTGAGGAAGTATACGTATGGAAAACACATCTTGGCCAAGCTGGAGAAGTACTACATGAAGAATGGCGTTGACCTGGGTCCTCTCTGTGGCCCTCCCAATGGCATCATGTAAACCGACCTCCCCCCGACCCCCTCCAGCCTGAAATCATGTCTACCACCTGATCTACCCCTCCCCCTACCCTTCACCTTACCCTCCTAAAGCTGTCATGTCTACCAGCCCCACCCTCTTGTCCCTGTCCAGTCCTTCAGAAGGCATAATGCCCCCCCACCCCACCCCGCCCAGATCCTACTCACTGAGGACGTTGAGTACCCCTCGTTCACCCGTTTCCACGACAACCCTTCGGGAGGAGCCTGTTGCTACAGGCAGCCTTAGTTTTTGTCAGATTTTGTTGCCCCTCCCCCACCCGAGCCCAGGCTTTCTGAACTGGGGGAGGAAGGGAGGGGAGGGCAGGGAGTGGAGAGCGGTGAGACC
This sequence comes from Morone saxatilis, assembly GCF_004916995.1. Lineage (NCBI taxonomy): Eukaryota > Metazoa > Chordata > Actinopteri > Moronidae > Morone > Morone saxatilis. The sequence continues at coordinate 12,538,749 of NW_023340268.1, forward strand.
TGTTCCACTCATCGTTCCACACTCTCCTTTTTTGGTTGTTTTTTTCCTTAATTTCCTCTTTTCTGATAAACTCGAAAAATCATTTCACTTTTTGCTACTGCTGCACACACAATCCTAGTGTCCCCTCCCCCTCATCCCATCCTAGCTATTTACCACTATGAGATGGAACGAGTATTTAATTTGTCTGACGTCACAGAATCATAGACGAATACACACACGCACACACGCACACACACACACGCCATCAGCTAACCAGCAGACAGATCATTTAGCATGGGAGATTCGTTTTCTGGTCTTGCTTCTATAAATATAACGTGTATACTTGGTGTAGACCTTTGCATATATATATAAATATATATATAAAACTTTGTAGTTTTTCTGGTTTTTGATGTTGAATCTGTATCTATAATGTATCCTAGTAGTGACCACATACTTCTGACTGTATAATTGTACATTTGTAAACCCTTGTAATGTAAAAGTGCTTTACCACCCTTTTTGGTATGAGAAGAAAAAAGAAAAAAGCTCACTCTGAAAAAAAAACAACAAAAAAATCTTAGAAAAAAACCTGTGCATTTCAGTGTATATTCTCACCTCCTTGGTTGTGACATATGAGTTGTTGTATATTGTAAATTGTAATATCAAATTTTTGTTTTGAAAAGCCCTTTCTATACAGCGTAGTACTTGTACAAAGATTCGCCACGCTTGGTTTTATCTTTATCTTGTCACTGCTTAACTTAAGACGTCGATCTCCCATTGACTCCCAATTGGACACGTTATGTTAGACTTAGTGGTGTCTTCTGGTTTATGTTGAAGGTTTTGTTTTTTTGACCTTTTTTTAAGATCTTTTTATAGGAATGCTTTACCCCAAGAAATGTGTCATGTGTATGGGTATGCTGGCTGGGTGGGAGAAATACTTTTACTCATTTAAAACAAAACCCAAATCCCTTGATTACCCATGACTGTTTTCAGAGGGGTAAACCCATGGATTGTACAGAGGAGATTCTTGTGTTTTTTGGCATTTCTCTAGTGCTGTAAGTGCTGTATCATACTGTCTATGTCCTTTTGGGTGAGAGAGGCAGCCCGCCACAGTGCGGTGTACATTTGGAGCAGCCTTGTGTATATTTACTACGAGCACACCTGTAACCATATGTGTATAGTTAACAGAACCTGTGTATGCTTATTGCCTGGGCAACTATTTTTTGTAACTCCTGTTGTAGATTGTCTCTAAACAATTGTGTGATCTTTATTTTGAAACCAAACTGAACAAAAAAACTTTGAAAATTTAACCGTCTCAAGTGTGCTTCATTTGTATGCTTTTTACGCACTCACACAGGAAGGACCGAGCAGACAAACTTCTGTTTTTCTTACTTATTTTAAGTGCCAGTTGTATCAAAAAGATCATGGTCTGTGCTGTGTTTCCTCTTCCAGCCTTCTGAGTGAACGTGTCTGCAGTGATACGGCCGCGGATACACACAGCATGAGTCAGAGCGGGCTCTAGTTTCTTTATAAATGTGACCGATTAATAAGGCTGGCATCTTGGCGTGGCCCTGACTAATGGTGTTACAATAATGACTCCAAGTGAGGAATAATTTAGCTCTAGTAATGGATACAGATAACTATTACTTTGATTTAAAAAAAATAAAATAAACTAGATTATTTACACGGTGGAGACTGGATAAGCAGTATTGAAAGCCTTTCAGTCATCACAATAAGCAGAAGTGAAAAGACTACTGTCATTTGAGGAGAGGACAAAAGAGTAAATCCACACAATAGCCTCAATCTCTGATAATTATACTTTTGGCATGAGTAATGACCCCAGTGTTTGAAACAAGGGATTATCCGACTACACTGCAGTGTTAAGCAGGTGTCTTATTAAAAAAAAAAAAAAAAACGACATCCTGCTTGCGGCTTTCCAATGTTATCTTCCTAAGGAGACATGAGGACAAAATAAACCTGTCCAGTTTTTGTTTGGAGCATGCTGGGTCGAAGCGGAAACAGCCAAACAAGTCAGGTTGGGTGTGATGTTAGTGGCAGTAATCCCATGGCTTTGTTGATTTCTTAAAGCGGATAATAATAAAACCTAGTACCTGCAGTGGTACTGTAGATTTAGGCCGTGGCTGCTACAGTTAAGCCTTGTATGCTGTTGTTTTATGGATTACCCTGTGAGTCAGGGCCCAGGGGGTAGTTGCCCAGTTTTACCTCTGTTGGTTTGTAGTGATTTGATTCAATTGAAAGTTGTTTGGGGAGAAAATTACCACAAGTTGGGTTCTGCAATATTACATGTCTTGTCTGCCTTGTGAATGGGCCCTGTGTCAAAATGTGCATGATGCAAAGTAGTAGATGATAATGTCCCTGAGGCTATTGTCAGCTGATCAAGTATGAATCACATTCATGTTTTACTAGTTCTGTAGCTACCACACCACCACAAAACAAACTTGTTTGACAAAATATTTAATTTTAACTTTCAATTCTAGCTTTCTTCTGGGACTTAACAGCATTTTAAGGAGTAAATTGACCATCCAGTACACTTGGTGGTGAGTGGACCTTGAGTAAAGATGGTTAGTGTGGATATTTGGAAGAATAGCCCTGAATGTAAAAAGGCAGGTTAGGTGTAGCTATGTTAGCTGTTGAATTAGCAAACATGTCCTTTAATTCAATCAGTCAGTCAGTTTGGGGTTCATTTTAATGTTTTACCTTTCTAAATTACAGATTTAAACAGTCACTATGCTATTTTCACAGTTCGCTAAACTGCACCGTTGCTAGGCGACGCAAGTAGGCTACAGTGCCCGTGGCGAATACATTTTTCGTGACGCACACACAGGTGTGAGCTCACCTTCAGAACGTCTTAACCGTGACTCAGCCAATCACAGCAGAGCACAGGAGCTGACCGGTAAAGGTGTGTAATGGCGTGCAGCCAACCGGAACTACCTGAGCGCGAAACAAAAGGCGCAACCTGGGAGCAGCCACCAATGCCCCGCGGTGCGCAGTGAGCGTGCGCTGCCTCCTGCACACACACACACACACACACATATATAGCCTATATATGTGTGTGTGTTTAAAGGACTGCGGGTGCCTAAACGAGCTGCAGGGGGCATCCTCGCCCTTGCTCGCGGAGATTCCCCCCACCTCTCTCTTAACACACAGACACACATATATATACCCTCTCTCTCTCTCTCATACACAC
>NW_023340268.1:12542032-12550349 GCF_004916995.1 Morone saxatilis
CTCTCTCTCTCTCTCTCCTCACACACCTCCTCTCCGGAACCATCCACGCCGAGCTTCACGCGCCGCTCCCCCCAACCATAGCACGCCCACACCTTCCGTTACCGATTAATCCAGATTTATCCCATGAGGAGGAGGAGGTGGAGGAAGAGCAGAGTGGAACCTCATTGAATCATTGAGAGAAAAAGGGAAGAAGCAGCAAAAATAATCCAAATGCAGATCTACTTTTTTAAATTCAAATTAAGAAGAAAACATCCTTTTTATAATATTCCCTAACCCGTATATTCCCAATATTCCCATAATGTATTGGTGATCAATGGTGAGTTTAAGTAATCTTAATCTCTGTCTTCCAGTCTCTAATGCTGCATTCATGGTCACATAAGGCTGGGTTGGGCCCCTGCTGATCCACACCTACCACCCTCTGTGCAGTGTGTATTTACCCTGTGGACTCCAAGTTCCCTTAAAGTCCAGTCCCTGTACTCCTTTACTGGAATGATAATTAAAGATTCCTCCTCCAGACATGTTTGTTTGAGATGTCTCCTACTTCACTCCCAACAGCCGTTCTTAGTCCTGAGTCATGCCGGTACGTTCCACGTTTCAAATTAAGATCTGAGGTCGAGCCCAGAGAAACGTTCCCCTTATCAGATGAATGTGAAATCAGCCTTTCAATGTCAAACTGTGCGCATACATCAAAGTCAAACAGGAAAAACTCCTTTTTTTAGTGGAGGGGAACTTTAATTTGTGTTAGTTTGTTGTCATTTAATTGAATTAAACTTTAGGATTATGAAGCATGTGAGCACAAAACAAACTCAAAGCTCTGGACACTTAGATTTTGACACAAGACATGACCACAAAAGTCTCCAAAATATGCACAGTCCACTTGAGTTCATATTGTATTTCAGTGGTGTACGTTCCCTAACAAATGTAAAAAATAATTATATCACTAAAACCAATTGACCTGCAGCTCTTTGGGGCCCCTCGAGGTCTGGAGCCCCGGAGGCAGTTGATTGCCTTGTCTCGCCTAATTCAGTCCTTCAATTCTTCGCTTGGACGCAATATTTGTATTGTCAACATCTTGGCGTTCCATTGTGCCGGCTCTGCCATGATTACACTGGTTTTGACAGCAGCTTTCAACACCAAACACACACACACACACACACACACACACACACACGCACAGAGTGATTATTACTAGGTCAGTCGGTTGCAGTCTTTGCCAAAGATCCTTGGCCTCCGGCTGACCTAATCTGTCTTTAAGTGTACAGATGGAGACAGGTGTGACACATATATACACACACACACATGCACACACACTTAAATATACGCCGTCTTAGGAGAACACAGATGGATGCAGGCATTGCATTAAGATGTAACACACAGTCTAATAATTACAAAGGCTCACCTCAAGCAACCCAGGCCTTAAACTCACGAGCACACAGTCATACGCAGTTGCTGACGAGATCTTTCTTAAGATTGCCTCTTGGCTTAAACCCGACTGACGTGTGTGTGTGTGTGTCTCTGTGTGCATTTCCTGTTTTTCGGAGTTGTGACATCATATCCGGGTGACTATATTTTACATGGGAGACCAATTTTCCCACAGACATCTGTTGTGTCCCACGGATAGCCAGTTTGTGTGTGTGTGTGTGCATCCGTCTGCCTTCGTGAGAGCGCTCACTGTCCATCTGTCTGTGTGTGGGCTCAAAAATAGTGAATCTCCGCTGCCAAAAACTTGTTCTCGCCAGCCCTCGCCCCTTGAAAAATGCGTGTGAGAGTGTGTGTGGCGGAAAAGCGTTGTGTTCTTGAGGATCATGTTTAACTCATGGAATGAATCAGTGTTTTGTGCCTGACAAAGCCCCCCATAGAGAGACGAAGAAAGAGAGAAGGAGCAAGAAAGAGGAAAAAATAGCCCGAGTGAGGCGGATTGAGGGAGAGTGTGGAATGTGAGAGGCAATTTGACACAGGAAGTGGGTCCTTCTTACTCTCCTGGAGGACAAAGTCCCTTCACAGACACACACACACACACACACGAGCTAGCAGGTAGAAAACACTCCTGGTGTGCAGGTATTTCAGGTGTGTGTGTGAAAGGATGGGTGAGGGGTTGGGGGGTCACCTTCCAATGGACAGAGGAAATGAAAAGGCTCACGGTTCATATCCGGAGCTGTATTCAGATGGCCGACGTCTGGAGCTGAGCGCGGACAGAGAGAAAGAATAATGAGGGCCTTCAGTGAGGAAAAAAAACATCTACTCCCCCTTTTCCTCACCCCGTCTCCTCCCCTTGGCTATTTATGTGTGTGTGTTGGATGTGTACACATGCTGCTCACTCATATCTGAAAGCAATTTCTTATCACATAGGAGGGACTGGCTTGGCAGATGTGCCGCATTTGAGTGAAATTAGTTTTCCTTTCTGTGGAGGAAGTTTTAGTGTTTGATTCAAGTCGGAAAGGAATGGAATTTCCCATTTGCTATTAGACTGATAACGGCGTGTGAGAACCAAGAAACCTGCCGTCACAATACCTGTTATTGCTGTGGGTCCTCCCTCTGAGCTCAAAGAACAATGGGAGAGTTTGCAGAAAAACCATTAACTAAAAAAACCCAAATGCTCGGCCCTGAATAGAAAATGATCTATTCAGAAAACTGGAAGATTTTTCTACATTATTCTTATTAATAAACTTGTGCAACATGCTTTTTTCTAATAAAGAACATAAGTAAAAATACTATTTCCTGAATATATAGTTATGTCAACCTAGCAGATAAAGTGTATTGGCCTTAGTGTCCTCCAACAATGTCCACCAACACTTACAATATTTCTTATTTAAGGATTAATCCATGCTTTTGTAGTTCATTATGTAATTCGTTATATTCTTGCCACGGCAGCTCGTTGCTCGTTTGCAGAATGTTTGAAATGCTGAAGCCTCGGAGCTTATTACTCTAATAAGTGTTGGCCTGTCTCCATTGGATACCAGTGGAGCTTTAACGGACCAGTATGTAGGATTTAGTGGCATCTAGTGGTGAAGTTGCAACTAACTGAACACAGCTCGCGTCTGTATTTCACCACCTGGGAATGAGAACAGGCTGTGAGGTATGTAGGAGAAACTACAGAAACTTGAAAAATGTCAAAGGCCCTATTTAGAGCCAGTGTTTGGTTTGTCCTTTCTGGGCTACTGTAGAAACACAGTGGTTTAACATGGCGGACTCCACAGAAGGTGAACCGCTTCCATAAAAACTGCTCATACTAAAGTAACAAAGACACAAAGATTATTAAGGTTTTTATAGGTGATTATACACTAATGTAACATACCTAATTGCATTTCTAAATCCTCCTAAATGTTACACACTGGACATTTAAAAGTCTAAACAATACTTCAGTTATTACCTGATGAAGCCACCTGAGCACATACAGTAATGTAAAGTCTCTGGGGTTGGCTAACCATTGAACATTGAACCTCACTTAATAGCTCGAGGGTTAATCTCTCCAATATTTAATGAAAAACTTAATACAAATATGTGTAATTTGTTTTTTTAATCATCTCATCGTCCAGCAGCTGTGCTACTGTCATTGCACTGATGCTTGATAATATATCAGTCACAGGAGCCGTTTGACTGCAGAATGGGTACTTTTACTTTTGATGCTTTAAGAATATTTAGCTAATACTTTTATTGAAGGATTTTAAACGCAGGTGTTTTACAGTGCGGTCTTGGCACTTTAAACTGTAAAGGATCTCAATACTTCCTCAACTACTGGAAAGGGGCTTGATAACTGAATCTTTACTCTCTGACACCCATGCTGAGGTGCCATATTGTTGTACTTTCTAGCCTGTGTGAATCTCTGTTCACACTGCCAGTCACAGTTTAGAAAGTACCTGTTTTCTTCAATCGCTTGGCTCCACAACATTATGCAACACCAAACTTTCCCCCCGTAGAACGTGTTCAAGTCATCCCACAAATGAGAAAGAATGCAGTTATAGCCTGAATTCATCCAGCTGGAAACCCTGGCTCCTCTCGTCACGACCAGTAAGACACACAAGTGCCGACACGCTTGCTCACATATATGCACCGATGCACATTAACATTAAAAGCCTTGATTATACACACAGATACACTGCATTCACACACTCGCAGTGCTAGTGAATAGTCGCGGTGGTGTGCAGCAGTTTTGTTGATTCAGTGAGTCAGAGGGAGACGGAGAACGCTGGAGGTGTTTTAGGTAGGTCAAAACAGGCTAGAAACACAGCTTGCGTAGATACTAAACACACACACTCTCACACACACACACACACACACACACAGAGTCTCCCTTGCAGTAATTGGGCAGCACTGCGCAGACATACATACATATTCTCTGGAGAGGGGGGTTAGATGAATATAGAGAGGAGAGGAGGGAGGGAGAGGAGAGGGATGGAAAAAAGGGAGGTGTACAGACCACAGGATAATGAGAAAGAGGGAATAAAATGGAGAGGGGTGAGGATGGAAAAAGAGTTACGGTAATGGTGAGATGGGGATGCTAGATAGCAGGGGGGGAGACGTGAGAGAGAAAAAAGGGGCAACGTATCGAGTGCTGAGTGATCGAAAGAGGATGAAAAAAGGAGGGATGTGGTGGAGCCCAGAAACAGAGGGGAGGATGGGACCAGGAGTAGAGTGGAGGGAGGAAAAGGAGATGGGGGATATGGGGACATGGAGACGGAGGCGTGGGGAGGGGAGAAATATGAGGGCTGGATGACGGGGACGACAGCGAGGGGATGGAGCGAGGCCAGAAGGATGGAGACAGAGCCAGGATGGAGGGATGTCGAGTGAGAGAGAGAGTTAGGGTGGGGGAGGGAAGCGTGCACTGCTCATTCCCAGGAGACCGTGCTCTACCTGCTCTCCGCGGCCGTTGCCATGACAACCAGCATGGCTGCCGCTGTCACAGCTTTATCGCCCCTCTCTCCTCCTCTCCCTCTCTCTCTTTCATTCTGTTACGTCTTTTTTTTTTCCACCTGTCACCTCTGTTGCTTCTCTCATTCACAGGTTTTCATATCTCGTTCTCTATTTTCTCACTGCACTCTTCCTCCTTTCTTCTTCCTTCTTTCTCTTTCTGTCTCTTCACTCCTTCTGCTTCTTTTATCTTCCTCCTCCCCTCCTCTCTTGTGCATCTGTCCCACTACTATAAATTAAAAAAAAGAGAGAAAGGGAGAGACGGCAGTTGTGTTTCACCTTTACAACTGTGTGTGTGTGTGTGTGTGTGTGTGTGTGTGTGCATGTGCTATTACAGGACTCTAAATTAGAGAGCATAAACGCAGTGCCGGCTCCCAAAACCACAAAGCATTCTGGGATTTCTTTTGCTATAAATGAAAACCTCAGAAACAGGGCGCTTCCTTCCCACTAACAAACCTTTGTGTGTGTGTGTGTGTGTGTGTGTGTGTCACAGATGCCCTCCACCAGCATATTAATGCTGTTAAGATGGTATTATCATTTTTCACTCATATTATTATGTGTGTATCCGTAGCTCTTTAGTACTACTCTCTTTCCTCGTGCGTTTCCGTAAAGACGGGGTAATTAGGTTAACGAAGGGCCGGATGGGCGGGGTCATGCAGACCTGAAACCCAATGCGGTCCAATGGGACTGCAGGAATGTGTATTTCCTGGCAGTCAGATGATAAGAGCAGTCTGAGGCCAAGATAAGGCCGGTCTCACACTCCCGACCAGACCCTGGCCTCCATCTGACCTCCAACACACGACTCCCTCCATCTCTCTCTCCATCTGTTGGCCTTTATGTTTATCTGATGGTAATTTTGTCAGCAATTTTACATTTAGGCCAATTTGGTGTCACTCGACACTTTGTTTTTGACATTTTTTCACCCTCAATTTATACTTTTAGTTGAAGCTGAAAACTGAGTTGATTAACTGATGAGCCGGCCAACAGAACGGAAATAGTGGTTTGAAAAAGGTCCACTACTTGCTTCTTCTGGAGCTTTCAACTGCATCAAATGGTCCTCCATCAGCAGTTTACTTAGTTAGAGTTGGATGTATTAACATACTATTCCTGGGGACCCCCTACAACACACTTAAAGACCCCCGTTGATCACAGTTTGAAAACCACTGTTGGTCAGACAAGACAAAATATATTACAATAAAATAAATTACAATTTTCTGACATTTTATGGAGAATAGTATTAATTGATAAAGATAATGATCAGATTTATCGATTGTGAAAACAATGATTGGTTGTAGCACCAGATTGTTTTTGTCAAAGAATATTAATTAACAACAGTTTTGGTAGGCAGGAGATCATTCTACCGTCGACTTACTAATAAAACCATGCAATGGGCAGAAAATGCTTTAAAAAAGAGCCAAACAATCTCTGCCTCCAACTGCTCAGCTTTTACAGCTCGACTCTGATTTATATGTTTTTAAATCGTACTTCTTTGGGTTTGGGACTGTTGCTACTTTGGGAACTTGTGATGGCTTTTTTTTCTCGTTATTTTCCCCATTTTTTAGACCAAACAATCATCCACGGACACTTGACAGATATTGATTTGGCCATAAAATAATACTGTGTATGATCAATTGCGCCATTCTTCTATGACATAGTAAAAATAAATGATAAAACCTTGGAACAAGGTTGTAGTTTTCGCTCCAGTTGGCAACTAATGACACCAAATCTCTTCTGCTTTCGATCGTGTTTGCAAGAGACTTGTTTCCTTGGCTGGATGTCATCGGTGGAGACATTTTTGAATGCCTCTGGCTGGAAATGCTATCACTGTTCCCCTGGGAGACCATCTTTGAAAATGGCCACTATGGCCACTCAAAGCCTGCTAAGTTTGTTTGCACTTAATAGTGGTAGAGAGTGCTGGTAAACGAAGACACAGTGGAAGGAAGAGAGTGTGCCATCTCAGGGGATTGTCTCCAAAGCTCTGCTGGAAGAGGCAAAGATCGAGTAAAATGGGATCAACGTCAAGCCAAATCTGAAAAGAAGAGATTTTATTTGGGGGAACATTTGAATTGATTGTTGTACGGTGATACAGTCATTTGTGAAAGCACTTCACCTAACAGCATTTGTGTCTTCTGGGGTGTTTGTGGTTGCAGTGAAAGAGGCTCAGGTCAGCACTTGAAGGAGAAAAGTTAAATTAATCACATATCCAATCATGTGCATCTTTTCCAAGATGTGTTTTTTCACCCAATTTGCCGTCCCTTCATTTTGTCCCGTCTTTGATCTGCCAACGTCACAGTTTCTATTTTCAAACGACCTTCATGTCATCCTTTTCTCTGATAACAGAGATTTCGTCAGTTTTGATTTACAGATATCCATTCCTGATGCATGTTTTTCATCGAGGCAGATAGAGAATTAATTACAGTTTAATACTAAGTTGGTCTTATCTGTGGGGGTTTTGACGGTAATATTTCATCATAATTTCCTTATTATTCACACTGTGACAGAGATCTACTTGTTTGCATACTGATGTGTACAACCTGTGTGTGTGTGTGTGTGTGTGTGTGTGTGTATGTGTGCTTAATTTGTAATTGGTTGCTCAATTGGTTATAGGAAGGACACAGGAAGTGAGTATTTATAGATCTGGCCTTCAAGCTTTTAACCGGGAGGGAGCTTCCTGAGTGGTGCACAAAGGGGGGATTTTATATAGGTGTGTGTTTTTATGTGTGTGTGTGTTTACATGTGAAACAGAGGCAGAGAAGGCGATGGAGGAGCACAGGGAGGCCGCTTGTGCGAACGAGAGCGAGAAATACTGTGTGCGAAAGGCATGTGACTGTGTATGTGTGTGTTTGAATTATTTAGCCCAACGTCCCGACAGAGGAGTGAACGAGGTCAGGATCTCATTGCTGCAACGTTTTTCCTCTCTCCATCCATCCATCTCCACACCCTCCACCCAGCAGCCCTCTTCCTCCTCCTCCTCCTCCTCCTCCTCCGTCGCTGCAAAGATCCTCGTTTATTCGGCCTGTCTTGATAAACAGGAACTAAGTAAGAAAAGGCTTCCCACATGTTACTCATGTCCCCTCAATTATTGGCAAGCCATGTGGGAAAAAACATCGATCCAATTAAATACAGACACTGAAACCCGCTGTTAATGTGTGTGTGTGTGTGTGTGGACCTTCTCAAGTAAACCTTTGAACCCCAATTCTTTAAAGGGCTCTTTCAAAGGACTTAGCAGTTTGAACGAGCCCCTGAAGCTAATGAGCTGTGTGTGTGTGTGTGTGTGTGTGTGTAAAAAAAGTGTGTGTGCGTGTGGTTGGGAGGTAGGGATTCTGTATTATTGCTTGGTGGTTGCAGCAGGTTCTCTTTCCCATAAGGCCTTTTTTATAAACACCTCCACGCGCACACACACACACAC
>NW_023340268.1:12550528-12554993 GCF_004916995.1 Morone saxatilis
GTGTGTGTGTGTGTGTGTCCTCGATGTATTGTTTATCTAGCCGTATGTGTTACATTATAATTGTTTCCCGTGCTAGACTGATTGAGGTGTCAGTCTGACAGGACATGATATGACTGAGGCAGATACACATGACAGATTGACAGGTCACACAACACTAAAACATTAGACACAGCAGGAGGAAGAGGAAGAGGAGGAGGAGGAGGAGGAGGAGACACCGATAGAGGAGAGGCATCACTTCTTTTGACATTAATTCCTTTTTTGACTGTTTAAAATTAGCTTACTCATCCCCAATCTGAGTTGCAGTTGTATTTAGTTGGGTTATAATTTAATTTTAGGATGGAAAGTGCCTATTATTTTCATAATTAATTATTTTCTCGATTAACTGATTAATCGTTTGGTTTCCCAGAGCCCCAGAAATGTCATCATACTTCTCGTTTTGTCCGACCTACAGTCCAAATCCTTAATCGATGCTGCTCTGTTTTGCTTTAATTGTCGCTGGTGGCGACTAGGGATGGATATTGTTTAATATGTTTTGACACTACAGTGCTGATACAATAGCTGAGTTTTAGTACCGACACTAAACAGATTATTTGATATCTACAAACCCTTTTTTCTTTCAACAAAAGAAGCTTATATTTTAATTGTTGTCTAAAGTGAAGCAATTGTAAAAGATTTTTGCCTGCAATTAATTATTCATTTCGTTATCGAATTTATTTTTTCCTGATAAGTTTAGTCTATAAAATGTCATCACTATTTCTCCAAGGTAAGGTCTTTGGATTGCTTGTTTTGTCCAACCAAAAGCTCAAAACTCAAATAAATATTTGACATTTCTGCTTGAATTTATTGATCAAGTATCAAAATAGATTTTATTTCAAATTATGATTTAAATATCTGGTTAAAGAATAAGTAAAGAAGCAATTGTGACTTTTGAGGCCAACTTTCAGTAATGGATACTCTTTAAAACTCTGTGCTACAGAAAAAAGTGCTGAGGTTTGAGACCAGGGCCAGTTGGAAGATGATTTGAAAGAAAGAAAGAAAGAAAGAAAGAAAGAAATGATTTTCTGGATTGGATTGGAAAAAAATTGGATGTATTTATCTCGAGTCTTGCGAAATCTCAGCACCTTTTCCTCTCTCCTTCTGTACCGGCTGCTACAGACGAATTTCCAACAGTGCCAAAATAGTATTGAGGTTCAGGTGTCATGGTGGTTACTAGGCTTACCATATACTATAATTGTACAGCATCCTGAGTTTGATCCTTTTTGTTGTAGTTCTTGCATGTCATACCCCCTTTCTATCCCCTTATTATATGTAATTCCCAAAAGTACTTGAAGAGTATTTAGATTCAATACTAAACCCTAACAGTGCTTAACAAATTGTATCTTAACACTGAACAGCTCTTGGAAATGTTCCCAACAAAGCTGAAAGGTGTGGCGACAGATTTGAAAGTGATTGGATATTGTGTGGAGATGGAGGGAGAGGAGATTTGAAGAGAATGAAAGGGGAACGGGGTCAGAGGCAATCACAGACAAAAGTGATATTAAAGCAGGGGTTGTGGTTAAAGTGTGGTTAAAGTGCAGCAGAGAGCGAGGGGAAAAAAAAGCCGATTGGAGAGAAGAAGAAAATGCAGCACACATGGAGAGGAAAGGAGGGGGGACTAGACAGAGAATAGAATTGGTTAATGTGTAAAAAGTGGTAAAAGGATATGAGTGGCTCATCAGAAAATAGCGTGAGATAAACGGGGAGGGATTGGCTTTAGGTAGAGTGAAATGATAAAAGAGCAGAGGAGCTGACGAGGAAGAAAAAAAGAGAAAATGAAAGGGAGATGGATGGGGTGGATTGCTGTCCTGGTAGCAGCAAAGAGAGAGAGAGAGAGAGACTGGTGGTTAACGCAGGCCTGTAAAGAGCTTAGAGCAGCTGAGACGGATTGAATGGAGAGAACAACCTGGACAGGATTACACCGAGACAGAAGAGAGAGCAAGATCGTATCACAGCCCATATATTTCCCTGTCCTCCAGTTACACAGGTCCACTGGTTTACACCGACACTGACCACAAGCTCCACGATCACTCTTTAATTAAACCCATCTCGCCTGTATCGAGGCATTAATGATCACCGATTATTACACCGAACACTCTGGAGCTAATCTATGCGTTAGACAATCTTTCACCAGCCATTAGTTTCTTAAATCCACCTCTTAATTAATTAGTCAGTGAGTAATGTTGCCCACAGAGCGACAAAGCTATCTTTAACCATGCTGCTAAAGAACAATCAGAGGTGAATGAACACGTTCGCACCTGAAGCTTGTCATAATATTTATTTTTAAGCTAAGGTGATTCAGCAGAAGAGAGATAACACTGTCTGAATGGCAACAGGGAACTCCTACCAGAGAAATATAAATACTGTTAATCCTCATTAGCGACTTGTTTACACCCACCTGCTGCATGCTTTTGTGAACATTGCTTGATGTTACCATGAAGCAGTGGTTCCCCATATTATTTTAAAAGAATAGTTCAACATTTTTGGAATATATGGTATCTCATGTCTCTGCATGAATGAGATGAGCAGATTAATATCATGTCTGTGTGTTAGGTATGTAGCTGCAGTCAGGTCGTGGTTAGCTTAGGATAAAAACTGGAAGCAGAGGCTATTCTTGCTCTGCCCAAAGTGAAACAACATGCCTGCCAAAACCTCTAAAACGTCTTATTTACACAATAGATCTTTGTGGTTTGAGGGCGAGTTGCATTTTACAGTTATTTCTTGATGAAACACAGTTTATCCCGATACCGTAGTGGGGGGTTGCCAGATATGATCAGTAAGCTTAAGTGTTGTTTTCTAAAAGGCTCGACAGTGCCAAGACTTTGGTACGCTCAGGTGTTGTTCACCAAGAGAGCAAATAAGCAGATTTCCCAAAACGTCGAACCATTCCTTTAAAATGGGAGCACCCCCCCTCGCCTCCCCCTTCTCCCCCTGCTCAGATTATTTCATTTGAACATTGTAAGAGCCCTGAAGATTAAAAAATCTAATCTAATCTAATAGTTGACAAGAAAGAAAAACAGAAAATTATAGAGAAGTCAGGATAAATAAACCTAATTTTGTGTCCTTTCCATCTTGTGACCACTTTGCTGAGTCCTCTGCCATCCACAATCTGATAAATACAATCACATCAGATGATGCAAAACATTAAATGACATCTGCACATCCGCTGATACAACACACGAGTCATTCATAGAGAAAAAAAATAGGACAAAGCAAGTGTCTTCTTTTCCTTTCAGTTTCTCATGTTGGCTCATGCTTGTTGAAGTCTTCTGACATTGATTTGTTAAAGTTGATTAGTATCTCATGATAAAAATCTGATTAGGTCACAAGCATTCAGTCTGCTTGGCCCATTAAGATAGAGACCATATGCTGCTCTCGCGTATTGAGAGTTCACTGCGCCGCCAGATCTCACAACCTGCGTAATTAGTGTTCGATATCAAGGGCTATTATGATACGTGAAGAATCAATCGGCTATCTGGCTGGGCTGACAGTCACTTGGCCTGCAGTTTATTGGCTAGAAACCCCTCCTAGACTCAGCATTGCGCTGCCGTTTCGCCAAAGTCAGTCAACCAATGGGAGGGAGCCAAGAGAGTGTAGCAAGGTCAGCTGCTCAGGATGCCCCTGGAGCAGCAATTTGTTTACCTCCTCTGTGTGTGTGTTTGAGAGGAAACGAGAGGTATGGCATGATAATAATATGCATCATGCCCTCTGCACACAGGCTCACACACTCGCAAAGGTGCATCTTTCCATTCCAGATTGAATTACACAGGGCTGATTGGATTTTTCTCCTCTGCATCAAAGACAAAAACACTTCTCTCTCATTCTCCACCCTCCTGCCTCTGGGTCCATCCATCCCATCATCATTCCCTGCTTTTCTTTTCCTCTCAAGTATTATCCCCTTGCACCTTTCTATAAAAATACTCTGCCTTTTATGCATTGATTTCTCTCCTTCTCCTTGCAATTTCTTCCTTGGGGTCTCTGAAAGTCGCATGACTGTCATTAGCCTGATTACACAAGCTGTAATTATATGCACACACACACACACACGCACATACAAGAAAATGCGCACAAACATGACGATGATGAGAATCACATTTCTGCCCATATACAGTGATGTGAATCACAAGGCATCATCTGTGTGTGTGTGTGTGTGTGTGTGTGTGTTAAGATTTTCGATTTGGGGCTGAAAAGAGACCATTGATTACCGTTTGTGAGTGTAGCCTGAGTGCCCCTCTCTCTAGCGCTCTGCTACACAAAGGCATCATGGTCCGCGGGGCGCTCTCTCTCACACGCAGCCACATTTCTGAGGCCTTTTGAAAAGTTCCTTAGAAACACGAGAAAAGTTCCAGCCACAGGCACCACGCCCTCCCACTGGCCCTGCAGAAATAGGCCCATTGAGCCAGGCTATAATCACACACACACACACACA
>NW_023340268.1:12555093-12558659 GCF_004916995.1 Morone saxatilis
CACACACACACTCACTCACTGGAGCTCCCTGAACGGCACGGACAAATCGACTAACACACACCCTCATAAGCACACAAACACATGGCGGCGTATTGTGGAGTGTGGGAGCGGCAGTTGTGTCAGAATCTCAAGGCATTTCTGGCAGCAGGACAGTGACACACACACACACACTCTCACTCAGAGATGCATGTTTCATAAGGTCATATATAATGGAGGAGGATTCCACGCAGAGAGGCCTCGTGTGTGTGTGTGTGTCTGTGTGTGTTTGTCTCTGTATGTGTCTGTGTGTGTGAGGTAGCCTTGAGATGTGGACTTTAATCCTGTTGGATTGTCAGATTAGTGTAACAGCTGGGTCCTACATACAGATATACATCTCTCTGCCTCTCTGTCTCTGGATCACCCCTCCTCCCATCATCCCTGCCCCTCTATACTCAGAGCTGAATGGATCCATGCATTAGTGTGTGTGTGTGTGTGTGTGTGTGTGTGTGTGGCGGGGTCTCACAGCTCCAGTCCATTACACAGTTTCAGACCAGCTGATGTGTCACTACACATTCATGTGACCTCATGTGAGTCTGCGGCGAGTTTCATTGTCAGCTGCTCGTTTTGTCAGAGATGCTGGCGCATTAAAGGTTAAACACGCTGCCGCCAGGGGCCCGAGACACTGCTCTTTCTCTCTCCCATCATCAAACAGACTATTCAGTTTCAATATTGAAAGTATCATTTTTCTTTCCATTATATTTATTCATTCATTCCATTTATAGTCTTAATCCTGTTGTAATTTCAGTCATGGTTAATTTAGCAACACCTGCGGTTGCCTTGGTAACAGCAAGTGCAGTTTAATACTACAGCAAACAGACCTTGAGCACCTTAGTCAGACGTACAACAGAAGAGTGGCTGGTATATCTATGTACAGCGCAGCCAAATGAACTCATATTCTTTTAATAAAGAAGCCAGTGGATAATAATTTTCAACCCCAATCTGATTTCATGCTGCACACTGTCAAACCCCCCACCCCTCTAATTGCTGTTTTTCTTCACTGATAAACAATCACAATCTCCAATGTTGGTAACAGATACGATGCTTTTCCTGTGATTGCTTCTCAATAAAACTACCCTGTTCATCACCGAGTTAAACACTTTCAATACGAAGCAACAGTAGTAGAAAATGTTCGGTTTGCATTAGCAGTAACCTAATACAGCTTTGATATGGCTGCTGGAAAGTGAATAGTGAACAGAGAGGCTGATCTCAATAAGATAGATAAGATTACATAACACTGTATTACATACATGTCTTGTTTCCCGTGAATACCTTGTGTGTAGGTAGGCGGTTTGAATCCCAAGTGGGAATGGCGTACCCCGCCAGAGAGATGTAATTACAGGAAAAACAGAACAGAAAATGTGCATAGTGTTGGCAAGAAGTCAAAATGTCTGCTTGTGAATGACATTAGCAATCGAGTTGCTAGAGAGGATGAACTTCACATAATCAATGAAGGGAAACCCGATTCTATTATATTTTTGAAGTGATTTATTTAAAGTGAACCTCAATTTCTCAATTTTAAGACACACCATGACCTCCAGAATCAATTGTATAAAAGAAGGAGGGCAAGCAGCCTTCCACCTAATGAGGATTAATGGTTGAGCTAACAATGAAGCAAATGCTATAGCCTTTGACTGATATGAAGTAATGCTACGCTCTGTTGAAAGTACACTGAACATTGCCATAAATGGATTTGGGTCTATTGTTCTGTAACAGCTATATAAGATACATTTTGAAAGTCTTTCTGCATGACAATGGTTTCAAATTGCCTTTCAGTGATTCAAATGCATGATTTTTCCTCCACTGTGCACCTGTTTTATCCTTGCATCTCTCTGACCAAGCCATTTACTGTACCATATACCATATTTAGCAAATGCATGACTTTCCATAAGGGCATTCATCACTTAGATCATCTTTGTCCTTATAACTCAGTGGAGAAAGATAATATTAGAAAGATAATATTAGTGCTTGGATGCTTTTCAGCTGTGGTTTGGTGCTGCACTGAGACAGCTTTAGGGCCGGAGCGAGCTGGAATAACAAACTAGAGCCAATGTAATGCCATCCTCCCACAGGTTTTTTACGGGGAATTAAGACGGCCAACGTGGCTGTGATTTGGATCAGCCGTGGAAGCGCTATCAGGAATTTGATCGGCAGAAAGCGCTAAAAATAGTGGAGGAAGAAAAAGTGTTTCACTCATTCCCTGGCTGTTGTACATGAACATATTTACAGTTTTTGCTGTGTGGTTCACATTCATTGGTCACAGGGAGCACTCGTGTGTGAAACAAACATGCTGGAAAAGATCAGAAATGTGTTTGGCAAGAGACTAAGTCAGCATTTCTTCCCACCAATGCTACTTACAACATCATGTCCATAAATATCTTTTTTGCTTAGATGATTACATATTGACAATGACATAAGCAGCAATAAATGTCTTTTTAATTAATGTTATTTTTCTTTTATATCCCAAAGTAGTCTGAATGTGGACATAACACTTATTCTATTAATCCCCATATAGTCTGATTGTATCCATGACACCCAGAGCCACTTCTCATCTTTAAAACAGCTAATCAGTGTAAAGTTACCCAGCGGGTTCCTCCTTGCAAACACAAAGTGATGCCTGCTTATGACCCCCCGCTGTAGCTGTTACTGCAAAGAATCTCTTGACAGTAAATGATCATTTAACTTAAAAAGTTGGAGCTATTTTACTTGGCTTACTGCTGAAAGAGGAGGCTGAAAATACTTATTATTTCACAGGAGGAGACATTCATCACAGACATTAAAACTATGACAGTAAATGTATGTATTAGTAATATAGTTGGAAAATCATTCTAACGGATGCTGAATGGTTTTGAGCCACAGGGTGAGGGTTTTAATAATAATCATTTTAAGTGTGAAACATCTTGCATTCTTCAAAGGAACAATCCCTGATTTTTCTAAATATTGCTTAATAGCATCACAGTTCATAGTCGAGTTTTCAACATCATCAACAGTGAGCAGGGAGGAGCACATTTTTCACTGGTGAGCTGAATCAAACGTAGGGATTTATAGAGCCCATTTTAATCCTGGACCTTTTAATGTAGATTGTAGAATAGAATATAGATTTTCATTATACTTTTGTTCATTTCTACCAAATACAGCTGCACAGTGAAGTCATCAAACATCAGATATATGCTGTGTAGCGTGATTGGGAGACTGTTCTTCAAATAATACATGAAACAAACATAAATGTGATATTGCCACCATGTTTTTTCTTCTCCTTCTGCAGTGGTTTAATGGCACCCAACTGGAGAATTAACTCCACCGGCTGTTAATCTCGATGACCAAATCCTGATTTTTGCATAACAGTTATGAATTTACATTTTAGTTACATTACATTTGAATGGAATCCTAAGTAGACTGAGACAGGATTTCTTGACCCCCTTGGGCATAGCGTGCAGGTGTTAGCTGTTTTAAGGTTGACAGGAGTCCACCTGACGTCATTGCTACAAGACACTGTCTCGACACCCGACCATCTGTGTGTGTGTGTGTGT
>NW_023340268.1:12558792-12560251 GCF_004916995.1 Morone saxatilis
ACACACACACACACATTGGCTGCCCTCTATCTCTCTCACGTCTCCTTGTCTGACTGTAAGTGTGTTAGCGTCCAGGTTGGCTGCCGTCCAACCTGCCCAGCTGGTAAGAGAGGAAGAGCAGGGCGGAGAGTGAGACGAGGCAGAAAAGCAAAAAGATGGAGGGAGATTAGAGGTCACTACTGACAGGCTCAGGGATCCACGCCGGAAAGAAAGCTGGGCGTGGAACAATGCGAACAGTAAACAGGCTGCAGTTTTTCCTGTAAGTGTTCGATTTGTCGTGGGGCATGTGCCAAGCGGTCTGACCCTTCCAGGTAGAGAATTATCAACGGTCCACTTCTGTCAGGGAGTAGCACTATTCAAACTGTTCAGCTCTTATCAGCGTAGGTCAGACTGCTCTGGAGAGGAACAGACACAGAGACGGCTGTGAAACAGCAGCCGTTTCATGAAGCGTGGGCTCTCCACCTCCACTGTGAATTAAACTGCAGGGAGGTTAGAAATGTGGCCCATAAAGTTCACTGTACCTCATTTAGGGGAGGATCTGTGTTTCAAATTCCTGCTAGATGATTATAACCGCCGTGCTGTGCTCAAGTGCCTGGTCGACAACGTTGGACATCCAGCACTTCAGCTCAGTCGGGGCGCTCACATCGAAGTTTAAGCCATCCATTGCAACGATAATACACATTTAGTTCGGGGATGTGACTCTGCTCTTATCAGGCTTTGGTAGAAATTTGAGCAAGCTTTATGCAGACTGTAGCCAGAAATACACACTGATGTTAACTTTGGCATACGGAGGTTTAGACTGTAATAGACCTTCTTTTGACTTGATTTAGTAAGATTTGAGATTGATATTAATTAATTTTACTGTAATTAAAGCTTAGTGCTTACATTAGAGAAAATATTCAAGTGTATTCATTCCCCTCTTGAACAAAATGTGAAAAAATGGCACACGACCTCAGTGTCTTTTTCATTGTATTTGTAGTTTCCTCTGCTCTCTCCACACTGTGGATGCAGTAAACGGAGGGACAGCCAGAGGAGTGGGACTCACAGATGGTGCCAGAAAGCAGAGGGAGTATTCAAATTATTCTTCACAGTTTGAGAGCTCAGAGATGCTGCAGCAGTCGAGAACATTCGCTCAGATAAAATCTCCCATATTAAAAAGTACAATTAACGATTATTTCTCCAAAGCAGAGCAGCACTGCGTCTGTATCAGGAGCTTAAAATGCTTGTGTGTGTGTGTGTGGCAGGCAGTCATTGTGCAGCAGCAGTCGAAGCCTCTCGGGTTACTGAGGAATGCATTTGAAGTCAATCACAATGAAGCTTTCTATCTGCCCAGCTAGCCTAAAGGGGATCTCCAAACTGAACTGGACTGGACCAGCAAGAAAATCAATCCCCCAAAAAAATCATCTTTTATATCCAGCTAATCTTCCACCAGCACTGTGTATGTTTTTGTGTGTGTGTG
>NW_023340268.1:12560351-12562304 GCF_004916995.1 Morone saxatilis
GCAATACCACTCGAATACATCATTCATTGACTATTCCGAACTGGGGTTTGAGAAGAGTTTTCTCAAATATTCTCCTAAATGTTTACATGACACACAGACGCTTAATCGATGGCTTCCACCTGTACTCACCCACCTCTGAACTGCCACCCTGAGGCATTCTTCATTCCTTCAGCGGCCTTCCCCACTTTCCCTGTTTCCTCCAGTTTGCAGCAGATATAAAAAACGAGAAGGAAGAGAAAACCTTCCTCTCCTAAATCAACTACGCTATCCCAACCCTGACAACCTGAACTTAACCATTTCATGACAGACGCTGGACAGCAGACAAGTGCTGATCAGGTGAGGCAACGTGAGAATCAGTCAGACAAAACGATCGGATATTCACTAGATATAGAAACATTCATAAGTATGAAGATAGTAGATGATACGATGAAGAGGGATAATATTTGGGCAGAATCATTATCTGTGAGTTATGATTTATATGATGGATTCGATTGTACTAATTTCAGACCACAGAACATTTCATGTAATATTGATTTAATACTATACTATTTATGTTATTCAAGGAATTCACCCCTCATGTGCAGAATCCCAGTGAGAGTTAATCCTTTATGTTCCTATTCACCTGTCTGTTTTCATTTGGATTTTTATCGGCTTCTATTCTGCTCCCCCTACTCATGTTTTTTCAATTCTTGGTATCTCCAAACAGTTGTTGCTCTGATTCATTCGTAAACGAACCACACTTCATTTTACACAATAAATACATAAATACATCAATATATACTTTGTGAACCAACAATAAACGTGTGCAACAACCTACTGACATAATAATAATAATAATATTAATATTAATAATAAGAGGAAGAATTTTTAAATGTTCTTTATTTCTTTTACTGTAATGTCTCTTATTTATCTTATTCTTCATTTGTATTTATATTGCATATATTTTTATTTTATAAGTTTTTCATTCTTTCATGAATTTCATACAAAAACGAAAACAGAAAACATTTTGAATCACGTACATTAAATATAAATATACATTGTATTTAAAGTATTGTATTGTGTTTGTATTATTGTATTATTATTGTATTATTGAAATTCCTGTACTGTGTGTTTGTCAGTGATGGTCTTAGTTTGAAAATTCAATTATACGAATATTTTTATTGTTTTTAAATTCCACTTTTGTAGCATCTTGCTGTGATTTAATATAAATAAACTCTACTTTCTGCTTAAATCCACTTTTGGCCTTTTACACCTTATTTCTTCACAAAATATGCAGCTTCCCTTTTTTTTGTTCAGACCTTTATTGTGAAACCCCCGCCCAGCGGAAGCAGTGCCTAAGCGCTCGTGCCTTGACGCTGAGAGAGCTCGAGCCTCCAGCAGCAGCAGCAGCAGCAGCAGAAACGCCCTGCATCCTCTCCTCTCTCTCTCCTCTCTCTCCTCCCATCATCCATCCACCATCCAGCCCCCCGGCTCTCCTCTGCCCCTCCAGCCGCGGAAGAGCCACTCTGAGCGGGCAGGAAGACGAACCAGACCTCCCTGGAAGAAATGGCCTTTTAACACTTGAGAGAAAAACCCAGAAGAGAGAGAGACATGGAGCCTTTTTCCTTCCTCCTCCTCCTCTTCCTCGCTTCCCTCAGCGGCTCCTTCGCTTCTGCTGACCGGAGATTCGGTGAGTAGAATAAAAAAATATATATTTATCCTCCGTGATAACCGGAGCACCGGAGACACACCGGGGGAGGCTGTGTGTTTGAAGCCGAGCTGTGTCAACATTATGTCGGCAGGAGCTGGCAGGAACCGGCGGGCTGGTTCACCGCAGCTTCACCTGAACCGAGGAAAAACAAACAGTGTGATCCTGTTTGAGCAGGAAGAGAGAGAGAGAGAGAGGGAGAGAGAGAGAGAGAGGGATCAATCAATCAATACACTGGATTCATAACTGGGCCTGTTAGTGAGGAC
>NW_023340268.1:12562335-12564074 GCF_004916995.1 Morone saxatilis
ATACATTGTTGGAAATAGTTTTCATTTTGTAAAATTGTATAAAATAAAAAATATATGCAATATAAATACTAATTAAATGTAAAATAAATAAGATAAATTACATAGAAACAGACAATATATTATTATTATTATTATTATTATATAATTCAAAGTGATACAAAAATATAAATACAGAAAGTGTCAGAGAAAATTAAAGTATAACTAAAAAAAATAATAGAATAGAAAATATACTAATAATAGAAATTAAATATACAGAATAAAATACAGAAATTACATAATATCAGAACATAAGTTAAAATACTAATATTAGAATATTTATTTGATTTGAAACAATAAATAAATAACTGAATACATAAAAGCAAATATAAATACACATTATTCCATTCTAAACTATATAAACAACCTACTAACAGAATACAAATACAAGTATAAACTATAAAAACACCAAATGTGAAATAAAATAAGAGCTGGCAGTCGGTCTGTGTACAAACAAACAACAACAACAACAACCTCATTGATAACATCAACACAAAGCAATGAAAAATGAGCTCACACACACACACACACACACACACACAAACACACCCACAGAGCAGCTATAGTGTTTAGGATCAAATATATAGTGCATAGCCTGATGTCACCTTTAGATCAGGTTTCTACCTGAGTAACTGCAAATGTTGCAACACCCCTCAGAGGATGCACCTGTGTTCGCTTTGTCAGAACATGACATTACCCCAACAAACACAGATTCTTTGTCTGCGTCAGTTTTTTGGTCCTTCAATTGTATGTTTTCCCCTTCTCCTTTTACACAAGTATACATAATTATATATTCCACGCTCCCAGATTGTTTTAAAATGACTCCAACTGGCACCGCATGTCGTACAATGGCAGTGCTTCATACGTTGCCAAAATCCAGGATTGCTTTTTACTCCGCAGATCCATCTTACAGTTTCCTTTTATAACGAATGGGAACAAAATGCAGTGGTGGAGGGAAATTGAGGGCAACATACAGATGATTTTGGCCCCGGGTTATGCATGTGGTGGAGGAGAGCTCGTTGCGTCTCGTTGTGGTTAGTTAGCTATGTGGCACAGGCAGAAAGTACAGCTGTTTATAGCTCCCGAAACAGAGGCAAAATGCAGAGCTGGCCATATTCTACTCCCCCAAAATCACGTAAAAACACACCCACACAGATACTGTAGGTCTGAGGGGCATTTGTGTGTGCATGTACACACGCACTAGAAACAAAACCTGTGATTATACCCATTCAGACACACACACACACACACACACTGTAATTACATACAGTGACGCACTACAGCCCGCCATACCGTGAATTCACACTTATAATATTGGCTCATAAATTAAACATGCCGAGGCATAGAGGGTGATTACATATTACTGTTAAAGGTTAGGATAAACATAGATGCACATTTAAACACACACCAGCTCCAAAACTGAAAATATACACACAGCAGTCTAGCCTATGCAGTTACAGTATGTCCTGGAGTTTGTTGTGTGTATAGGGGACTTGTAAAAAGGGCCCCTAGGGTGGGCTCTGGTGCCGCCTTGGGGGTGGGGTGTGTGTTTATTTAAGTATGTGTATGTGTGTTTTCTGTAGTCACGCTGAATTTAGGGGGCTAGCCTCAAGATAAGAAATGGAGTTTAAGATGAAAGGAAAATGGGGCGAGGACGGGGATACACTGGCACAGAGTTTGTGGATCGGGGGCGGGGGGGGGCG
>NW_023340268.1:12564174-12597067 GCF_004916995.1 Morone saxatilis
GAAGGGGGGCTGAAGGGGTGGGACGGATAGAAGGGGGGAGCCCGGAGGAGCAGACTTTTTTGATGTTGGTTTTTTAGGGTTGTTTATTTGACGTTACATAACACCTTTGCTTATGTAGTTAGAGCTCTTATATGTGTGTGAGAGAGTGTGTGTGTGTCTGGTAGCTTCTCACTAGGAGACGGGAATTTCTGTGAAAGGCAAAGGTTGCCCATAGCAACGGCCCTTATTGTAAAACTGATCCTTGGAATACACACACACACACATGCACACACTCACACCATGCCTGCACTAAAACGTCTTTTTAGTACTTTTCAACACTTTCAGGGTTTGAGATCACCAGGCCTTCACACACACGTTCCTGGAAGCGTGAAGAACACACACACACACACACTCTCTCATCTCTCCACTTTGTGAAGCCCATAACCTCGGTGAGTTGAGGCCCCGAACGACTTCAAGTCAATTTCATTTTCAGGAGGTACATATAGCGTTTCAGCTCCACCTCATGCTGAGATGTGATGGACTGAGATGCTCGGGTTTCTAGATTCCATTATGCTTTTATTGGCTTTTAGAGGCATCAGGTTTCCTCTGTCTGGAGCCGGGGAGGAGCTTCTGCTTCTTTGTGTGTGTGTGTGTGTGTGTGTGTGTGTGTGTGCAATTAGTGTCACACAGGCTAGCAAAGACACAGCTCTACAGGGCCCGAGGATGGACTTAAGATTGCTGAGGAGATAAGTTTGTTTTGGTCACATTTTCAGCAGTGGACTGACTGTTTTCCAATACCTGCAGCAAAACTGAGCCCTTTGTTCTTGGCTTTAAAACATTGTACTACTTAGTGTGTATCGAGCTGAATCTAGGTACAAAATGCAGTGATGGAAGAAGTTTTCAGCTCCTTTACTTAAATAAATAAGTGCAACTTATGTAAGCGTGCACATCCACTGAAAATGGACTTTACAGTGAAGTAGGAGACATCTTGTGTCAGAAATTTGCTGACATCAGATATGATATAACCTTTCTTGTTAAGCATACTATTTTTCTAAACACATGTCTGGAGGGGATCTCTATGTGAAAGTACAGAAGTAAATATTATTAAAGCTGCTCTTATTAATATTATATATTAACAACATTACTTCTACGTGAACGGAGTCACACCTAGTGATGAGCCCACAAAAAATGATCATCCGACTCTTTCAACTCATTGTTTTGGTTTTCCAGCCCACAATTTTACTGTTTTTGTTTCCAGCCACAGCAGGCAGCTGTTTTCAGCAACAAAAAGCTCTGATAAACCCACTGTACACTACCTGATCAGCACCACACAGCAGGCAGACAAAGCTAGAGTCTAGCTGGTGAACAGAGTGGAGCATTCAGCAGTTTTAAGAATTACTGGAGACTGAAAACAATGAAATGAAGGAGAGTGAATATTGGACTTCCATTCATCAGGTGGACAGAAACACCACTCCTAATGAATGCTAATGTTGCTGTGAGACTGCTGGATGTGGAAATAAACAACTGTTGGCTAACAAGTTCACCTATCAGCTTTATAATGTGTTGTGTTTATAGCTTGTTCTGCCCAAGTGGACAAAAAAAGAAATATTCATGCAGCTATAAAGTGTCAAAATTAAAAGTATTCATTATGCAGAATGCTTGGTGTTATAATATGATAAGCTTACTGCATATATAAAAAATATTGGCTAAACTAGTAGAGGTGGAGATAATTTGGTATTAGTACTTACTGTTTGGCAGTTTCATCTATAATGTAGATCAAGTTTACTCAAGTACTGCACTCTGTACAAGTTTGATGTACTTTATTTGTGTAGTTCAGTACTTGAGTAAATGTATTTCTGTACTGACAACATGGCAGAACAAAATTTAAGCTATTGGTTGAAATCAGTACACAGTGCGTTTTGTGTGTATTTGTAAATGTGAATGTTTGAAAGGCCACAATAGGCTCGTACGGTTACTCTTTGAGTACGCTTTGTGATGTAGCTTGAAATGTATCTTTGTACTGCAATAGGGGCGGTGTCTCTTAAGTGCATGCATTTGATAGCAGTATTAGCTGACCCTGTTTGGTGGGTGAGTGCTTAAGTGGGTGTTTAAACATCACAGAGATGTGGGATTGAGGTCAAGAGAGAGAGAAATGAGAGAATGAATGAAGAGAGAGGAGGGATCAACCTCAAAGTGACCGGACACTGAGGTCATTCACTTCAGAGGTTGAAACCCTGAACAATCCACGACTAGTCTCTCTTACCTGACCCTGACAGAGGTTGCTAGGCAAGCTTGCGCTTTCCCCTCACAGGCGTAGACAAAATAGGTCCGGATTAAGGTGCAGTGATGGGCAGGGAGGATACTGTGAAATGACCCATGAGAGAGATATTACAGGCATATTACAGGCACAGAGCCTTCATAGAGCAGCTGTAAAATTGTAGTTATTCAAAAGAGATGGTGATTTTTATTCACACAGGGGGTTCAAAATAGCACTGAAATGATTTACCAACAACAATATTGATCATAAACTTTTTAAAGTGTCAGTGTGTAACATTTAGGAGGATCTATTCGCAGCAGGTATTGAATATAATAGTAATAACTATGTTTTCATTAGTGTATAATCACCCGAATAAGAGATATTGTGTATTTGTCACTTAAGAATGAGCTTTTTATATCTACAGAAGCTGCAGGGAGTCCGTCATGCAGTCCGCCATGTTTCTACAGTAGCCAAGAATGGACAAACCAAACACTGGCTCTTTAGATAGGGATGTTGAACATTCTTTTTATTGTTTCGCTGCTTCTATAGTTTCTCCTTCATGCTTTGAAGGGGAGAGTGAAGCAAGGGATTTGCAATCTGTAACTACCCCTCTAGAACCCACTAAATCCTACACACTGGTCCTTAAAGTCATTTAAAAGGCTAAACATTTGAGGATTTGCTCAGTGAACTGAGAATCTTTTGGCTTTGGGTTTTGAAGGGTTGTGACAGATGTGTTTAGCCACACTAGCTCCAACTATTGGATGGACTGCCATGAAATTTGGCACAGATATTCATAGTGCTTAGAGAGATGAGACTGTACTGACTCTGGCGATCCCCTGATTTTTCATCTAGTGAATTACAGGTTTCAGTGAAATGTCTCAACAACAACTGGATGGATTGCCATTAAATTTGGCACACACACTCCTGTTTCTCCCAGGATAAATTGTAAAAACTTTGGTGATTCTCTAACTCTTTAACTTTCCATCTAGTGCTCAAATTTTTTATTTGCCCAAAACATTGGTTTATGACCAAATACCTGCAAACTAATGAGGTTTCCATCAGGACTTTGTGTTTAGAGCTATCGTTAGCATTTAGCTCAAGGCTGTGTCTACAGTACAGCCTCACAGAGCTGCTAGCATGGCTGCAGACTTTTTTTTATAGATCTTGTTCAAGCTTCTCAAGTGTGAGGATTTGGTGTTTTTCTCTGTTTTATATAATTGAAAACTGAATATCCTTCATCTGAAGACGTCACCTTTGGCTTTGGGAGTGTATAATGAAAATCTTTCATTATTTTCAATGAATTAATAAATCAAAAATACACAGATTAACTGACAATGGAAACTATTGTGAGTGGCAGCCTGAGTTCAAAAGTTAACTGGTTTCTTCATACTCTGCTACTTTACAAGCTGAGCATCACTTGTGACTGACACGTAAGCAGAGACTGAATGAAACCCCTCTCTCTTTAAAGGCTTTGATGTTCTGCTGCCAAAATCCCGGCTTTAGATCAACTCATTAACTATGCTCCTCCATAGAGTCACAGACGGACAGATGTTACCCTGTCCACCATAATGCTGCCTGTGCCTCCTCTCAGACAGTTGTGTGCATGTCTGTGTGTGCATGTAATCTGCCAAAGTGGTTCCTCTTTTAAATGAAATGACAAACGGCTCAGTCATTCATGATGAATAACTCTAATCTCTGTCATCTGTATCCCCCGCTCTCTGTGTCTCCCTCAGGGACAGACTTGGTCACCGTCTATCGACGACGAAGGCTCAACGAGAGATGAGTTCTACGACGATGAGGACCTCTACTCAGGCTCCGGCTCCGGCTGTAAGTGTGTGTGTGTGTGTGTGTGTTTGTGTTTCAGTGTGTGAGAGGTTACACACTCACGGCCTGGTTCTTTCAAAACACGACAGCTGCTTGGTTTCAATCTGCTGACCCTGAAGACCCCGTCCCCCTTCCTCCCTGTCCCGGAGTTATGGCCCCTCTGGGCACCAGACTCACACACACAAAGGCACACACAATTACACAATACAAACCACTTGGCTCGACGGACAGTTTTGGATACAGATTTATTGGAAACACCTTTAAACACAGACACACCCTCGCAAACAAGCAGCAACCAGGGCTCGATTCCCCCAGATCTTATTTACTCTAATCAGATTACCGTCCACACAGATTAGGCAATCACACGCCACGCCAGCAGTTGTGTGTGCACCTATCTGCAAACGTCTGTCTGCGTTTGAGTGAGCTGGCTGTCTGCATGTGTAGGAATTACCTACTTAACGTAAATCACGTTGGTGTACTTCAGGCTGATTTTCTGATCTAGCTGCTGAAGCTTGAGCATAGCTCTCCTTATTAAGCATGACTCATTGAGGGCTGCCCTCGGTTCAGACACTGCGCTAGTGGAGAGCACACTCAAAATAAATTACAACTCAGAGCAGGAGAGTGCAGCAGGGGCACCCCCTGTGGTTGGAACAGCAGCCCGGCAAATTGCTTTATCTCAAATCGTGATACAGAGCTGTCTGATTCCAAAGGAAAAGCTCATTTTCAGCAGACAAATGTGCATTTTGCGCTGCTGCTGCTTCAGAATGTGGCATTTTGAGGCTTCTGATAAGTTTAACAGAAGCTGCATTGTTCGAGTTCACATTTTGATATCCTTTCCAGCTCCTCTGTCAGCCTTTACGTCTTTGTGCCTGTAAATTCAATTTGTTTCTCTTTCAACCCAGGGAGCTTCACTGCTATAACAAAATGAAAGGTGGTATAATACTATTATGAGATTTAAGAAAAAAAATGAATCAGTCAGCACCGTTGTCTCTTTTCTTCTCTTCTCTTGTATTTGAAAATGCTGTTTACGTGCATCCACCACAGCTTTTTAAAGTCATTTTCATAAAAAATCTCCATCCACCCTTTAACACGAAAACAAAGTCCAGAAAAAGGAAAATCTCTTCTCTTCCATCTTCAGTCGGCCTACAACATCACAGCCAACATCGTTTAACATGTTTAAGTTATACAGCTGAATTCACAATTACTGGAGTTGTCCTCATTTACATATTTTTCTGTTGTCAGACAGTTAAACAAGCAGAAAATAGCGATTTGATTACAGCTCTAATTGCTGCGCTGAGTCGTCAATAAAATCACTACTTTATGACCCTGAAGTCATTTGACAATCCAAACATAGCTGTGCTGTCTGATTGGCCTAAAATGAGTATAGAGGACAGAGAGAACAGAAACTCGGCTGCTGCTTTACAGATTTTGACCATTCCTTTTTTTAATCTGTGCATCATGAGTCCCCCAACCCTGTGGAAGTGCAATACTGAAGTGCTTGACTACTACACAGCCCCAACCAGGCTTACATCATTGTTTTCCAAAAGCTCCAAGAGTTTTCACACTAAAACATGAGATCGGTGTTTTCGTATTCATCCACTATGGAGAGCTATTTTCACAAGCTCCATTTTCTGGTGAGAACAATGCTGGTTTTGTGTAGATAAAAGTCCAAACCAGAGTGAAAATGAAGCATTTTCAAATTAAGCCGGTTTAAAGCCATCATGGAAGACTAGTGGTCTATGTGACATTTTTACCATGTAACCGTAACATGGTTTGAATCCAGCCTAGGATGTGTCAAATAAAGGCAAGAATGCCAAAAAAAGAATCTTTAAAAACCCTATTATATATCTACAATGGGAAATTAATGCATGAAGATCCCCACAATGAAACAACATAATAGTGTCCATGGATTACTTTCAGTCCCACAGTTTAATGCATCAAATTTTATAGATTTAAAAAGTTGTGCAACACTACACCTTAGTTAGTGATGATGCAAAATGACAGTGACATATAGGTGTCTGAAATCTCAATTTACTGCAGAATGGAGAGTCAATTATTGAGTGTTTATTATATAGAGAGTAGTGAATAAGGGATTGATTTCAGCCACAGTGTCTGATTTACTGTTTGTGTGTGAGTGTGTGGGCGGGTGGGGTGAGTGATGAACGGAATGTGTGATTGAGTGAGATGTGTACATGTTTTAATTCTTTGACTCCTCTGCTTGTTGTTGTTTAATCAAGTCATTTTTAAATTAAAAATTCTCTCCCCTCCAGTCCCAGAGATCAGAATGAGGCCGACATCGGTGGGTGTGTCATTCACCACAGAAGAGCCCCTCCTCCTCTCCACCACCCAGGCCACCGGCCCCGCCCCCTCTGCCTCACCTGCGGCTGAGCCGAGCCCCAACCCGGAGGACCCCACCGCCACCCCGCTGCCCACCGAGGCTGATGGAGAGAGCGGCGTGTTCTGGGAAAGAGAGAGAGAGCTGGAGAAGGAGAGAGAGAGGGAGGAAGAGCTGGAGAGAGAGAGAGAGCAAGAGAGGCAGAGGGAACTGGAGAGGGAGAGAGAGAGGGAGAGACAGTTGGAGAGGGAGCAAGAGAGGGAAAGAGAGAGGGAGCGGGTCCGGGAGATGGAGAGAGAGAGGGAGAGGGAGAGAGAGCGGGAGCGAGAGAGGGAACGTGAGAGAGAGAGAGAGAAAGAGAGAGAGAGGCAGAGAGAGCGGGAGCTTGAAAGAGAGAGAGAGCTGGAGCGAATCAGGGCCGCAGCCCAGACCACCGCCGCCCCACGATCCCCTGCTGCCATCCCAGTGGTGACCACCAACCCGGCAATCAGCACTGCGGAAAGTGCAGCACCCTCTGCCGGTTCGGATGACCTGAGCACCACAGAAGAAGAAGAGGATGTCTACCTGTCACCTGAACCCACATCGTTTTACCCAGGCTTCGACATAGAGATCACCACAGAGGAAGACATGTCCACCACAGCAGAGACCACCCCTGAGCCCACAACGGCTGCACCCACCACCACCACCACTGCCACCACTGCCACCACTATCAAGACCAGGATCCCATTCAGGCCCAGGGTTCCCATGACGACAGCCACTCAGGCGGTGCCAACAGAGAGAACTCGCTCTCAGCAGCCCACAACTTCACAGGTAAGGTTAAAGATATTAGTTTGACATAATTATGTTCATATAGAATAAGAAGATTAGCATCATGTAGGTCTGAGCGCATCAACCCCAAAAGAAAACACCAAACTCAACACAGCAGGGAGTAGGAAGTGACAATTTAACTTTGTCCCATAGGGGAGCGTAGACTCATGGTTACGTAAAAATCTGTGGGTTCTAGAGGGAGTTACACGGTGCAACTATTTCTTGATGAACAACATCCATCCAGGCAACCAACCTGGCAAAGTCACAGCGATGAAAGGATTCTGGGAAGTCACTGTGCCAAGATGTTGTTTGCCAAGAAATATTTACAGCACATAACTCCCCCTGAAACATCAAACTGTTACATTACAGTTTGTGTATGGATTAAACAAACAGGATAAAGCATGTTAATTAGTGAGCTTCAGAGTTGGTGGTGAGTGTTTTATTTTCATTTTCATACAGAGCCAGGCTAGCTGTTTCCCTTTGTTGCCAGTCTTTATGCTAAGCTAGGCTAATTACCTCCACTCCCCTGCTCCATACTTTAACTTACAGACGAGAGTGGTATGAATCTTCTTGTCTCACCCTCAGACAAAAACAATTGTGTATATTTCCCAAAATATCAAACTATTTCTTTCACAAAAGAAACAGAAATAAATAGTGTATGTTGGGAACTTTTTCAGCTACAGATTATATAAGATTGGATATATAAGATATATATGATGAACTACATGTCATGTGTTTTCAGACAATAAAAGCTCTATTGCACAGAATGTTTGTGAGATTTGTGGATAATAAGAAAAATGCTGCCACACAGACTACTCTCTAAAATCCAGTCTAAAATTGGCAAATTATTTAAATCAGGAACTATCTGACCAAAGAATAAGTGAATACGGATTCACACAGTAGCTTTTTCGCTGCTCTGTACTAATGGACTCATTTTGGTCAGTACCCATAAACTATTGAGGTTTGATACCAAGCCCCTCTTTTGACTGCCTCTTTAACACTGATAGCTTAATTATTTACAGACCAGAGTCGTTTCTCTGATTGATGTGCTTCTGTTTATTTGCAGCAGTGCTGCATTAACGCATGATGCATTGAGATTTGTCTGGTTTTCCACATTGTAATTAAGCTGCCAGATTTTATGAACTGTGTATATGTGTTGGACAATATGCAACTTTCCACCAATCAGAACATACAGAGGCTCATTGTTTCAAAAGTGAACATGTGCCATGGAAAGTTCTCTGTTTGTGCTAGTTTGGATACGTTTCAGTGTAGTAGCTCCATGGAACAAATGTGATTACATCAGATGTACATTTCCTGTTGTTAGTCTCACTTTTCTCTCTCTGTCTCAGGAGGGTAACGACGTGGGTGCTGCAGGGCCAAGTGGAGATTTTGAGATCCGCGATGATCGCCGTAACGATCTCGGTCGAGGAATAATGCCAGTGGATCCCGATCTGATTGGCAACACGGTGGACGGAGGAAGCTCTGCCGCCCAGCTGCCGCAGAAAAACATCCTGGAGAGGAAAGAGGTCTTGATAGGTAGGAACATGTGTCCAAATATTTGTCCTGGTCGTCAAGTTCTGTGTCTGTCACTCTGTCTTCGTTTCAAATAAACTGCTTGGTAGTCACCTCTTAGATCGACGGATTACATTTCCCCGTTGCCTCCTGTGTTCTTTCCTTGCTTACTGGGAGCTGCTAAGATAAACTGGCAGTAACTCATGTTCACGTAGTGCAGATTGATCACGATAAGTGAATGTGCTACTTAGCCCCGTTTGACCCGTTGAGAACAAGCAATCCTCTTCTTGGGTTATCCAACCCCTCCTTTCTCCCCTCTTTTTCTCATCATTTTCCCTCTGGGCAAATCCAATTTCTTTTCAAGTGCTCCCCTCTCCTCATCCCAAAGAGCTGTTGTAGAAAGTGAGGCAGCAGCCAACTTGCCTGACCTGACTGGCTCTCTGTCTCTCCTTCAGCTGTTCTGATTGGTGGACTGCTGGCGGTGGTTTTCGCTGATTTCCTGGTCATTGGTAAAGAGCAGGAGGCAACAGACTTTAGACTAGACTGTATAATGGGATCAAGTTACAACAGTACATGTCAGGTTCATACATTCATATATAATCCTGTATATAGGCACTGTATTCACTTTCATCTTTGTGAGAACATGGGACATGCAGTGATTTGCACGTATTTACCATCTTTGACTTTTCACACTGAAAATTAATAAAGTTAAATAGAAATTAGGTCATTTTGTTTAAAGTTTAGATAAATAAAACAATAACATTTCCATTTGCCCCATTCAGATATTTCAGTTATTTCTTTCATATTGTTTTTCATCAAAAACTATTGCAATTCTGCCCTTTACCCCCTAAATCTGTACAGTGTTTCACAGTATAGGCGTCAATATTTTAACAAGACAAAGAGTCTACAGCCTTGCTAGCGGCTCTGCAAGGTTACACTGAGGCACAGCGGTTAAAAAGCTTTCTCTTAGTCAGTGACAGTAATAAAGATCTGATATTACAGATTCAAGGAAAAGTAGTTTATCATATCTTTTTTTATGAGAAACTGGAAATGGTGCATTTAAAAGGGTGCAATTAATTTTTTTTTATGCCCAATATCACAATTGTCTTCCAGAGTAAGATCATGGATGGTGAAAGTATATTTATGCACACTATAACACAAAAACTGCATGATCTGACAAAAAGAAATCTAATTAAAATGTTTTATAAGATTTAATTACAAGAAATGGCGTGAAAAGTCAAGAGTGGTGGATATTTGTGCAGTGACAGAGCATGGTGAAAAGTTCTATTATTTAAAGCCTGTGCACTCTGACATTGGCAGTAATGTATTAAACAAAGTAAACACCTCCCACACAATGAATGGAAACAAAGTGTTCCTCAAGCATTTTGGAAAATAAACAGTTTGTTCTCCGTTTTGGCGTCAATACCAATTAGTTTAACGAGGGAAAGTTTTTGTTCCCCCCCATTTGATAACCACACATTAATCTATCGCACACAGCAAGAGTTCATTAAGCGATGTGTGCAGAAGAAAGTGCAGCAGCTGCAGATTGGTTACACCAACACCACAGGGCTACACTACTATGTAGCACTGCAGGGCTGCAATTTAGCACTAAGCTGTTGGCAACACGTAACGTAGGTTGGCACATCCAGGCTCATCAGTCTTCACTTAGCAGCTAGCTGATAGTGATGCTGTAGCTATGCTCTGCTCTCTGACATGGAGTGTTTGCAGCAGCGTGTGTTGTGTGTAGTGATGTAGTCAGCTGCAGGATGTAACCGTGACTCCCATTGTATTTTAGCATTTGTTCATGTGTATGTGTGTGAGTGTTTGTAGGATCTGATCTGTAATGTTCTGGAAAGTTTTTTTAAGATTATCCACCCTCTCTTCATGTCTTTCTACAGCGGTGATAGTGGGAGGAGTGGTGGGCGCCTTGTTTGCCGCCTTCCTGGTGATGCTGCTGGTGTACAGGATGAAGAAGAAGGACGAAGGCAGCTACACGCTGGAGGAACCCAAACAGGCCACCGTCACCTACCAGAAACCAGACAAGCAGGAGGAGTTTTATGCATAACACTATTATGCCAGAGAGACGCACCGCACACCGAGGGAGAGAGAAAGAGCGAGAGAGAGAAGAGAGAAAGATACTCTAAGCCCCTCCCCCTCCTCCCAAATCTTCTTCCGTCGCTTCCCCTCATCTGCTCGCACTCTCCTCATCCCTCTCTCCTCAAACCTCGTCATCCAAAACACACGAGAGCCCGCCTTTCTCATCTGCGGACTTGGAACCTTTCTTTTCAATGAAAACGAAAAAGAAGGACAAAAAAAGAAAAAGAAAAAAAAAATTCCAAATATATTCTGAAAAAAAAATAACACATACACACAAGATGTTTTTAAAGTAAATGTTGTTATTAATATTCTACAGATTCTCTTGTTCTGTATGTAATGATATGATTATTTTGTAAAAAACAACAAAACAAAACACAAGAAACCACAAGCTCTCAACCCTGTGTTTTCCTACACAAAAAAAAGTTCCCTCCTCTGTTTTATGGAGCGAATGCAAAGGCTAAAAAAGAAAAGAGGAGAGGAGAGGGGCGGAGGTGAGCCTGAGCGAGACACCAAAGAAACAGACCAGGGGTGGCTCGACTCGGCCCCTCGCCCCCCCCCCCCCTCCATAAATAAAACAACACGAGCGTCTGGTTTGGCCGCACAGAGCCCCAGGGTCAATAAGGTGAGAGGAAAGGTCTCTTTTGTGCCTTTTCCATCCCCTCCTGGTTGCTCAAAGACCACATACACACATCATAACTGCCACAATAAACACCATGCTTACACACATGCACATGCAAACACACAGACTTGTATCTGTCCCCGACGGTGCTCTGACCTCCTCCTCCATCTGTGCTCGGCCAACAGAAAACGGTGATCAAACCCTTGCGTGTTTCACAACGTCGAGGAGCCGCTTGTGGAAACAAAAGGCTGGTCCGTCTGCTTCTCTAAGCTGTACAAAAGACTAGTTACGGATAGTAATTAATTAACCAATAATATAATCAGTTCAATGTTTTTGGGTGGATGGTGAATAATAATAATAATAATAATAATGATAATAATAATACTTAAACAGGAGGATGTGTATTTAGCAGTTTAAAAAAAAAAGTTTATATGTAAATATCAGCGTATCCTTTCTGGCATCACTAACCATCTGCATGATCATGAAGAGTTTTTATTCATCACATCCATCATCACTTTAGATGAGCTGTGCTCTCGTCAGCCACATGTGCGCACACACACACTTACACACACACACGTGCAGACATATAAACTTGCTGTGCATTTAGATACACCACACAGACTTTAAATATACTGTAAATCATTCAAACACATATCAAACCCGTCATCGTCATTATCATCATCGTCATTGTGATAGTCATCGCTCGTGATACGAGTGAGATCAGATGGTTTCAATATGTTATTGATTAGTTATGGATCAGTTGCCGGTTGGCTTAGAGTTTGGTCTGTTTGTGTAAAAGCACAACTACGTGTCCAGTCATCACGTCATCCCGCACACACACCTTTTGCATGCCTCACTTTCTTTTTCTTCCACCATTGGCTCTCTGTTTGGGGATGGGAGGGGCCTCTGTGAAGCGAGCGGGGGCTTTAATGAAAATGTGTGAATCCGCGCAGGAAGTTGTGCCCACATGCACTAATTCAGTCTAAATCACAACTTTTGTCATTAAAGCTTTGATTAGGAGAAGAAACGGACTTTGAATTAGCGT
Organism: Morone saxatilis; assembly: GCF_004916995.1. Classification (NCBI taxonomy): domain Eukaryota; kingdom Metazoa; phylum Chordata; class Actinopteri; family Moronidae; genus Morone; species Morone saxatilis. The sequence continues at coordinate 12,576,650 of NW_023340268.1, forward strand.
TTATGGGTTCAACTTCAACCTGCTGTTGGAATCTTTTTTTGGGGCGGGGACAACGGGGGGAAGAGGGGTTAGGATTCGGTTTGGGAGGGGGAATGTGAGGAGACAGTAGGGCTGTGCTTCTATCTAAGAGATTGTAACAATAACCACACCAGTGTGACTGGGCTAGTAGCTTCTATTATACTCAGTACTGTAGAACAAAAATGCATGGGAGTCAAAACTATACTAGTCTGGGTGTGTGTGGATGCCTGTGTGTGTCTTTGTGTGTTTGAAAGAGACAGAGGGGTGAGTTAAAGTTGGAATGTACTGTGGTCGAGTGTGTGTTTACCTACTCCAGCAGTTCTCACGCTCTTCCACAGACAGGTAACACACCTCTTCCACTCCTGTGTGTGTACGTCGCCTGCCCCCTCGCCAGTGTGTGTGTGTGTGTGTCTACACCTCATCTAAAACCACCACCTGTATGTGTGTGCGTGAGTGCTTCACCTTGGTATTTCACAGCAGACTCTTGTGTACACTGACTAGCCTGTCGACGTGTGTGTGTGTGTCTGCGTGTGTTTAGTCTGTTCACTGCTGAATGAGGGGCAGCTGGTCCCTCACAGTGGCTTTCACACACACTGACTGTCTTTTCACTGTCTGTCTGCCTGTCTGTCTCTCTGCCGCAAAGGACAGACGGACAGACAGCACGCCACTTTCTCACAGGCAGGAATGATCTTAACACGTACTATCTTTTCTAAAGTGACTGTCGAAGTGTAAACGTGTGTTTGTACCCATCTAAGCCTGCGTAGCCAAATAAGACGTGTGTGTGAGAGGGTGAATTTGTACGTGTATGAGTGTAGGTGTGTGTGTGTGTGTGCGTGTGCGTGTGTATGTGTGAAGCCTGATGGAGGCTACACTACTCTATGTTTGCTGTTCCCATTCCTGTTTTTATACATTTGCATTTTTTTAAGGCTGAGTTTCTGTCATTGGCTGAGTGAGCGAGAGGAGGCGGATCCTCCATGCCACCGCCCTGTCACTAATCTGCCACTCTGTTCCAAATAAAAAACCTGATTGGGTAAATCTGTCCTCTCTTGTCTGTTTTAATTCAAGTGCTTTTAGTGTTCAGTGTGCTCTCGATAATACATGATGGACTAGGTTTGAACTGGGTCAGACTAATAACCCCAACAACAAAGAACAATCACACAACAATCCCACTATGCACTTTCTTTAGATTGCTTTGTATAATTTTTTATCAGCAGTGGATAACATTTGTTTACAATTACTCTCCTCATGGTGGCTGGATCAACCTGTTAGAGGGCCCTTGGGCAAACAATGTTGCTCTGCCTTATGTGCAATCTGTGTATCCTTGCACCTCTGTTTCCATTAAAGGAAAAGTTTGATATTTTAGATTAGTTTAGCATAAAGACTGGAAACGGGGAAACAGCTAGCCTGGCTCTGTCTAAAGGTAAAACAATATCTGTCCATGAGCACCTAAAGTTCACTGATAAACACATTATGGTTTGTTTAATCTGTACAAAACTTCAGTGTATAAACAAGAAGTTGTGGTTTTTACGGGAGAACTTTTTCTTGGCCGGATGGAGTAAGCTTTAGAGGTGGTGGTAGGTTAGGCCAGGCTAGCTGTTTGCCCCCTGCTTCCAGTAGGCGAAGCTAAGCTAGCTTGAGGTCGGCTGTAGGTGGTATTGATCTTCTCCTCTCATTCTTGGCAAGAAAGCGAATAAGTATCGAACTACTCCTTTAAGTACAGTGCACACACGAGATTACACGGTGCACTTCATCGTTTGCCTAGAGATCTAAAAACCAACTAGTACTCCTGTCCTGAAAAAATCTGCCTTCCTCTAGATTTTCTGGGGGTTAGTTTATGTAATTTGATTAAAAACAACTTTATTTAGGAAATTGCATCGTGTGAATACAATTTAAACTAGATTAATATTGATTTTGACACAGAGTTCCCCTATAAAACTTTTGGCAGCAATACCAGACCCACTTTAGTTGATATTGTACTTTAGTTGTGCTAATTCCCTAATAAAATCACCATTATTCAAATTACCAAAACCAATTAACATGCAGTGAACCTGAGAATTTCTGGAGCCTCTAGGGGTCAAGGTAATCCATCTTTGTTCATTAATATTTTTTCTTTTAGTCATTTTTTTTTTTACTCATTAGTATATTCCAAGATCAGCAAGTATTGTAACCAATGCCTCACAGCAAGAAGGTCCCGTGTTTGAATCTAGAGCCCCCGGGCGACCTCGCTAAATGATAACTTATAATGGATGAATGGATTCCCCATTCACAAACAATTTTCACTCGTTAAGCAAATTGTGAGGAGGAAAAAAGCTTTCCTGTCAACTAAAAAGGGTGTCTCCATGTTGAAGAGCAACAGAAAATTGGAGAGGAATGAAATTTAATTAAAATACTGTCAGAACTCCCAGTCGGCCTTTTCACCATCGCCAAATGCACCTGCTACTTGGAGTTGTTTTCAGAAGAGCTGCTTATGTACTTTAACTCAGAGTTAATTAATACTAATCCTGATTCTACTTGACTAATATTTAAGTTAAGTTCCACTGCTTTAACTTCATATAATAGTACTCTCTCTAGTCCCTAATTAAAGCTGCAGTTTGGTTAGTCCTGGTAATCCAGAGAACAGGCTGTTGTCTGTGTGGTCTTTGGATTATTCAAAGTAACCAGGACATTGTTGCTGGAAAGGCACACGACTGTTGAATTATTTAAATGTGATTTTTCAATGCTGTGAGCGTTACAAATGAAATTCCATTTGTCTCCACTTTGCTGGGCTGCAGGAAGAAATCTCAGAGATAGATGTCTCAAAACTTGGACAAAAACAACAACAAGCAACTGTACAGATCTAGATACTAGTTAGATGTAAGGGGAAAAGCATGTTTTTTCGGGGGTACTTTGGGTGAACTGAACCTTTTGATCCTTGGTCTTGACTATGACCCATAGTTGCTCCCACTTGGTGCTGAACTCAAACTGGAGGCCAAGGGTTTGTTTGTTGGTTCACTCTGGAGCTGAACCAGTGGCTAAGAAAAGACTGCTCAGAATAGGAACATATTTTAGTAACATACATTCAAAAGAACTCGCAGGCAGACACAAAGTCTCGCTCTGGTGTTATCACACACCAGCTTTAGCTTGGCCTTCATACCATTTCTGACCCAGTGACGTTACATGAAAGACCTGTATGCAGAGCTACTGTGTATATGTGCCTCTTAACAGCCCATTTACACTTACTGAACTCAGTAGACCCTCAAGGGAGGAACAGCCAGAGATGTTATTATTCTTAAGTCATTGCATAAAAATGTACTTATGAAGTGATCAGATAAATTGTCCGTGGGGATTTGTAAGCACACAGGAAAGGAAAATTGTTCTAAATGGGGCCCCAGTTTACATTCTTTACATCAAACCAGATGAAACCAAGGTCACCTGATGTGGAGGAGTACCATGGAGTCTGCAGATGGCCTTTCCCTGGATCCAGAGCAGACAACAAGCTGTCTTGGCCTTGGGTAGTGGACTGCTGATATGGAAATTAGCCTCACACAGAGGATGAGTGGGGGTTTGTGTCAGCCATATTCTGTTTGGGAGGGGTGGAACAGAGGAGTAAAAGCTAAACAGTAGAGTTGGGTAGGCAGAAGAAGGTTTAAGGGTCTGGGGTCCAGCCAGCACCCCATCTGGTGGGTAACAGAGGAACAACTATTACTACTCTTAATTACTTCATTTTAACGTGGCATTTTCACCATTGATATGATAGTTTTGATTGGGAGCTGCTGGATGTAAATAGCAGAATAACAGCTGTTACATCCTTTGTGGAATAAAATGATCAGCATTATTTATCCTCAGTTTACAGCAGTGGTTCCCAATCTAGGCCCCCACAAGGACTCCCAGGATAAATCTGAGGGGTCACAAGATTATTGAGAGTAAAGCTGAAAAAGCATATTGGATAAACTAACTTATGGTTTTGATTTTATATTATCATTATTGCACATTATAGTGATATATGGAAGCCATGAGGAGTTAATTGAGGTTCACTTCCAAGTACCACAGATGTACTATGGTTATCAATGGTGGAAGAAGTATACAGATTCTTTATTTAAGTAAAAGTGCTAATATCATAATGTAAAAATACTCCATTACAAGTAAAAGTCCTGCATTTCTACTTAAGTTAAAGTAGAGCAGTATTGTTTGCAAAATGTATCAAAAGAAATACTCGAATAATGGGCCCTGTGACTTCTATATAATCTTGTATATGATATTATTAGATAGTTAAAAGTGATGCATCGATACACAAGAACATTTTTACTGTTGTAGTTGCTTGAGGTGGAGCTTTTTTAAGTTTTTCAACTTTATATACAGTTAGTTGAGCCATGGATCTGCCCAAAGAGAAGTTTACAGAGGAAATATTTCTTTAGTGGATCATCTAACAGCTCATAGATATCAGAACTCTTTCTGCTTCTTCTTTTTATGAGCTCATTAAATTTTTTAATGTTAAAACTTAGTCTGATAAGTAACTAGGAGCTATAGCAGCAGAGTAAATGTAGTGGAGTAGAAGAATAAAGTAGCATAAAATGGAAATAGTACCTCAAATGTTCATTAAGTACAGTAATGTGCTTAATTACTTACCACCACTGATGAGTATACAGTACATAGACCTATTACATGCTCTTCTTTTTTGTTATCTCTTTAAAAACAAAACCCTAATATAATAAGTTTGTAACAAACAATATAACTCATGTAAGCCTATATAAACACACCAGGGGGACAAGGATGAAAAAATAAATAACTGAGACCCTTAAAGCTTTTTTTTCTGTTTTAACATGTATTGTTTGACATAATCAGCTCAATAAACTTATAAATGTTGATTTCTAAATAGAAAAAATGTCCAAAATAACAAATGAATAAATTAAAGTCATATTAAGCAAATAAAAACTATACATTTTCTCTTAAATACTGTAAATTGGTGGTAGAAATGATCACGTGTCAGTAAGTGACCGCATCAACAGGTTGTGATTGGACCTGTTCTGGTCACTGATTGGCTGCCTCCGTTTCACCCTTCACGCGATAATTCTCCGTCACACTGCCGTGGGGGAGGGTGGCGGAGGTAATCAATCAATCAACCTCATTAGCCTCCAGTGCAGGAGCAATTCGCTTCGTGACCCAACGTGGCTTAATTGATTATTAGCGCAAGTTTATTGGTTTCGACTGACGAAAATGGACGAAGACTGTGATTTAACTGAAGATTTTGGTAAGGACATTCAGGCTGACATTTAATTGTTTAATGACGTTTTAGGCCACTCAGCGTCTGCGTCACTTTGCAAACTTTGAAAAGACTTTAAAAAAAATACAAAACAAACTTTCCTGTATGTATTTAAAGCTCATAATGTTTCCTGTGAGGCCCTGCTCCCCCCGCGCTGCTGCTCAGCTCCTCAGAGACAAATTAAGAATTTAAAATAATACTATTGCTATTAACATTCACGACCCGGTGTCTGCAGACGGGGACAGGTTAGCTACTTTAGCTGCAGCTAGCCGTTCAGAGTTAATTAACGGTCAGGTGAGGTGGCACGAGGCGCTTTGCACAGCTGGGACACTAATGAAGTCCCTGCAGCTGCTCCTGGGGATGACGTTTATCCGGTGTTATTCAACCTGCAGGTCACCGCATGACTCAGGAGATAGGGAAGAACACTTCTCCTCCAACGTTATCAAGTTATTCCTGACAGTGTATGCACCTTCAATAACCAGCTCTAAATCTGAGCGTGTTCAAATCACTAAAGTTATGTGAAATGGAATAAAATATATCTTGAAATATCAAATGAAATGTGTGAGTCCATGCCCCATGAAACGATTTAATATACTCAGTTAACTAGATTTTCTATAATTGTTTTAGTTACTTTTTAGACCCGACATAGTCTGAATAGAGCTGAAACAATTACTGATTAATTTATTATAATTTATTTTATTGACAAATAAAATAAAACCATTTTGATAATTGTTTTATTATGTTTTTAAAGCATTAATGCCCACATCCTCCATCCTTCCAGCTTCTTAATGTGAATGTTTGCTGCAGTTCTTTGTTTTTCTGTGGTAGTAAACTGAACATCTGTTGGTTTTTGGACAGCTGGTTGGACAAAACAAGCATTTTGAAAAGTCAGCTTTGGCTGCGGGGAACATTTCAATGGGCACTGACAAAAACTATTCAACAAATGAATGAAATAAAATCTAAAGTTACAGCTCTATAATATACTCTGTGACTCCCGAAAGGTGCAGAAGACTAGCTCAAGTGGTAGCTATGACCCTAGACTGTTTAAGGGGGGGGCATATATGCTATACATGTTATTTTAGTGTGTTAAAGAAATCAACATATGTCACCAGATACTCATTATTAGAGCCATCATATATAAAACAAACACCACAGTTGTAATTCTTATTATTTGTGACAAACCAGAAACACTTTATTTACCTGCTAAGAATACAAGAGTCAGAGGACCTCAGAGGTTTGAGTGGTTCATATATTTGAAACATATCTAACTTATGATGGAGCACAAGGCAGGTGAAGAGCATTACAGTCAATTTGACTGCATACTGGAAGCTAATTTGGTGATTTAAGGTCAGCTGTCTGTAAATCCTGGCTGCAGCTTTCTGGTTCAGATTACAAAACCATGTAGAGGTCTCTCCAAGTTTGGATTATAGTCTGATAACCGACCACAACTTGCCACGTATCAGTGAAAATGGTTCACACACTTTACAGAACCTCGACAAAAGTTTAAAAAAAAACAACCTCTCACTTCACTCTGTTGCAGACTGTCCAAGCCTTCTGTGTGAGGAACTGGAGGATTTGGAAACAAAGAACAACCAAGGGAGTATGAGGAGGAGTGAAGGAGAGGAGGAAGTGTTTAATCAGAGGGAGGATGAAGAGACGGAGCGAGAAGAGAAGGAGGGGGAGGAGGAGAGAGAAAAGAAAGTTGTGTCGGAAAAGGAACTGATGGTGACAGAGGGAGAAGAGGAGGAGCAGGTGAAGTTAGAGAGTAGGCTGGGAGCGGAGGAGGCACAGGAGGTGCAGATGGAAGACAAGATTGAGAACAACGAGGAAACAATTGCTGATAAGCAAGAGGACAAAGAACCAAAAGGTCTAGAAGAGAGAGATGAGAAGAAAAAGGGTAGGAAGAGGCGAGGAAAGAAACAAAGTGAGCGGGTGAGAAACAGGAGAGGTTTAAAAGATGTGAGTGAGTGGTTTGAGGAGGAAAAGAAGCAGGAGGTGTTAGCGGTGAGCTCAGAGGAGAGCTCGGCTCTGTCAGAGCCTCCCATTGGACTGATGAACAGCTGTGACCTGTCTGATCCCGTCTATCTGGGTATTGGGGGGACAGGGTTGTATTGTCCCCCAGTTCCTGTTCCCCTGCTGTACTCCTCCCAACCTCCAGTCCCGATCCAACCTGCACCTCCTCAGCCCCACGGGACAAAAAGGCCTCACAGCCCCCTTCTGCCTCACAGTCTCCCCCAGCAGGGTCCACAGCCTCTCGAGGTGAGAATAGAGCCCCACTGTTTCCAAAGCACTATTGTACCTGAACTTATTAACTCAATAACACCCCCCCCCCCTTTACTCCACCTGTTATGATGAGTGCATGCTAAACTAAACCTAGCAATGTTAGCATTGCACTTCTATAACATTGTCAGAATAATGATGGGCAGTCTAAAAAAAGGGCCAGACATCATCTCTCTTTTATCTACACATTCTTCTTCCTTGTCAAAACCTGGTGCCTACGTTCCCTGTAACAACCGCTGACAGTTCAGTCGGAGATCCAGGTGTGGTTATGCTGGTAATGGCTGTTGTAGCTTCAAGCTGCTAGCCTCAAGCAGAGTTGAGGAGTGGGCTACAGAGGTCTGGTAAGCTTCACTTCTTTCTAACTCGACACCCGCAGGTGTTTTTCATTTAAAAACTGACAGTTTTCAATCCCAACCGAATAAATCCACAAGATTTCGCTCAGCTTCCTCTGGAGCAAACCGAAGACTTTGATGTGTGCAATTGGTGGAGTTTCCCCTCTTAGCGGCTTTAAGGTTGGAGTTCAACAGCTCTGCCATAAATTCCACCTTTATGAAGTTTGTAATTCATTTTTGGTAACACTGTCGGATACGTATAAATTCAATTATATGTTTATTATTGAGGTCATATTTAAAGGTGATGCTGTACTCGACTGCACTATATTGAGGCTGTTTGGTTTTTTTCCTCCCTGTTTACAAACATGAGGCAGGCAGAGTATTAGTAACAGCTCCGAATATGATGCAGTCCTGTACAACAACATATAATTACATTAACACCTGACAGGGTTAAAAAACTCAACATTATCGGTATCATTCATCATCATAATTCCCACTAATCATGAATCATATTGCAGTCACAAAATCTGTAAAAAATAATCGCAATATTACATTTTTTTACTATATCACGCAGCGTTGCTTCAACCCAACAGACACTCTGCATATTCTAGTGAAGATCTCCAGGTAACTCATTTGTCGTGTATAATTACAGTATAATGTGTATGATGTGATGCACACCTACACCCTCCTGCAATATTAATGATGCAGCTGTGAAACTAGCTTTCTGGATTTGAGTATTTGGCTCAGCGTGGTGTAGCGTGATGTCAGCTGGTGAAAGAGCTTCTTTGAAGCATTGGAACAAGCACACGCAGAATTTGATTTGGTCAAACTGTGTCAAATCTTTTGATTTAACTATGAAATTATGTAAGATTAAAAGGGGGAAATTGATTATATTTTATAATTATTTACCAGTATGACATTCTCTGTTTTATATATATATATAGAAAACCAACCAGAGAGTTGAGCAATAGCAAGCAAATCCTCTGATTTCAGAGAGTGCTGATAAGTAAAATGTGAGTATAGCCGAGCTAAAAACAATTAGTTGATTAATCATTAATCGATTGACTGACAAGAAATTAGATATTTCGATAATTTATTTTTTCAATTTGTGGTAAATTGAATATCTTTGGTTTGTAGACTGTTAGACAAATGAAGCAATCTTAAGACTTAATTACCTGGGGGATCGGGGAAATCGCAAGGGGCATTTTTTTTATATTTTCTGACATTAATAGACCAAACAATTAATCTATTAATTAAAAAATAAAAATGTGCAAAGACAAAACTGGAAATGATTGAATTGGTCTTTTAAGTCCTGAAACAACTAAATTCTTTTGGTCCACTTGTTTTCTTCTTCAAAAATTGTGTTCAGCTTTAAAGAAATGTGATTATTGAAACTTTACAATGAGAACATCAGCACTTTTAAAGTAAAAAAAAAAACATAGTGAACATTTAACAAAATTTAAATGAGTGCTGAGGTAAAGTTTGTCTGATTCATGGCAGATGGAGATAACCCAAGTCTACTCCACCCGGCGCTCCATCCGCTACAGCACCAGGGGTCGAGGCCGGGCCCTGAACTTCTCTCTGCTGCCAGGGATAGAGACTGTGGACAGCTGCCTGCTGCCGCCTGCACCGAAGAAGAAGACACGAACACTCTACAGTACTGGTAAACAAACTGTCATATTGTCCACATGTGTTCAGATTTGACTAAGCAAATAGTTGACCTGCTTTTGGTGTGTGTGTTTGTGTGCATGTGCGTATGCGTGCAGATCAGTTAGAGCATTTAGAGGCCTTGTTCCAGAAGGACCATTATCCTGACGCAGAGAAGAGGAAAGTCATTGCTGCTTCAGTTGGTGTCACACCTCAAAGAATTATGGTTAGACAGCCGTCTTCCTCTTTGAATCTTTTTTCCCTTATGACTCCTTTACATTGCTTATTTGGTGATGTACCTCCTAGAAGAAAGAGTTCGCTGTTACCAAACAGGGAATAAGGTTGAGTTCACTCCCTTCTTTCGCCTATTGTTTTTATGACCTTCCAATTTCTTGACACCTTCTTTTTTGCTTATATCCATTTTTATTGTCTCCTGCATTTTTTTGTGTGTCCCAGGTCTGGTTTCAGAACCGCAGGGCTAAGTGGAGAAAAGTGGAGCGCTCCATCACAGCAAAAGTTGAACACAGACAGAGTAGAGCTGGATGCAGCAGCAGCAGCCCCCTTCATCAACAAATAAATCCCACCCTGCCTACACTGGCACCCAACAGGTATTACAGTATCATCCTTATGTGTTTTTGTTGTTTTTTTGTCCTCACATGGTGCAAATTACTTGTATTTTTGCTTAATTCGTTGTATGATTCATAGAATAGTTTTTTCTCTTTTTCAGTATGGGTGGTCCATCTTTTTCTGGTCACTATGCTACCATGCTGCCCCAGCTCACCCCTGCAGCACCTTCTTTCCCCACCCTGTCCAACCAGACTGTGCCCTCCTACAGCAACCTGCTGGCCAGTCTCAACAGCCCAGGTGTTCAAATCCACATTACATGCATACAGTATTTTAAAACGTACTGCCCTTAATGTATTTTTTCATTGTGCTCCATAATGAGTATTAAATAGAAGTTTGGTTTCTGGGGGACCATGCTATTTGTATAACTTAACCAGAGTCAGGATTCCTTTGTTATTTCCTTGTGTAAAACCAGAGGATTTGCTAAAGGTGAAATCAAATTAAATTGTCTTAATTCAATGTCTATGGATCAAGCAGCAGGCAAATGGCACTTTCTCCACTGCTGAGGGTGTAATAATCTTTGCTCAGAGGCCTAGCATTCACAATTATTAATAATTAAACATATTAAGAATTAACATTTTTACATTACAAATAGTAGTAATTACAAATAATCCTAACAGTTATAATTGTTTTGTTATTGTTTGTACACAGCCTACATATTCAGACCAAAAAAACAGCTCCTTCATCCATTTCAATTGCCTCTTTTCCACTGCTTGGTATGGCTCATCTCTCTTGGAACTGAATTTTTGGTTTTCCACTGGCTAACGTTGGATATAGTATCTGGTACTTTTTTTGGTATCAAAAGTCGAGACTAAAGTGCAGTAAAAATACTGCTGACCACTGATCGGTCAGAGAGAATCATCACTAGCATGACAGGGGACATCCTTCTGTGTTTGTGTCACATTGAAGAGCAGTGCTGAGCCATGTCATGTGGCATTGCTATGACGATCAGCTAAGAATCCCACCTAAACTGAAAGGATTATATCTGCAGTGGATAACAAAATCAAGTACATGGTAGCAGAAGTGAGCTGAGTAGAGCCGTACCATGAAGTGGAAATGAGGCTAATGAGAGCTCTGTGTTGGCACATTTGGGATGCAAAAACATTGACCAGCAAATTGGTCAAATTTTCTTACAAGTTTCAGGAGTTGTAAAATCCTGTTTCATAGTGTAGCTGTGCACCCTGTGCTAAATGCAGGGCTTCTTTTGGTCTGAATGCCTACTAAGGCGAACTGAGAGGTCCTACTGGAGGCATCAAAGTGCATAATTCATAATCTTCAAACCAAAAGTAGTGGGAAGTTTGATCTCAGTTTATTATTAATAGTGAAATGAGCAGCTTTATAACTACCTAACCCTCAGTTTGTAGTAGGACCATCAGTCTGTATTTATCTTCATACTGTAGGAATCAATGAATTGACTTCTGCTAGGTTTAAACTCAGTAAAACGTCACCCTGCATGTTGAGCTATTAAAATTCCCCCAAAACCAAAGTACAGTATAGCTTTAATCTCAGTGTTTAATCCCTATGTGTCATCTCCAAGGTCAATCCAGAGTGAGAGATGGGGGCCAGCATCAGCTTTCATCTCAGGGGGGGTTAGCAGAGTACCACCCCCGCCCCATGCACAGCCCTCCCCCACTGCGGCGGGCCAGTCTCCCCCTTTTCACAACGACCTACAACTCGGCCAACCCCACTCCACCTCTCCTTAACACCCTGGCTCACACTCCACCTCTGTTCCTGGATGCTGTGGAGGGTGGCTCCTCCTTGGCCCATCGTGACACGCAGTCTCTACAGACAGACTCCAGGTCAGCTCAGCTCACAGCTGACTGTGACATGAATACTAGAAGATGATTTGAACAGGGACAACGAGTACATGAGATGACAGGAGGACAGAGGGTTGGCAGGCTGCAGACACGAGCAGGGATCCTGTGAAATACTGATATAATGATGCCTCAGACAGCGCCTGTAATAGTGGGGAGTCAGTTTGGTGCTCTGAAATATTTCAGAAATCACGCTGAGAGATGTCTCAGTTAGTAATTGCTTTGTACAAAATTATGTTTGTTTGTTAGACTACAGTTATGTATCACAGCACCAAAAAATCCCCAAATGCAAGACAATATGAAAACAAACAATGAATGTCAATGCATTTTTCAGTCCTGCTGCTAGGAGACTTAAAGCTTCAGTTCACCCAAATTACAACTATAACATATTTTCATTTGAAATACTTTCAACAAAAATAAGTGTTCTTTTTAAATTGGCTGACAGTGTTTTCTGTAGAGTAACTGGGACATTTTTTTTATATATTTTTAACAGTGTTGCTTTTAAATGTTTTAAATGCTATTTTCACTACACTCACCTCCATTGTATTAGTTTGGCTGCAGTACATCTTATCAAATAGTATTGCTAAATTAGAAAATGTTTATTTTATAATGCATATCTCTGGATGGCATGGTGTTTGGTTAGTCCACTACTTTGGTCCAGACTCAAATACCTAATCAAACAACAATGGATGAAACCTTTGTGACCCCCTGACTTTTTCTCTAGTACCACCATGAGGCAATAAGTGAAATATTACTTAACTATCTGATAGATATAGAGATGAAATTTGATACACATGCAACACTAGTGAGATCTCTAAGATGGTGAGCATGGAAAACGTTAACTGTTGAAAGTATGTTAGCATTGTCATTGTGAGCATGTTAGCATGCTGGTGCTAGCTCACCAATTGGCTCTTGCCTGATTGTTGCTTCCTTTGGGTCAGAGGACATTTGCACCAAATTGAGATTGAAACCTCTTTAGCTCAGCTGGCGGGAGTGGATTACAACAATAGGTCCATTCACAATCAATAGCAGCCTATTGCTGTCCCAGCTTTTGAGTCTGTGTGATCAGCCCTTAAGTCTTGTTGTAGTTTTGATGCCCTGAAGCCTTTAGAGCATGCTGTGATGACAACTATGTGACTGTCTGAATCATTCTAATACATCAAAGGTTCCCAAACTCCTGTTGGCCCTCCTTTTGTGGATAAAGATAATGTCAGTCGTTTTGAAAGTCCTGTTACTTCTTTGCTAGCACAGCAGTTTTCAGCCTTCACCGATAAACCCTCAAGTAATTTCTTGCCCACTACTTTTAGAACAGAGTGATTGAAAAGACAGATGCACTGGATGAGAGATATATAAAAGTATCTGAACAGTTTAAGACCATAGGCTATCTCTGTAGTAACACACTATATATTTATGGAAAATTGTTCTTTGTTTTGTCCTCAGCTCTCTATTTGACTTTGGGGAGAAGCTCGACTACCTGACCTCAAGCCAGCAGAACAACACTCTCCCCTACCAGCTCCAGACCTCCTACCCCACCAACCAGCCTCAGCACCAACCTCAAGCATCCATGCCCCGAATGGCCTACCTCACCCCCTCCTCCTACCTCACCCCCAACCCTCCAGATTCCAACCCTACCTCTTACCTGACCTTTGGCCCTGGAGGAAACTCCACTGGGAGGGTGACCTACTCCACTGGAGGCCACGCCTACTTCCAGTCCCAGAACGCAGGACAAATCTTGCTGCAGTCGGCTGGTCATCATGGTGAGTCACTGGGATGAGGTTTGATTTAATTTATTTATAGAGCCACAAAAATATGGCAGTCGAGGGGTTTACAAATGAAAAAGTAAGAACATGGTCCCAAAATGACAGATGCAACAAAAATATGTAAAATCAAAAAACACCATCGCAAAAATAAATAAATGATTAGATATTTAGATATCTATAAATAAGAGACAATAAATCACCTGTCTCTATAAATAAGCCACCTTTTAATGGTCATATTTCTTTGTGTGGATTTTTTTTACAACACCTGAACGAAAAAGGAGCAAATGGCTGCATCATTTACTTTAGGCATGATAAATAACTATGAATTCCCAGTTTCCTTTTAATTGTAAACTCAATGTTTCTCAACAAGAGTCTTTTTAAATTTAACACTACAAGGCTATTATTTATGTTTTGTGATTATTTTTTTTAATCACCAGTTTCGTATGTTAAAAGGCTCAATGTACTATGAAACCCATGAACTTGTTTTACAGTCGAGAAGTCGGAGGTGCGAATTAGATATGTAGCAAAACCAGAAGCTTCGTTGTTGCAGTTCATAGAATAAGGAATAAAATACTACACAATTAATCCAAAATCATCCCAGAATACTAAAATGAATTGATTTAACCTGCTGAATGTATTATCATATTTCTACAAAGCAATTTTTTAAGGTTCAACAGCTTAATTTTGAAGCAATTTGGTAATTCTGAGTGGACTTCTCTTCGTAAGTTTTAATGAACACAGTCTTGTACCTTTTGACCTTTTTTAAATAAAACCCCAGATATTTTCTGATGTGATTGTCCATCTTTTATTCTGATGATTCAGCCGGAAGAGTTTAATATCCATCCAAGTCTTGGAAGTGCCCTGACTGCTTAGTCACCTAATATTGTCTGTTCCGATAATACAGACTTTTACTTCTGGACTGGAATGCACTAAAAAAACTCTTCCTACTCTTCTACTACTCAGTCAGCCCTCAAGCAAAGACAGTGCTGTTAACTGACATGCAAATATAAGTGTTATTTCAATTTATTTTGGCATTTAATTTTATTGAGAGTATTAGAGCTAACAGTAAACAAGGGGAGAGAGGGGGAAGGAAAGCAACAAAGGTCCCTGGCTGAAATCAAACCTGGAAAGTTTCAATTACATGGTATACATCTTAACCACTCAGACACCAGGACGCCTTAGTAAAAGTGTTTATTGAATATGAAATGTTCGAGCACATTGGCAAAGATACAGAGAATGGCAGATGAGAATGGTGGAGCAGGATGATGGCTGCAGGTTGAGAAAGCGCTACCACTGACATATGACTAGGAGAGGGGTGTTTGAGGTTTTGCTCTGCTCCTGAGCCAAATTCCTTCCAATAAAACTCAATTGTCACAGCTTGGTTTGAATCTGTGTGTTTCCTTCCAGGTGGGATCACAACGTACCAGTCGTACCCGTGGGGTAACATGTACAGTCAACCAGCCATCCACCAGCGTGCTCAGTGCCCGCCAGCTTACCCCGCCAGCTTGGGAGGTGCTCGAGACCACCAGCCGCCCTCCTCCACCACGCTGCCTCCCCCTTCATTCTTCACACGGGGGGACCAGGGGCCCTCACATGCTAACTCCCAGCGTTCATCACACACCCATACGCACACCACCAGCAACAGCACCACCACCGTCCTCCCTCCTGTGTCCACCCTGCGGCCCTCTCGCCTCAGAGTAGAGATCACCCCAACCAAGGCAGCAGGGATGCTGCCTTCTCAGGTCAGCCCTGTCTCTCCAGAAAGCCCTCCAGTGCCATCTTGTGTCAAGATTGAGTATGACAGCCCTCGAGAGATTCACAGCCACTTCCATTGCGACTTCTCCCCCATACGTTTTTGACTACATTTTTGTTTGTGTGAGAGAGTGTGTGTTTGAAGTATCTGTGTAAATATGTCCTGTGTAAATGTGTGAGAGTGTCTCTCTTTGTTCCATTTATATTACTATTAGGATCTTTTCAGTAGACATAATATATATAATATGTCAGCATGCTTGGTGGGGTTGCATTTAGCTTGGCTGCAATAAATGCTCATTGCTCTGTTAATCCTTTCAATTTTTTGCTATGATTTAAATCAGGGATATCCAACATATTTTTGCTCTGCAGACTTTTTTTATCGAGACAGTTTTGTTGTGCACCATCAGACCGAACATAGAGGAGTGTGTGAGGTGGGCTAATTGCCAAGTGTAATTGTTCTCCACATCCCTGTCAGGATATGTGCGCATGCTCACAAATCATGAGCTTCATTCAGGCGTGATCATCTACAAACACACACAGCCTTGATTACAAGTTAGAAAAGGAGGGAAAGACAGGTGCACAAAAGAGGGTGGGCAAGCATAAACAGTAATTGGCAACACTTTTTAAGTTCCTCTTTAACAGTTTAATGGTTTAATTATGTAGTTTTAAGCAGATATGAGTGTTGATTAATAACTACTAACCAACTAATAGTTGTTGACAAGTACATTAATAAACACAAGTGTAGGTGTATAAACAGATCATGAGTGAAAATACAGTAAAAGGCAGTTGTAATTATACAGGAGAAGTTGTAATTGTTGTAATATTGTACGTTAATGGCACATAAAAATGTCCTTATATTTGCGTACAACTGTTCAATGTGATTACTTTATAAATTATAACAAGGTCTATAAATGTAGACCTCTCAGGAACACTCAGGTTGTCGACTCACACCTGTGTAATGCTGAATACTGTAAAATGGTGCTCCGCTTTAGTTAAAAATCTATATATTATTGTTGGGCAAGATGGTGAGTGATGAGAAATGCAGCACTGACAGACTGCACCAGGTTCAGGATAATTCCTTATAAAAAATAGATAGATGTTATATTAAGTATATCGTATATGCTATAATGACCTCCAATATATAATTAATATTCAGCTTTGTTTACTTAATCATATAGTCGATTCCTTGAAGCCTAGCAGTAAATGTTCTAGGGCCTGGTAAGGGGTTGGGTACTTCAAATGAGATGCTGATTTCAGATCTGTGTTTGAGCCACAAGGGGGCGCCGTTTCTTCATGTGTGACAACTGCATGCTGGGGTTTATTTATTTAAAAGCATGTTGTTTCTCAGACGTCCCTCCATCGGGGAGATGTGATGATCCTTAATCCGATAGAAGGACAGTCGTTTCTAGGCTGGAGGTATCCCAGACAATCACTGATGCAGCCCAAATCCTTAATCTGTGTTGCCATCTGCTGCGTTCACACACTTACTGCACTTTCTGCTCTGTTTGTTCTTAGTATGCAAGTCAGTTGTGAGGGCTTGTGAAAACCAAATCCCTATATGAAACTCCGCCCCTGAAAGAGCTGAAGGCATTTTCCTGAGACTAGAAAAGACATTTGGGACCAGCGTGTCATTTTTTTGCCCTAAGTCGTGAAAGTAAAACAAAAAGTTTCTTGTTTTAACTCTAGTTAATATTCCTGGTTTGTAGTCCTGCTGTATATAAAGCAAAGTTTGAAGAGAAGCTTGGATGATAATGTGGGAGTAAGAGAAGGAACCGTTTGATGAGAGAAAGGAGGAGGTGGCAGGGACCAGGGGAGCAGCTAAAGGAGGGGGGGAGACGGAGGAGGAGTGAGGCAGTGTGTTGGTCTGGGAACAAGGGAGGAGAGCTGAGATGAGCTGTTGCTATGGGAGGAGAAGAGGATGATGGGTGGGCTCTGCCAGCAGGCGTGGGAGGGAGAAGAAGATGGGGATGAGGGAGGAGTGTGTTCGTAGCACAGGGGGTTCTGGGATGAACAGAACTGTTGGTTATGTAACTGCTGTATTTGGGTTTTTAATGAACCTCTCTCTTCCTGCTCACTGGCTACTGAGCTGTTACTGTTGGCAGGAGAAGTGCAGCATAAACACACACACACACACACACACACTTCTTTTGCTGTGCAGAAATTTCTCAAACTCTCAGAAAGAAACACAACACATTCATTTCAGGAATGAAACCCCAAGTGTGAGAGCTCTATTCAAACTTAGTGTAGCAAAGTTTTTACTCTGGATTTTAGTTTTATTTGTGTGTTGATGAACACTCTCATGTTGTGTGTCTGTGTCTTGGCGTAGTCCACGAGTCACCGCACGTAGCTGCACATTTCTTCACATTCATCTGTCAGGGAGCTTGCATGTGTGACTGAGGAGGGTTTCATGTAGGTTTAACTTTGTAATTAATTTTTCCAGGATTTTTCCTGTGAACAGAGAGTGCTCAGAGCACAGCTGTCTGTCTGTCTGCAAGTGTGTATGTGTGCATGTATGTGCATAATATGTGAGAGTGTCTAAAGTACAGGTATGGGATGCTTCAGTCCACCCCGATTCCATCGTGTCAATATTTACTCAGTATTCTGAGATTTGAAGAAAGGGAACTTGTTTCAATATTTATGGTTGTGGTCTAACACGAAATCCTCGCAGTCTTTCCAAACCCTGTGACTGTATGCACGCACACACACACACACACACTGACGGGGAAAAAAGTGAAAGAAAACCTCACACAGCTTGGATACAGTCAAGTAATGGAGTTTATTGATATTAGTGGATAAAGTTTATTGATTTAACTGATTGAAAGTGATAATGTTTGTTGTGAAACAAAGCTGACACATGGCTTGGAGATCCTCCAGTCCTTTGATTCTCTGGTTCAGATGCCATTAGGGTGTTGATTTTTGGTTTGTTTTAAAAAGATACAACAAATAGACCTGTGTTGGGTTTGGAAAACAGGGAGCACGAGGGCAAGTGGCTGGGGAAAACAACAACTCATTGGATCGAATTAATAGATTTGTCTAAAAATGAAGACAAACAGTGGAAGGTCCAGATTTGACAGATAAAATATCTCACCTAACCATGTTGATAGTAAACATATTCAGTGGTGTTATTTGAATGTGGCTTTGTAAAAGAAATGCCTAATGGTATGCAGTGGGGCTGAGATGGAGGAATGTATTTGTTTTAGACTTGTTTCCATTTACTCTATGGGTTTGGCAGCACTATTGTGATGAATATTCTCTAAATTGAGCTCCCTGAGGTGGTTTGGCTGTTGGCAGTGAAAGAGGACTTACAGGAACATTTCCTTTTTCAGTAAAAAAGCAAATATGCCATGTCTTTATATTAGATTTCTATTTTGCTACTGGAACGGAGATGGACGAGGAGCAAAGGGACAACAGAAAATAGCTGAGCTTCTGGGATTATGGTAAATATGTTGCGCTGATTTGTGAATGTCACTCAACTGAATGGCTGCTGAATAGGAGAAAGACATTGGATTTGTGCTGAGAATGACATTACTCAACAACAATTTTGTTAATCGATTAATCTAGTGCTGCAGTTAAAGGTCCAGTGTGTATCATTTAGGATGGTCTACTGGCAGAAATGGAATATAATATTTATAGGTATGTTTTCATTAGTATATATAAGAATGAAAATAGGAATCGTGTTTTTGTTACCTAAGAATGAGCAGTTTTAGGGTCCTCTTCCATGGACAACGGACAAACCAGACACTGGCTGTTGATCGGGCCTTTCATGTTGTTCAGGAGCCATAGTTTCTCCTACATGCTTGAAATGTGAGTGGTATTCAGTTGGCTGTAACCTGCAACTACACTAATATATGCCACTGAATCCTACACACTGGACCATTACTGATTAATACGCCAATTATGTTCTTGATAAATTGATTAATTTGGCCCACAAAATAGGGTAATAAGGTAAAAAAAAAAAAAGCTTTAGAAAGATTTTCTCCATCCACCAGTCTTAATCCAAAGAGATCCAATTTACTATGATATAAGACTAAGAAACCCAGCAAAAAAATGACATTTCAGAAGCTGGAACCTGTAAATTTAGCATATCATGCTTGAAAATGGAGGTAAATCAGTATTTAACAGCAGTAATTCTTGTGAAGTTTGATTGTTTCGGTTATAGATAAAACGTCCACATTAAAAGCTAGAAATGCCAAACATTCATTAATTCAAGTGTTTCAAATTTTCACATTTGCTGATTTTCTGTCTTACATTATTATAAAGTAAATATCTTTGGTAAAAATAAGTATGGAGATGTCTTGTTGGACTAAATTTAAAATTATTTTGTAGATAAAATGATTAATAAATTAAAAATAGTTGCAGCCCTACTTTGAGGTATAAAGGGAATCGTGGAGTAGTGAATATATTTTGATGGAACCTTCTAGCATTGTGATGTTGAATACACACAGCAGATTGTCATTTTCATCAGTTTAGACACATTGTAGGCCCTTTAACACCCATGTCCCGACAGTCCTCTATTACTGTAACTTATTCATGTAAACACAGGATGAAAAATGAGTTTCATGGTCTTGTGAAATAGTTCACTAATGCTGATGGATGCAGGTAAGGCTCATCCAGCTAACTGCTTATGTTTGTGTTTGTCCTGGCCTGCCAGGCAGACAGAGTTGCATATACCTCTCTCCTTTTATATTTCCTCTGTGTGTTGTGTGTGTGTGTGTGTGAGTGTGAATCTAGTGTATATTTTTATGTCTTTGCATCCCTGTTGGTGCATGTGTCTTCTCTTTTAAGTCAAATAGTCCATTCCCAGAGATGACACACTGTCCAGGAATAACATTTTGAATCTTTCATCTCCAACCCATCACCACCATAACACACACACACACACACACACACACACACACACATATACACTGTTGATTTTACAGCTTGTTCAGTTTAGTAGGAAATATGTCTGG
>NW_023340268.1:12597167-12626404 GCF_004916995.1 Morone saxatilis
TTGTGTGTGTGGTGTGTGTTGTGGTGTGTGTGTTTGGTGTGAATGGTTGAGATGAAAGATTCAAATGTTATTCCGGACATGTGTGTCATCTTCTGGGAATGGACTATTAGTTGAGAACCATGCACCAACCAGGATGCAAAGACATAAAATAGTACACTAATTTCACACCGTCACACACACAGCCACACAACACACACCACAGAAGAGAGAGGTTTTATGTATACCTGTCTGCCTGGCAGGCCAGGAAAAACAACAATACATAAGCAGTTTAGCTGGATGAGCCTTACCTGCATCCCATCAGCATTAGTGAACTATTTCACAGACCCATGAAACTCATTTTTCATTCTGTGTTCATGAATAATGTTACAGTAATAGAGGAACTGTCGGGAGCATGGGTTGTTAAAAGGGGCCACAATGTGTCTAAACTGATGAAAAATGACAATTGCTGTCACACACACACACATATACACTGTTGATTTTACAGCTTGTTCAGTTTAGTAGGAAATATGTCTGGCTAGTTACTGTACAGCCTGAGCCCCAACTCCTTCTTCCCCTCCAAGACTACCCCCTCAATTGCGGCTTGTTCAAGTCGTGTGTGCGGATGGAGGTGTATGTGTGTGTGTGTGTGTGTGGAGGAGGAGGAAGGGGAGGTGTAGAGGAATGCAGGGTTGGGTCGGGTGGAGCGGGAAGTCAGAGGGAAAAGAGGGGTCTCTATGTGGGTCTGTATGTGGACTCTATAGAGATTAAAGATGTGTATGTGAGCGTATTGATGAAAGAGTGTTTTCCTTCTGTGTTTACTCCTCTGGGGCCCGCTGCCTACCTGACAGTGGAGAGGAAAGTGATGGAGAGGAGTGATGAACGGAACAAATCTGTTAATTTTTTTTATGTGGTTGCAATCAGAGAATCTTTATCTCACATTTGTATGTTTGTGTCATGTGTTGTGTGGTGAATTTGATCTTAAAATATATTAAAGTCTGAGGCTTTAAAAATCTGTTGGAAGGATGAGAGAAAAGATGGAGGAGAGAAAATAACCAAACAAGTGACAGAAAAAGACAAAATGTTGCATATAATTCAGAACCACTGAACTGAACTGAGCTGAACTTAAGAATCCACAAATTGGCTTGTATACTTCAGGTTATACAGAAATGCATGCTTATGCAAAAATGCACACACACATCCCAACGTGCAAAGCAGCGGGAACACTGTAGGCTGTGTACGGTGGCTCTCCTTCACTTCCGCACCATAAATGTGTGTTTGCTATACGAGGGAACACGGGGAGAAAAGAGGAATTCATGTTGGTGTTTATTTGAGCTTTGGCCAAATCCAACCTGGGGCGGCTGCGTTGGCGCGCACTCTGCACCAAACCCCAGCCGCTCCTGTAGCCCCAGCCAGACACACACATACTGTACACACTCAGGTACTCGAGCGCACACACAACACAAATTTTACTACTCCCACACACACATACATACCTGTCAATCCTAGCCATATCAAGGTGTGTTTGTCTTTCCCTGCCCACCATTTTAGGTCCTCCCAGAGCAGGTATTTCCCTCTCTTTCCCACAGACACACACACACATTTACACACACACACACACACAGCAGCTACAGAGAGGGGCTGTCCGTGGGCTGACTGTGTGAAGTACTTGCATTGATAACCTGCAGCTCAGAGTCACTCAGTCTCACTTTGTGGCTGTCCCCCTCGCCTGGAACTCCCTTCGCCTTGCTCTGTCTCCTTTCTGGCTTCTCACTTTAGGACCGTCTGTGGACGCGCTCAGACCCCTGCGTTTACTCGTCACCCCTCTGTCGCTGTCACCATGACGACTACCCCGCCGTTGTTCCTGCTGCTGCTCGGCCTCATAGGGGCTCAAGCCACCACCTCTGTGGACCTCCGCACGGCCGCCGCCATGGGTAAGAATGATGACCTTTAACCCTTATAGCTGATCCTAACTCCAGTGGAGGATCTCTGATGGTGTGATTCCTAACATCCGGTTTTCACTCCTTATCGTTAGAACCGTAAACCTCAGAATAGACAATAACTTATTAAGCTCAATAAATACTTGACTTTAAACCTTTGTCTTGTTAGTATAGGACCCAATTTTACATGTCTCTATGGTGACGTGATGTATGTGAACTACTTGCATGTGTTATAAACTCCCAAAGGTAACAGACTTGAAGGAGAGACATAGAAAAAGTCAAGTATTTATTTAGCTTAAGCATGTTTTACATTGGAATTGGTTTAGATGCTTGTTTAACACAAAAGAAAAGAAACAGTTATATTGATTCCTATATTTTTCAGTGGCTTTAAACAGTTACTGATCAGAGATTATTGGTTTGGAGTGATTAGTCAGCCAGTATCAAAGACAGCAGTGTTTGTTGTGTTGTATTGTGTTTGGATGTGTGCAGTTTAAATGACTGTTTCAGGAGTGAGTGTGTATGAGAGTGATGGAGAAGTAGGTGGGAGGAAAAACTGGCAGGAGGGAGAGAGGTGAAGGGTGAGAAGGGAGATCAGTGACGTTAAACAGATTATAGAAGTTTTAGCGACAGTTTATTATGTAAGGCCACAAATGCCTGAAACCTCACTGAAAATACAACTGTCTAGCTTTATTATTATTACCACACTATTATAGAAACAGTTTTGTCTCTCACGCACATAAAGTAGCTCCATCGGGTGTTTTCAGCTGAGCAGTTGAAGCTTGTTCAGCAAAAATGTTTATCAATGTAATAAAAATGTTGAAATAAAAATCTTAACTCCACTTTTTCTGAGCTTTGAAGCACACCTTACAGTCTTCCTGTCATTCTAATGATATATTTATATTGCTATATATTGTACTATACAAATCATTTATAATATATATATTCAAAGTGACTTTCCATTTGATATTTCTCTGTCCCTCATCCTTGTTTTTCTGGCCAAGCATTTCAGCATTTCTCCATCTCTCCCTCCACCCTCACCTCTCTCCACCCCTTGTTGCCTCCCTGCATCCTGTTTTTCTGTTTCCTCCCACTTTCTCACCAGCCTCCATCCCTCCACCCTCCCTTTTCCTCTCAATACCTCCGTTCTCCCGTTGCTCCTCCCACCCTTTCCCCTTTTTACCTTCTTCATCAACTTTAATGTCTTTATCCATCTACATTTCTGGATAAGTTTGTGGATGTACAGTTGTTATGCAAACTATGATATGAATACAAAATAATTTCCTTTCTGTCCCTTCATTTGTAGCGGCAGGTTTGTGCAAAACCCGCCCCACAGACATTGTGTTCATCATCGACAGCAGTCGGAGCGTTCGCCCTTCAGAGTTTGAGCAGGTCAAGGTCTTCCTGGCTAAGGTCATTGAGGGGCTGGATGTTGGACCCAACGCCACCCGTGTGGGAGTTGTCAACTACGCCAGCCGTGTCAAGAACGAGGTATGGGGCTCAGCTAGCCTTTACAAGGACTGACGTTTATTTGTCAAACAATTTAATATCATTGACCTACCTATTATACAATTGCAGGTGTCTCTGAAGACACACCGCACCAAAGCAGGACTGATTAAAGCTGTGACCAAGATCGAGCCCCTGTCCACTGGAACAATGACCGGTCTGGCCATCCAGTTTGCCCTGAATGTGGCCTTCAGTGAGGGCGAGGGCGCTCGTGTAAAATCTCCTGACATCAGCAAGGTGAGACACGCGTTTACATGCATTCACACCAGCCATTCAGCGTCTTCCATAATCATGATCCATGATTTTCTAAATCTATTTGTCTTTCTTCACAGGTTGCCATTATTGTGACCGATGGGCGCCCCCAGGACAACGTGAAGGATGTGGCTGTGCGTGCTCGGGATGCTGGTATTGAGATTTTCGCCATCGGTGTGGGACGTGTGGACATGAGCACCCTGAAGCAGATGGCCAGTGATCCCCTGGATGACCATGTGGACTACGTGGAGAGCTACAGCGTCATCGAGAAGCTCACCAAGAAGTTCCAGGAAGCCTTCTGTGGTAAGATGGGAGGAGGTAGAGGGAAGAAGGGAAAGATGAGAGGTTCATTGTTTAGAGGGACAGATGCGGAAATTTGCGATGGGAAAGAATTACTGTCAGGGTGGGTCTTCATCATTATCCATGCCTTCATGCCTGTGGAGAGTGCTGTCTGCTGGCCCCCCTATACTGAGGGTAAGGTGTCAGGACTGTCATCTTTTCATTCCAATATATTGTTCCCTTCCTTTTGTCCTCTGCTCTCCCTCAACAAGACTAGAGTATATTCATTCAGACTCATTATATATTCCCAGTGGCCGAGGGCATTAGGGCAGGAACAACCTTTTGGAACGAAATTCGCTCCTGTTCTTCAGTCAACTCTTAAATAACCGAGAGGCAAAACTGATCTCTCTGTAATTACCAATCCATTAGTGACAATCATTAAACTTCTAATTAGCGATGCCCCTTGGCTCTCCTAGTCTGCGGCAGTTTTGAATGCTGTCTGCCACTCACTTTGCAGAAGCCAATTTTGCTGCAGATATTTTCGTCCAAGGGCAGCGCTGCATGATGGCAGTGTTGGGATTGTTATTGGATGAGCCTGAGCCATTTAGAAACAGACAAACGGATCTTGTTTATTTGAGGCTTCTCCAATCGCTTCCACCTGTTTGTTTTAACGATCCACTGGATTCATGCATCATCCACTCACATTAAAAACTGTTCAGGTGCAACTGCAGGTCACAGTGGATCATTAAAAAAATAAATCCTAGAGTTTCCCATTTTCAAACTGACATAGTTTCGTTCTCTCCTCCTAACCCCAACCACCCGCCCCCCTCTGTGTGTGTATGTGCCTCAACATATATTCTACTGTGTGTACGTGTGTGTTCTGCACGCACACACACACACAGTGTCGGACCTGTGTGCCACCGGGGATCATGACTGCGAGCAGGTATGCATCAGCAGCCCCGGATCATACAAGTGTGCCTGCAAAGATGGCTTTACCCTCATGGACGATGGTCGCAGCTGCAGTGGTGAGTGTGTGTGTGTATGAAGGTATTCGTCCAAGCACAGCCGCTGTGCTCCCAGAGTAACATGCCTTGTTGTGTGTCTGACATCATCAGCTTGCAGCAACTCGGCGACCGATGTGGTGTTCCTGATCGATGGCTCTAAGAGTGTCCGTCCTGAGAACTTTGAGCTGGTCAAGAAGTGGATAAACCAGATTGTCGACAAACTGGACGTTTCTGACAGCAAGGCTCACGTTGGACTGGTGCAGTACTCCAGCTCAGTCAGACAGGTACGTATCTGTGTTTGAGGGATTCAGTTTCTCCTAATAATCAGCCTCCTTCCCTTCTGTGTCAATGTTATGTTTCCATCTCCCTCCTGCAGGAGTTCCCCCTGGGCCGCTACAACAACAAGAAAGACCTCAAGGATGCTGTGAAGAAGATGGCCTACATGGAGAGGGGAACCATGACAGGCCAGGCTCTCCGCTATCTCACAGATAACAGCTTCGCCCCCGGTCAGGGTGCCCGGCCTGGAGTTACTAAGGTGGGCATCGTCTTCACCGATGGACGCAGCCAGGACTACATTGGAGATGCTGCCAAGAAGGCCAAGGAGCACGGTGAGAGGGAGGGGATAGATTACTTAATGCAATACAAAGCCCACTTTTACCGGTCAGATGAGGGAAACCTGTGTGTGTTGATGTCACAGGTTTTAAGATGTACGCTGTTGGAGTGGGCAATGCAGTGGAGGATGAGCTGAAAGAGATCGCCTCTGAGCCGACTGGAGAGCACTACTTCTACACTGCTGACTTCAAAACTATGACCCAGATCGCCAAGAAGCTGCAGATTAACATCTGTCAAGGTCACACACGATGATTGAATACAAACATAACAAAGTTATTCCCGGTTATTCACTATACATACTGGTACAAAACTACTCAACACTTGAACTTGTGCTTTCTGTTCCCACAGAGGAGGACCCTTGTGAATGCGACTCCCTCGTAAAGTTCCAAAAGAAAGTAGAAGATGCCCTACAGGCACTAACAAAAAAATATATCCTTTACAATGGGTAGAATGTGGTTTTAATGTTGCTATCATATATTCTGTCTTATTGTTTGTCTTTATTGTTACTATCCTTGACAAAATCTTACTAGAGAGTATGTCGAAGAGGATCGCTTTGCTGGAGAACAAAATCGTCTGAGGACTCACATCCCACTCTTCCCTATTCATCTGCACACACACCCACGTACACACACAAACACACACAAACAATGTTTACTTCCTGTAAAATACTGAAGAGGAACCTGTGTGTGTGTGTGTGAACCCTGACCTCTGCTTGTATCCTGACTCTCCCAAACCACCTCTGCTGCCTCCTCTCTCGGTCTTACCTCTTCCACCCTTGGGTCTCCTGGGACACGAAGCGCTGGTTGCCATGGGGACCACGCCTTTTGCGTGTGTGTGCGTGCGCTCCGAAGGTCATCCTCCATAGCCAGCCTGTGTGTTTGTTAATAAAAGTCTTCCCTCATAGGGAAACGGTACACTGAAGGGTTTTTCTTTGTTGCTGCCACGATGTTGAATTTCCCCAATCCCTGTAGAGTCTGTCATGTCATGTCAAACGGAGCAGCTCCATCACCTTCACTTGTCTGTCTATTTATATCTGTCACTGCCATCTTTCTCTCTCTCTCCTCTCATATCTGAAGGCTTCATCTTTCTTCTCTTACCCCCACACAAAGGCATCTAATATTATGTATGGTATATATTATATATACAGGTAAATTAATATAAGATATATGTCTGATGATAAGGTTACACCATTGATGTTTTTTTTATTTTGCTAAATAAAGGTGATTCAGGAAGTACATATTATAAATTGTGATACAGTTGTATGCCAAATTAATATTACAGACACAAATGCACATGCAGACACAAATAAATTCTTACATTTACACATTTTTGGTTACTAACTGAATATAAATAAGTATTAAAAGCACACAGTATGTTCCTATGGTCTCTGGCTTCAAAATGTGGGCTCCAAGGACCACAAGGGCAGGTGCTCCCAGCAAAATGTTTCATATAATTGTCAGATTTCCGCAGTCCTTTATTTATCATAATTGTACATAGTCTTTGAAATACAAAATAATTGGATCCATATTATGTTGTGGATTTGCAGGGTTCCCTGTCGAGGAAAGGTTTGCACCTGCATTAGAGTGCGGAAGATAAACAGTAATAGTTTATCTGACTGACACAAAATGAATCTGTTAGCCCAACATTGTTAAAATGTGTTATTTTTTAGAGTAACAAGTATCTTCTTTTTACAGAATTAAAAATACTAAATTTGCTGCTTCTCATTGTTTCATATAAAATGTGTAGAGCAAGTTACAAACATTGCCTTAGGCTCTGACCATAGACAATATAATTGATACATCAATATGCAATAAAGGTAAATACTAAGCTACAGTCACTAAAACTGGGGTTTTTAATAGCAAATAAATATAGCCAATATAAAATATTGCAAACATACAGGTAGAATAATGTATATATTTTATTAATTTTATTCCATAACAGTTAACAAAAAAGCAAAATACAACCAGAAGCTCAGTAACAAATGATAGTGCATGAAACCAGCACACTCATATATGTTTAAGTTAGTTAAACGGTGCATAAATATAGTTATTTGTAAAAAACTAATAAAAAAGGAGTAACTTGAGAGGAGTGATGCACCAGGTGAGTGACGTTAATTAGTGAAAGGTTTCGTCACGTAACGATGACGTCGCACCGGAGGAAAAGCTCTCGCGCTGAACAGCTGAAAGAAACCGGCGAGCAAAGTGTGTAAATTAATTGATTATAATTATACCTGCTGCCTCATGACAAGCTGGTTTTAAAAGTTAAACTAGACTCAGCTCCGGTCTGGGAGTCCGGTCCGAACCCGAACCACTGGCTCACGGTGTTTGTTATTACCGAGCCATCGTCAGAACCGCTGTGAAAAAGACTTTTACAGCGTCTGCTAACCGCAGCTAGGCTATCTCAGCGAGCTAACCGGCAGGCTGTGTTTATGGTCCGGTCGCCGGTATGAGGAGAGGTTGAAGGTGTCGAAGGTGTCGAAGGTGTTGAAGGTGTTGAAGGTGTCCCGGCGGCGTTAATGATTTGTGGAGCGGATGGTTGCGCAGTGAACGACGACAGGACACCTGAAGTGTTTAACGTCAGTCAGTTAAGAAAACCAACGTCTGCGTCAGGCTAACGTCAACGGTCGGGTTAATACACAGCTAACAGCGGTTAGCTCCGGAGGTGCTTCGGGACCGATACAAGTCATGGCCAGTAATCCCGTGGCAGGCTTCACCCGCTCGGCTAATGGGGAAAACACACCGGGACGAGTGTCCGGTTCTGGCCGCTCATGTCGCCACTCTTCGGAGTCAGAGTCCGATGTTGGCCCGACTGTGAAGAGCTTAGCGCGGCTGTGCAGCAGGGACGAGGACGAGCGGGCAGCGGCTCTGGAGGAGCTGAGTCAAGTGGTTATGGTGTGTTTAGGACTGGACCGACCCGGTTCGGCACGGCTGAGTAAACAAACACTCCTGCATCTGCTTCGGCTGTCCCGGTCTTGTCCACTTGAGGAGGTGCGGGGGAGAGCAACCGAGCTGCTGCGGACCGCGCAGGTAAGTCACTGCTGGGATGTTTCTCTACTTTCCACTTCGTTATGTCTGCAGGCCAACAGGAGCTCATTCACTTAATGACACACAGAAAGTTGCCTTATATTTAAAACCACTGCTTAAACCTCTCATTATGAAATTCAAAGATTAGCCAGGCGAGTGGTTGACTAATAAAATACATCTTGCAGCCGATCAGCCGCAGTTATCAGCTGATCACCATTTTCTATGAGGTTGCTGGATGTTTCATCAGACATTGAACTGCAGGAGGTGATGCAAGACTGTGCTGCGGTGTGCACAAACAAGCAGCCGGTCACGCCCCCTCTCGGTGCCCTGAAAAACAAAGTAGACACACCCCCGGTTGAGCACAGCCGACGGGAGCTTCTAGAAATAAAGAAGTTTCACTGCGAGTGGCGCATTTTAAATGTCTTTAGCTTATCTGTCGGTGGGTTGTCGTTGCTGCCGGTGTTCCGCTGATGTCGGTGAGTTTAATTTGGTTACGGGTTTTATTTAAGGTGTGAAACGAGTCTCTCCAGTTACAGTGCAGCTGCTGCTGTCTAAGTAGGTCTAGCCAAGTTCAAGGGGGTTGAAGCTCTGTGCAGATTGTCCCGTTTATCTTCGGTTATTAATAATAATCTTTATTATGTTATACATCCACAGTGTTCAATAGGAAAACGTACAGTTGATACAACACTTTTAAAACCTTTTTTTTAACTTTGATATGAAGTCTTTTGAACATTTAATTTCAGTGTAAACCTTTTTTGTTGATTAACAGAGAGAGAATATGCAACTATTTTGATGATTAATGACTTTATTTTTCACTTTTCACTATTTTTTTCAAGCAAAAATGTCAAACTCTTCTCAGTTGTGGGAATTTGTGCCTTTTCTTTGTCTTTTATCTAAACTCTATATCAAGCAATCTGATGACAATATCCAGAGCTTTGTGATGAGCATTTTAACTATTTTCTGACATTTAATATATCAAACTATGTAGGATGAGCATAATTACCAGATTAATCAGAAATTAAATTATTTCACTGTATAATTGACATAACTTTCTGTGTCTTCCTTCTTAGGAACAAGGAGTTGAAGTCCCTCGGGCTCTGGCCGCAGGTCCAAGTACCTTTATCAACCCAAAACAGGTGTGTAAGGCTTGTTTTTAAAAGTACATGTATTCACAAATATTAAAGGAGCTCCATTATTTAGGATATTACACTGTCTTCTAAATACATGTTTGTAAAATGCTGTGAAAGTGTGAAATCACAAGGAATTAACAGGTGGTTTCACAAATTGATTTCAGTACACAGTTGGTCTCTAGATCACAGGATTTGTCTGGATTCTCGCAGGCTGGCATCACGATTAACAGTCAAATCTGTGAACTGTGAAGGTCGCTAGAAATGTCCTCATTCAGCGGTAGTATAAGCAGTGTAGCTAACTCTCCTGCTGCAATACTGAAGGGCCTGTTGCTTCATGTCGTCAGGAGAAGCAACACCAGACATGTGTTGCCAAAGCTGATGGCTGGAAATGCTGATTTGTGAGTCACTCCAAACTTTCCACTTTCCAGAAACTGGGAGTGTTTTGTCAGCTCTTGAAGGCTGCTGATGTCCGCTTGTAAGAGAAACATTAAGAAGTGAAAGCTTTTGAATGTGTCCTCGAGCCGCTTGTCAGTTTTTAACGTTTATTTTGTCTCACTCTTTCTCTTCAGATGTTGAAAGAAGGGCCGGACCAGGACATCCTTATTGAATCTTTCCTTTCATCGGGTCGTGTGGACCACGTAACCATGGTGATGGCGTTGCACCCTGCGTACCTCAGCTGCTTCCTGAGGACCCAGCATGCTTTGTTGGAGCTGGACGGCCCCTTACCCCGTCACTGGAGACATTACATTGTGGTTATGGTAAGAAAACTACAATATATTATTATTATTATTAATTAGTGACACTTCAACACAGTATCAACACCAGAGACTTTAGTAAAGGCCTCATATACACTCCTCAATGTAAAACCCTAAATGTAAAACTTTAACTATATCTTACACAGACACAATTAAAAAAAAAACTTACTTTAAATTAAATTAATTAGCACTTATCAAAGTTATTTAGTTTCTGATCTAATTCTTAAGCCTGTAAGGTGTTTGTCTTGTTTTATTTGCATCTATATCAATTGTTTTTGTGTCAAATGAGGTAACTGTAACAACAGCTCTAAACACTCTAAAGCCTGTAATTGGTTTGTGAAAGGCTACAGGTACAGTGAGTCTTTCCTTTTAAAGTTTAGGTTTCATATTGCACGACTAATAGCTAAAACATTCAAAATAACGGCAGACCTGCAGCTATTATTTTCTCTCTTTCTGACCGAGTCAATGGTGCCAGAGTGCTTTTATGATTTCTTTCTTTTTATACACACATCTAACAATTTTGGCTTTATGGCGATACCATTATTCCTGCCTCCACTAGTAGTTATATTAATATTGCTGTAAAGCTGTTTCCAATGCTGCCCACCGCTTTTACAGCAAAAAAAAGTTTAAGTGGGCCATTTATTCTGACAGTAATGAGTCAAACTTAACGTTAATTTTATTTTCTGAAGTTTTGAAAAAGATCCTTTGACAGACACAGCCGCTGTTACAGCTGTATTTGGACAGTTTATTCTTCAAGACATTTCACACTTTAGAAGAAAATGACAGTGAAAGAAAAGTCAGGACATATCTTATGCTGATTTTGTAGGAACACATAAATACAGGAGAAAGAAAACTTGGAATAAAGAGAGAGGACAGATGCAAAATGGACTTGGCAGGTCATTCTTTTCTTGAGGGTTATCCAGCTACTGTATCACGCGCCACTACAGGTCTGCCAAGGACTGATCCTCTCATAAACATTTAATGACTCTCATCGCTCACATATACATCACATTAGTTTCCCTTTCACTTCAGAAATGCCCTTCATTAGACTCAAAATGATCTCCTGCTGGAGAAGTCTAGTGGTGTTTTTTTAACCTCTGAACCATTTATATTTATTAGCCCAGGCAGTTCTTATGCATTATGCAGTTCTACCCAGACAGTCACTGAGCTTTGTTTTCAATAGAAGTGATATCATGTTTGTTCCCTTATTTTAACTCCTCCTGATGTTTCACAGGCTGCAGCTCGACACCACTGCTCGTACCTGGTCCAGCAGCACAGCGCAGGCTTCCTAGAGGCTGGAGGGGAGGAGAGCTGGTTGAGCGGCCTTGAGCACGCTCCCACCAAACTCCGCAGTCTGCAAACGCTCAACAAGCTGCTGGCACACAGACCCTGGCTCATCACACAGCAGCACATCCAGGTCAGACACAACACCCACTCACACACCGTCTCTCCCGCTCTCTCTTTTGCTCATAGTCTGTCATCATATAATATGATATCATTTAATACACTGGATTACTGACTTGTATCTGAAACGACTCCGTTATTGACTCACTCACTACTCCCTGTGTAATAGACACACAGTAGTTTAATCTTTAGTGAGCAGTAAATGAATATTTCGGACACATCAGAATAGTGTATATAGAGTGAAGTGCAATGCACTGTGGTTCTGCATTTTCAGCAGAAATGTGTCTACAGTGTCTACCACTCATAATGAAGACGTTGAAATGAAAGGGCAGACAGTACACAGCACTTACAGAGTTAATAGCGAGGGATTTGGGCTAGTATTAGTTACACTATATTAAAAAACCTGACTGTTGTAAGAGGAAGCAAAAATGTAAAAAAAAAAAATAGGTCAAAATGTAAAAAGTAGTCTTATTAGTATAATTAGTATAATATCTCTACTAATGCGGTGGTTTACCTCCTAAGATATATATGTGCAATACACTACTGTAATGCAACACTTCATTCATAAATACAATCTCTGTGATGTGTTTTAGGCTTTCCTTTGTGTTTTGTGATATTGCACTATATCGTCAGCTGTTCATTTAATTGTATCCTCCTCTATATACGATGGTCGGGACTTAACAACCGTAAGAATCAACCACGCTAGCAGCTTTTTGAGGCAGCTTTATGCTAATTTCAGCATGCTAGCATGGTCACAATTACAATGCTGTTTAACAGGCGTAATGTTCATCATGTCAACTGTGTTTGCAAACAGTTGCCAATTACCAATAAACACAAAACGGCTGAGGCTGATGGGAATGTAATTAGGTTTGCAGGTATATTGGATAAAAAAAAAACAAAGTACTCATTACAATTCATCTCGAACCATCTCGCCTGTCCCCTTTGCCCTGCAGGAGCTGGTGTGTCCCGGAGCAGAGCCTCGCTGGTCATTGGCTGAACTCATACATGCTGTGGTCCTGATGGCACATGCTCACTCTCTCTGCTCTTTCGTGTGGGGCTGCGGCTTAAACCCTGAACCCGATCATGTCGGAGGTTATACCTTCCAACCTTCATCACCCAGTCACCTTCCCCGGAGCCCTCATAGCCCCGCCCATGAGGAGGGAAGGCAAGAGGTGAGCCCAACAGTCGTTTTTCACCACAGGTCTGACAGGTCTATTTAACAGTGTCAACAAGACAAGGACGAAGTGAAATTGGTTCATTCCAGCTTTGTTCCACTGGTCACACTGGTTTAGTAACAGCAGAAGACACTTCAGATTGTTGATTTAGTGTTAAAAACAAAGTACTAAGTGAGCTCCTTTTCTCTTTTTATCTCCTCCAGTTGGTTGATGGAGCAATGGAGGTGGAGGTGTTGATGAAGAGGATGGTGGAGCTCCAGCAGCAGGAAGAGGAGTGCACACAGGAGGAGATGGTTACTCGCTTTGAGAGGGAGAGGAGCGAGAGCATACCAACAGGTACAAACATGCATGTTTATCTCATGAATCACTCATTTGTCATCATTTGTTTACTCACTGCCCCCTCTTTGTTGTGTTTGTTTTTAGCGTTGGTGCGGGGAGCACCGCCTGACCTGGTGCTTCACCTGGTTGAGGATCCAGAGTTCAGATATGAGGACTTTGCGCCCAGAGGAGAGCAAGCACCACCAACCATGAGAGCCCAGGTAGTTTGAATCATTTCTGTGTTAATTTATATTTTGCAGATTGACTACGACACACATTCCCAAGTTATCTCTTTGTCCGGAACCTGTTGATTGTTTGTGCTAAGTGTTTGTGTTTATGCGTGCAGGACTATTCATGGGAGGACCATGGCTTCTCTCTGGTCAACAGACTACTGCCAGATATGGGCCAGCTCCTGGATGAAAAATTCCAGGTACCCTCACCTTTAACCTAGTAGAAGTACACGAATAAACAAAAATAAAAACAGTAAAAGACTGATAAGTAGATAACACGACAGGTCTGTTTGCTCTAGGGAGTTTAGTTGAATGATACACAATATTAACTAGCTGAAGCTAAGGTCTGGAGGATATCATATGGGACTACATGCTTGTTGACACACTTGCAGTAAAACTACTTTACTGGTATCAGGAAAACAAATGGTTAATAACTACATGAGTATTGTAGAGCAGTGGATAGTTTTACCTCTTCAGGTCTCTAAAAATTGAGTCAAACAGTCTGACAAGGCACTGGAAAAAAAAAAAAAGGTTGTGAAGGTCGTAGAAGATTTATAGTTGTCTCCGACCTACACAGCCCAACAAAGAGATCAGCAGGCCAACCTGGGAAATAAAAATGATGAAACTTAGCACAATGCGGGGAAAAACACAAAGTTTGAGCAAGTGAGTGTCATGGCAACCAGATGATGAAATTACCCTCGGCATCTTGTTCTCTTAATGATAATTTATTAGAGAACAGATTGCTTGAGCATATTCTGATGAGATTAAATGGTGTCTTTGCAGGTTGTGAGCAACCTGACGTACCACAGGATGGCCATGCATGAAGGCGTGGACACTCACACTCTGAGGAAAGCGCTGTGGAACTACATCCACTGTCTGTATGGGATACGGTCAGTCTCACACACCCAAATCACGTCATGAAATAGGTCTTCGTCTCAACTGCGTCACTAACTTTTATTCTATCATTGCATCTGTGCAGGTACGATGACTACGACTACGGCAGCGTGAATGTCCTGTTGGAGCGCTCTCTGAAGGTGTTTGTTAAAACCATGGCCTGTCACCCCGAGCAGACCACGGCACGCATTTACCAGGCCTTCTGGAGACACTTCAGACACTCCGAAAAGGTACAAAGGAGTTCAAACACCACCTGGCCCTGGCATCTTCAGCCACATTGAATGAATCATTTGACATTTTAACTCGTTGTCCCTCTCGACAAAGAATGAATCCTTTGACATTTCTGCTTGTCGTCTCGTTTTCCTTCCTTTTTTAAATGTCATTAGAGAAGGAGGCATTACAGACAAGACTTGAAAGTATGTCACCTAGTAACCTGAAAGTAATGACTTTTTTTCCCCTTTTTTCTTTTAGGTTCATGCAAACCTGATAGTGATGGAAGCCCGGCTACAAGCAGCACTTCTTTATACTTTACGAGCCATCACACATTACATGAGATGACACACTCACTCGCACATTTCTGCTGATGCTGAGCCAGCTGTGACGTACTACAGCCCGATGCATATCACAACACAGATCTTACACACACACACCCCCTACAGTGAATGTTTGTATATGCATATCTTAAGTTTCAGTGTTAATGTTTTGATGCTGCTTTGCGACTGGGATATATGATATTTAAAATGTGTTACTTTATTTGCACTGAAATCGATCAGGTTTTGTTTCCCCACTTGAGCCTCAAGTGTTGTTCTGAATATCTTGCACGTTTCTCTCTCTCTCTCTCTCCTCAACACTCACACAATCACACACCACACCACACACACACACACACACACACACATTTGAACACTACTATCATACATATCTAACTAAATCATTATCATGATTCAAGTGTTTCCTTTCCAGAATATTTGCTGTTTATTTGACATATCTGTTGGGGCCAATATGTCACCCACAGACAACTGCTGTTGACCACACGATGTCTACTCATGTCTCACACATGTCTCACACAGTGGACTGAGATACAAAAAGACAAAATGACTTGTATTTTTATATACAATAAAAAGTTACTTTGTTATCAAAATGAAACCTGTTTGAATGTATTCTGTCTCTCAGATTTATTTAAGGCATTGCTGTTTTACTGGAAAATATTATGGAAAGAGGTTACTTTGGGATCTATTTTGTAAAAGATATTTTGATTGGAAGACTATTATAAGATACTGTATATATTTTGAGACTTTTAAGTGTCTTATATATAACTAACCCAAGAAACGGAGCACAAACCCTGACCTCTGTATGTCTTACCACAGCAGTTGCATCCACACGCCACTAGATGGAGACAAAGACTTGTGAAGAAAATGTGAATAGTCCCTACAGTTCTCTTTACCAAGTCAGCTCACTCTTCAAGGTGAAGATAACTGCGGGACAATACATCTGTCCTCTTTCTTGTGGTACAACTGAAAGCACATGGCCTGATAAGGACTAGTTAATTTATGATGAAGAGATTTTTAAAAGTAATAACCATATGAAAAAAGAAAACTGACGTGTCATCTATGAGCACCGTCGTTTTTGGGGGATTTCTGTGCACTTGTAATATGTACGCGGATATCACACATCTCCCTCAGTCTTCCTGTAGTTCACACCAGGGTGTCACGTATTGCACTATGGGCTGCTATAAGGTGACATCTCTCCGGCTGTCACACATGCGTTCTCCACAAAGAGGCTGAGACAGCCCGATGACACGGTCCCTTTTCAGCTGTTCACTGCACGCGCGTGATCCTCTGGGGTGGACCTTATTACGCTCGTGAAGTTACCCAAGCGTTCCCGGTTGAGGCGCGCGCCCACTTCATCTCACTTGAGCAGCGCAGTTAGCGCGCGGCTTTTCTCTCCTCCGTGCGCCCCGCGAGTCACCGGACACCGCTGACAC
This sequence comes from Morone saxatilis, assembly GCF_004916995.1. Classification (NCBI taxonomy): domain Eukaryota; kingdom Metazoa; phylum Chordata; class Actinopteri; family Moronidae; genus Morone; species Morone saxatilis. Next base: position 12,613,647 of record NW_023340268.1, read on the forward strand.
TGACCCCTGTTCCCGTGCGCCTGGCTCCAGGGTCCCCCGGGGTAACGACGTATTTTGTGTCAGGTATGTGTGCTCAGTTTATCATACCTTTATTGTATTATAAAGAGCGGCTGGTTGATCTTGAAGAGCTGCCATATGTATTATAAGTTGACAGGTGACATATAAGGAGTTACTTTCCCCGCATTTCATACTAAACTGACCTTCCACTTTTTCACTGTTTTTGTTCCGTATTGGTGGAGGAAGCTGCCCACTGTTCACATCTCTCTGAAAGAGACCTGGACTGTAAATGTAAATGGGGTAGGTAAAAGCGCACTGAAAGTACCAAACAAATACAGAAGAGTATTATGAGCAGCCCACCACCTCGGGGGCCCTGTGTACCTTTTCTTAATAAGAAGTCAGAACTCTGTTGAGTGTTTTCAGTGTTTGTGAAAGTTGAGTAACTTTGGAGTTCTTGCTGTTAGATAAAAGGAAGTTCTGGGTAGTTGCCTGTGAGAAGTTAATGAAGTAGGTCTACCAGTACTTCCACACTGTGCGGACACCACAGAGGATGATATTTAGAAATCAAACAGCCAACATTGCAATATTGAAAGAGTGGAATTTACCAGAGAATTTAGTCACAGAGCCTTTAAAGCTGGATGTCTTCCTTTCAAACACATATTAGTTACAGGCTTGGGTCATCAGTTATAAGGCTGTAGTAATAGAATATATATTGATAAATCAGTAAGGTCAAAGGGTCAAACAATAACTTATCAAAGGATCTGGATTTGTGGCGAATGCTGACCGCATCATCAGGGACCAACTGGATGCTTTTGTATGTAAGTTTACTGCATATTTGTCAGATTTGATTGACTTTCAGGAGTCATTTTGGCTTTTTAAGGCCTTATATCTGTCTGACTGTTAGATTTGCTCCAGAAGCAGCATATTCCTACAGTAAATGTAACAGATTTATCTGGAAACGTGCCTACAGGAAAACACCTTGAGGAAAAGCCTGGGCTGGCTGTTTCCTCAACATGTCCCTGTATCTGAGGTGTTTCTGTGGCTTTAACGTGGTCAGTAGTGAAGGTGTTTGTTCCTTCATCATAACAGGGAGGTTGCATAATCACACCTCCACCTCCCTTTTAAATAATAATAATAATAATCAACATTCATCTTTGCTTCACCACTGATTTCAAGGGGCTTGTGTTTCCGTGTGAAGGAGGTGTCGTGGAATTTTGAGAGTCGGATTGGGAAAAAAACGTGATTAGGCCGTCCAAGGCCGGACTTCATCACTTCCTGTTTCTTTACGAGGTCAGTTCCTGTCTTTAGCCTCTGGGCTAGGCAGGAAGGAAGGGGGCGTGGATGTGTTTTTTAGCAGGGGGGGTTGGGGGGCGTTAGAAATGGACGTTCCACCAAGCAGCTGAGGGCTGTGACAGTTAAGTGCTTGTCCGAGATGAGCCCTGCAGCCTGATGTTAGCACCCTCTCATTCCCCTGGATGGAGGGTGTCGGCTGTCATTTCGATCAGGGGCTTTGCGGTTTTTGGAAGACTCGTCTCCTAGATGCTCCCATGGAAACAGGCCCTGAGCCCCCAGTGCTCAACAAACAGGATCAGACATGTAAATGTTCGTGTATGCCTTCCAACAAGCCACCTCGGCCCTCTGTATCTGGAGGATATGATGACTTCATGTGGAAACAGGACGTCCCAATGACACCTTACTTTTCCATTGCCCCCACCCACCCCCCCAGTCTCTCTCCCGCTCCTTTTTTGAGTGTGTTGTACTTACTCTATGTTTGTGGAGTTGTGTGTGAGGGTTCGGTGACAGGCCTGCTTCCCATTGTTCCTATCATTCCTGCTGCACTCACACTCTGCATCCTGTGGGCTTCCTGCCAATGAGGGAAGAGAGTCAGAGAGAAGGAGAAAGAAAGGTGTAAGGAAAGAAACAGAGAACTAGAAGAGCGGAGGGCTGAGACCGTCTGAGCTGATGCAGGAGAGCTGGTGTTAAAAAGTACAGAAAGTCAACAGAACTGAAAACATCGTGTGGTGTTGTGTGTGTGTGTGTGTGTGTGTGTTGACCCGTGTTCCCGCAGTGAATTCCCTGCTGGGAGCAGCTTATCTGCAGTCCACTGTGCAGGAAAGGGTGTGTCATTTGGATTTGGATGTTGTGGCGATGGAGGGTGATGTTATTGTGATTTTATAAGAGTGCACTGAATGCGTACTAATGCCTCGTAGGTCAGAATTTATTTGCTTCCTCATATTGTTAGAGTATACAAATACGCTGCAGTTTACTGTTCTGCAAGAGTGGAAGTTAACTTTTCATCCGAGGACGCGGCTACCGATGAACCTGTTTTCTCCGCAACTCAAATATATCCAGCCGACTGTCATAGAGGACTAAAGAAACCCAGAACATATTCACATTTCACTTAAATGCTTAAATAAGAGAATTTCTCAATGACTCAAAACAATGAATTGATAATCAATTCATTAAATAGTTGAGAACTAATCTACTTGAGTTACTTTTTCCAGTATTAAGAGATGTTGTACTTTTTCCCCCACTACATGTTACACTAGAATTACCACTAGATTATATTTATTAGTTCAGATTAGGATTTTACAAATAAAACAATGAACAATATATGAAATATGATGCATTCTTATACATTATAGCACTGCTGCTCACATGCTAATGCGTCAATTATAGCGGTCCAGTGTAACAGTGAAAAGGTCAGTTTTGGATACTGAGGTTTGTTTTTATAACAATTTTTATTTAGTTTTCAATGTTAACAATACAATGCAAGACAATCGCCTCAGAAGTAAGGAGTAGAAAAGAAAAACAAAAACAATAAACAAACAAACAAAAAGAACAGTGCCTGTGTGTAGTTATGTAGTTGGATACTGAGTTTTACTTTGGGTAAAGACTGTTTCCCCTTTACTACAAATCTACAGAGCATAGTTTTTTTAGGGAGGAGTTCTTTGATCGAAAGTATTTCAAGTGAAGTCTGAATTACAAAATTCCCCCGTATTGTATTGAGGGTGGGGGCGGATATTTCAAAACCTGGGGAAAATAAACTATTTGCATGTCTTCATAACAGCAAAGACTTAAAAAAGGACATGAATACTGATGCATCATATCTAATAACTATGAAGTATAAGCTGTGAAAAGGAAAAGTGTTGATGCAGACAGACTCACAGACCAATACCGCACTTCTCCCCACCAAAGGAAGCTGCTTCTGTTTCACACACTATTCTAATTATTTCTTCTGTGTGATCGCCAGCCACTATAGAAATACTCCGTGACTTTCAGCAACAAGCCAGCGAAGTAGCAGGCAAAGTTTACTTTTGAAACAGAGAGCAGAGGAGGAAACACTGGTGCATCTGTGGAGTGAGTATGATCGAAAAGTAATGTGATTTGGGGGTATGCTGTGGCAAGAGGCAAGTTTTAATGACAGTTGCATCATGGAGAAATAATGACTTTGCCATTTTGTTGTAACACCCTAAAGTTCTGCAACCAGCAGTAGAAGCCTAAACATTTTAAACAAGGTGAAAAACAAGGTGTACATGACTGAAGAAAAAAAAAAAAGTGTTTTTTATGTAGGCAATAATATCACTACAGCTATATAGTTGGTCGCACACTGCATCTAAGTTTTGTAACTTGGTTCTAAAAGGTAAAGAGGAACTGTTCTTAAATTAATCTGGTGTGACCATGCCTTATGCAGACCACACACACACATCTAAAAAGCAGCATCAAGTATGCAGTGTGCTAATTCAGATGTGCCACCTTCAGTTTACCATCACCACCATACCGCCCACACACTGACACACTTTACTCCAGTACCTTTAATGTTTGTGGCTGATTGAAAGAGAAATGATCTTTAGGCACACGCATACAGGTTGTTGTTCTTTTGTTTAATTCTGAACCATGGAAGGTTAAGAGGTGGAGATATGTTTCTGTTTTCACGGCAGCGTTTCCTTGATGTGGCAAAACCTCAGGCCAACTAAATAATCAGATGGTATTTTTGAATTATCATTGCTTCTCTGCGCGGGGAGGAAGACAGACGAGGGCGAGGAAATTTGGTCAACAGGAACCCAACAGAGAACAATGACTGTATGGCCATCCTGCAAAGAGTCCTCTTTGTGTGTGTGTGTGTGTGTGTGATACATATGCCTGTTATTGTGCTGATGCTGTCTGTGGTCATCTGCCAGTCATAGAAAAGCAGAAAAAAAGAGGAGATGAGAGAAAGGGCAGAGGAGATATAAAGATTGCAGGGAGGAGGCCTCCTCTACACCCTCTGCCACTTCTCCTTCTAAGGTTTATCAGAAAGAGAAAGAAGTTTGGTCCAGGGGAAGGGTTGATAGAGAGAATATGAAAGGTTATTGTTGGAGAGGTGTAGGCCCGTAGCAGAGAAAAACAGCGACAGAGAGGTGTGTGTGTGTGTGTTGGGGTAGTTTGCGGCACTGCAGCTGCTTGGTGTATGTGTGTGTGGATGTCCTCAGTTTCCAGGAAAAGGGGGGAGCCATCAGAGGGGTGGACAGGAAACTCTAACAGGGCTAACTTCCTGTAGCTCTCCTGATGGCTGACCTGATAGTGAATGAGTGTGTGTGCGCGTGCGGGCTTGTGTGCACGTTCAAGTTTTGCATATTTTGCCCAGGACTCATCTGGATGTAGCCCATAATAGCTTTTGTTAAACACTGAGAGGAATTTCTGGGAATCCGTGGTGTGGATGGGACAAAAGCTGACACTGTTCACTGGGAGAGTTTTTTTTTCCTAGTGAAGGTGAATTACTTTAAGGGGGTTTTTATCGCTCCCTGCCATAACCTGTATTGTTCTTCCTGTGTGTGACTTCCCTCACATTCCTCAGAAGGTGGGGAGGCTGCGGCCTGGAGTTTAGTCGGCTTGAAAGGTTGCCAGTTTGAATCCTAGGGCCACTCTACACTCAGTTGTTGGTTTATTAGGTACACCTACAGTAGCTAATGCAGTCTAATACAACGCAGCCTCGCAATAAATCTGGACCTCCATAAAAGGTTCAATCAGTTTTTGTTGAAGCCTTTAGTGTTGTTCAAAACTTTATGGTCCTTTTTGGAGGCTGCCAGTCCGGTCGCGGTGCTGTTGAACTGTAATTACATTACACTGAGAATTAACTCAACATTTTGTCCATCCCTGCTTCCTGTTCCCTTCAAGTGGGACAGTAGACTAAAATCTCAGTTTAAGTTCCCAACCTGTGGCTCGGGGGCCCCACACCTAGGGGTCGCCAAAGCTTTCACCCGGGTCATTGAGGCCTTTTTCTCGATTCTAAGGCGGATGTAAGAAAAACAGGTTATTTTTAAATCACAAAGATCTAAAAAACGCTTTGTCTCGCATTAGAAAAAAGTACGCCAGTTAAAATAAGAAATTTGTTTAATAGAAAAACACTAGGGCGAGGTTGTGAGGGAGAAGAAAACACTGAAATTTGTAAAAAGACAAACAAAGGAAGCCTAATGTTAAGTTAGTATGATTGTTTAAAAGAAAAAACAAGACTTTGAGGAATTGTATGAAAAGTTTTACTAAAATATCATTCTCTAAATTGCTCACAGGAAATAAATGAAATTGTTGTCCTTGTACGGTTTATTTCAGTTTGTTATGTCACTGTACTCAGGGTTGTCAGTGACTCATCACGTAAACACAGTGGACTGGATAGTTGGGAAAACCAACTGGACTAAATCCCTCCAAAATGACCCATGAAGTTTAATCTAGAGATGCAATATAGAGGATTATTTTTAATTATTGGTTAAAACCAACCTTTTTTACTTTTTCTCATGGTGAAATGTCTAATATGGGTCAGAATAATATTGCCCTTTTCAAAATTTTCTATGGACAAATATATATTTATATGTTTTGCCTGGCCAACCTCAGTTCAGTTACCATTCACAGGAGACAAAGAAAAAAAATAAAATTCAAGAACCTTGAAATGTTGAAAAAAAAAGACTCGAAGAAGAAGAAGGAATTAAATTCAGTCCCCCCCCCCCCCGCCCCCAAAACCCCCGCCACCCCCCGTATCAACTGTTTCAGCTTGTGTTTTGAGTCTGAACCTCTCATCTATACCAAACATGTATAACCTTCATAAATGTGAGGGGGATTTATTGGCCAGGACTTATATCTATATATGTTCTTATATACATGCTTGTTTGTATATTTGGAGTTCTGGTTAACAAAAATAATTTCCCCCTGGGATTATTAAAGTATTTTCTGATTCGATTAGACACGCATCATTTTAAAAGGAATAGTGTCGATTTTGTTTGGGGGTTTAACGAACAAGATATAACATGAGGTAATCAGACAGCTTAGAGTGCTGGTGGGGTTGCCTTTTGTCCACCATTGCCAGCAGGCCAAGCCCTAGCAGTTTCCCCCTGCTTTCCAGGTTGTTTGTGCTAAGCTAAGCTAACTGCCTTGCTTGGCTATAGGCCTTCATATTCCTGCGCAGACAATGAGGCTAGGGTGGTGTCAGTCCTCTCCATCTATTTAGAAGGCTGGGTTAAGCACAGTAAAACACTCTCATCTTTATCGAAGGCGTCGTGTTAAAGGCCTGCGTTGGCAGGCGTCGTCTGCACACAATTCAAATGTATTTACAGTCTCACTGTAGTTATTTCCTCTTGATGGTTGGCCACCAGTTCTCTGCTTTGTCAACACAAGTATATATTCAGACAATGCGGTTTTGCAAAAAAAAAAAACTGGACGTCAGCAATTGCATATATCTGTTACACTGGGAGAAACACATTTTCACCAGTCCAGTGACAGTCACTTTTGTGTCAGCTTACCCCTGTCTAATGATGACATTTACAGGTTTATATGTTCCCACAGAATCCTACACACACACACCACACCACACACACACACACACACACACGCGCACACACACACACACACACACGCACACAGCTATTACCAGAGAACGAATGAACGACAGGTACCCTCTCTCGAAACTTGCAAAGCAAAAAAGGGAAGGTGGCTAACCTCACATCTCTCTCGTCTTTCCTTATCTCGAGGCTGGTCTCTGGTTTTTTTTCGGAAACTTCTCTGTCTCCTCGCGTCTCCCTTCACGCCGTCTCTTTGATTCACGCTTACCGCCGCCCTTGAGCCTCTTCTCTCACATTCTCTATCACCCTTCATACGTCTCCGGCTTTCTCTGGCCCACTCATCCTCTTCCTGCGCCTGCTCTTCATTCCACCCCTTGCTCACTCACCTCCTTCCCTTCCTTTTTTTTTTTTTTTTTTCCAGGTGGCGATGGTGATTGAACAGCATGATCTTGACCAGAGGAACGACATCAGGTGAGAAAAAGCTCTAATTCTCCTTCTCTCCCGCCGTCCGTCCAACCTGATCTTCCTCCCCCTTCTCCTACTTTCACTTCGCTTGAGGCGAAGTGAAGTTTTTTTTTTAAGTTTTGCTTACGTCTCTCTCTTTTGACAGTTTCGATCTCTTACGTCAGAGTATGGGCCTTTGTACGGGTGTTGATGCATGTTGCTTTCATTTCAATCACGCTCAGCTTGGTCGTTTGAAGTCTTAGTTTGGGCAGGCAGGAACTGAAGGGGAAATAGATTACTTATACTAATACTAAAATGGACTTATTTCTTAATGTTGAATGCCCTGTGTGATCTACTAGCCATCCTTCGTGATTTTGTTGCCTAAGCGGTGATACTGTAATGGCGTTCATTCACTGCTACTTTGTTACTTAAAGGGGACAATCGCACAGATTTCCACATGAGGGCAATTGAGGTTTACTATGTCACACTGCTTATGAAACAGTTTGAATTTGACTAATGTCTTTCAGAGGACTGGAGCAGGCTTTGGCTCTGTTTTGAAAATAATTTGTGCGATGAGCGTTTAGACTTAATATTTACGTACCAGGAAAGCGTGGCCTTCAAAACTAAGGTGCCAGAGGTTGAAAGTTGTGGGGGGGTTTATCGAGCAGGAAAGGATGTTATCAAGTTGCACTGTTGGGGAAATGTAGGAGTCAGGAATCTAAGGGTTTATTCGATCGTAGGTACCACTAAGAGTTAGGATGTCTCGGGGGCCTCCTCTTGCCCTTCAATTCTTGACCACCGAGTTTTTCGCATGACGCCAAAATATTATTGATTCTGTTACTCATAGCAGGTCTTGAAAAGGTTTTTATGAACTGCATACGGTTTTAATTACGATTATCTAACATCAAGCAGCAAGAACGGGAGGGAAGTTTGACATTTACATACTGAAAATGTTCTGGCATGTTTCGTTCACTCTGCCTGTTTTCACAGACGCCGTCTCCGTGCTGGTTATTATGGGGTGTGTCTGTTGCAAGCAGAAGAAGTCCGGCAAAGCAGCACCAGCAACATCAGCATCAGTAGACATTACAGATCTGTCTCCTAGCAACGCAGATGGAGGGTTGTCCACGGCCCTGAGTCAGGGCCGTTATTGTCCCGACCCCACTCAGAGCATCCCAGACTTCAACAAGGGCTTCTCATCGAGCAACATCTTCCCCAACACCAACACACACCAGCGCTCTGGCATAACAAGTAGGACTGTGTGTGTGTGTGTGACCAAGTAAAATGGTCTTACACACATATATTACATCATATTTATGTATTTAGATTCTAGAAGATGAAAATCTGAATGCCAATTAACAAGTACAGTTTTCCATAAATGAATAATAGAGCAAAGTGAACCTTCTTCAGTGGCATTTGTGTCCATCCTAAAATGTGTTTTCTCAGTAATGTCTTTTGTGCTGTATGACGAAAGTCTTAAAATCAGAGAAATCTATACTTTGATGTGTGTTTCTCCACCATATTTTATACACATGGATTTCATGCATTTCCTCATTGAGAGAACAGGATAAGGTTTTTTTTAAAAGTCTGCGTTAAAACAATACTCACGCCTATATCTACATTGAAAACATTATTGATTACTGTTATTGTGATCTCGTCTTAGTGCAAATTCTGTGTAAAAGAAGGGGGGAAAAAGCCACAGTACTTGCTTTGTGCAAAAGTTGCTGCATTTTCAGAATTCACTTGAAGTTATTATGAGACTTCTGTTTAGACAAATCTAGTGAGTATCTTTCAAAGTTAGTCTTTTTTAGCCTAAAATTCACTCTGTGTTTCCCGTGTTTTCTTATTGAGATGCATTAAAAGTATAGTAAGCCTCAAATGCGTTTTTAAATAGAAAAAGGACTTTGGATTTTGTCTCCCATCTCTTACAATCTCTTACACTGGAATCACACTAAGAAGGGGTCTGTTCACAGCCAGTATGGACAGGAGGAATCCTTACTCCAATAACTTTGAATCTACAGTATATTTGGGTTTAAGACAGACATGACCAAATGTTATTTAGGACGATAAAAATAGAATTCAGTGGTATGAACTATAACCGGAAACGGACAACTCATCTGTCCTTTGTTGTACGTGTGTTCGTGCAAACACATACAGGTGGTGGAGTCACTCTTTTTATAGCTCTGTACGACTATGACGCCCGCACCGAAGATGACCTTACTTTTCAGAAAGGAGAGAAATTCCAAATCATCAACAACACGTAAGTACAAATGTACACTAACACAGCTGCATTGTAATAACATCTGTTTGCACCCCTGATAGGATTGTATTAATACACTCTGGCATAAAATATTGGTATACAAAACTTTGGCAATATGCATCGGCAGCTGAATGTTAACTATATGTGATCAGTGTTAAATGTGTTTAATGAAATGAGTTATGACTCCTGAAAGGTAATTAATTTAGTTTGCATACATTAAAAGCCACAGGCTGCAATTAAATGCCACCCATTAACACTGTCAACTGCTGCTGGTGATGTTGAGAAGCTCCTGTTTTTGAACAATGTTCCTGGCTTTGTGGTCAGCTGAGGTATTTGTTATTGTTACTATTACTCCAACTATGTTCACCACATTCCCTCTTTATCTTCTTTCTCATCTGGACACCTTCCAGACACACCTTGGGTCCATTTTCATAGTTAATGTGTTTTCAGACTTTTTTTTTTTTTAAAGAAGTAAGACTATTGAAACTTGAAAGGTCAGTTTTGGCACACTTTAGCCAAAATAAAGTAGTTTAGTGCAATAATTGTTTATTTCAATTTTACATTGTTAAAAATATCATTCACATATTACACCTACTTACACCTTATCCCTGATTTTATAAAACACGGCTGATGTTTTGCATTTCTACAAATAAACTGATGTTTTGTGTGTATTTTTTGCAGAGAGGGTGACTGGTGGGAGGCCCGCTCGTTGGACACAGGAAACTCAGGTTACATCCCCTCCAACTACGTAGCTCCTGTCGACTCCATACAGGCTGAAGAGTGAGTACGCACACACACGGTGCTGAAAGCTGCAGTATAAGTACTGATAGCTTCTGCTGAAAGGTTTTCTCCATGATTGACATGTAGTCTGAGGGCAGAGGTCTCATGATGTGTGTGGTTGTCATGGTGACAGGTGGTATTTTGGGAAGATGGGGAGGAAGGATGCGGAGAGACAGCTGCTGGGCCACGGCAACCAGAGGGGAACTTTCCTCATACGAGAGAGCGAGACCACCAAGGGTAAATAGGCTACACACACACACACACCACACCACACCACACAACACAGACACACACACTACAGACACACCACAATTTGGAGCGTTTACTGGCTCAGCATACGTGAAACCTTTCAATTTCTTTCCTTTCTCTTCCTTTTTATTGTCTCCTCACTTCTTCCTTTTCGCTTACTCTTCATAATCTGACCTCTTTGGCAGTGCTTACTCTCCTGTCTATCCGTGTGACTGGGACGGACAACAAGGGAGAACATGTCAAGCATTATAAGATCCGCAAATTAGACAACGGTGGCTACTACATCACCACGAGATCTCAGTTTGACACTGTGCAGCAGCTGGTCGAGCACTACACAGGTAACACACATAAACACACGCACATGGACACAAATTCCTCCTTTTTTCCCCCTGCTTCTCCTTCAAAGCGGAAAACACGTTGTGTTGCCATTTTCTTATTCGCCCTCAAGCTCAAAAGCTCCTGCTTCCATGGATTTCATCTAAAATGTGTTTTGACTCTTTGCCCAATCGTTCTCTGCCCAACTGCAAGAGAGAATTTAGGTCTAATTCTGTCTCTACTTGATTCAAGCTTTAATTACACTATTAAAAGTGATGGAAAGTACTTTTACTGGATATAAGTACAATTTTGAACAACTTTCCTTGAGTATTTTCATATGATGCTACTTTCTGCTCTACTACATGTCAGAAGTGCACTTTTTACTCCACTATTTATTAGACAGTTAACAGTTACTTTGCAAATTCAGATTTTACATAAGAAGTATATGATCAGCAACATACTGTATGATGCATTGTTATAGAACTACCAAACAGTTAAGTACTTAAAATGAGCTCCACCTAGACAAGCTACAACATTAAAATTAGTCCTTCATGTCAGTGCATCAGAAATAATCTACCAGTGTAATATAAGGAGCGGGGCCCTTCCGCCCAATGAGTACTTTTACGTTTGACGCTCAGAGTACAGCTTGAACTTTTGCATAATTTAGGTTTTGAATGCAGTATTTATTTTTATATTTTTACATTGTAGTTATTGTATAGTAGTTAGATGTAACTATTTTCACTTATGTAAAAATGTTTGAATACTTCCTCATCCACTGACTTTTAGTGACTTTTTAGCTCTATTCAGAGATGTGGTAACAAGCAGGGTTCACACCCTCCACTTCCTCTGGCCTCTGTCAGTGTAAATCTGCCCCCTAGTGGCTTGTGTTGATATAACAAACAAGCAGTTGGTGACTTTACATGACACGATCATGACACATATATTATTAACCACATATATTATTAAATTTTTTGCCAGTATTTATTTGTTTTTCTTATTAACTGCGTTGTCCCTTTTTTTTTTGCTTTTGCTGATTGTGTGTTCCTGTCTGAAATCTCTTTGTGCCTTTGTACTTTTTGGTTAACTTGTCAGTTGCATAAGCGCATAAGGAACCTGTCTTGTTCTTCTTTATCTCTGCATTTGCTGCTTTTCCCCTCTGTTTTCTTTCGCTCTTGTTTCCTTCTTCTTTGCCTTTCTGTTTGTCTCTCCTCTCTCTCTCAGAGAGAGCGGCGGGACTGTGCTGCCGTTTGATTGGCAGCTGTAAGCGGGGCATGCCTAAGCTGGCTGACTTATCAGTGAAGACCAAGGATATGTGGGAGATTCCCCGCGAATCCCTCCAGCTGATTAAGAAACTGGGCAACGGCCAGTTTGGAGAAGTCTGGATGGGTAGGAATGGTTGGGACTGTGTTGCAGTGGGGGAAGGTGACAGCTGGAGCACACCTGGATAAAAAAGTATTAAAAGATGAGCAGGTATATATTAAGTCTTGGTTGTGTTCAGTTGACAAGAACATCAGTAAACGCTGCTGGTGTAAAAACACCTCCACGCCCACAAAAATACACTGTAAAGCCCTGTTTATCTGTCTGTGTTGTTCAGAGTCTGTCTCCCTGCAACAAATATACCTGTGGATCAGACCACACAAACATAGACAACACACACACAGTTGATACATAGATGTAGTCTGGACTAGTTTTTAACTGTTGTGCGTTGAATACAAACTGCAGCAGTGAAACAGTCCTTAATAAATGCTGATATGTGATAAGAATATCACAGGAGCAGCAGTTAATGAATACAAATGTGGTTTTGTTTTACATCCAGGTGTGCACAGTTGTTCCCCTCCTCCCCTGTTTTTGCATGTGCATGTTTCATCATCTCACCTCACCTCTTTTTCACCCCCCCCCCTCCCACC
>NW_023340268.1:12626504-12631988 GCF_004916995.1 Morone saxatilis
CCCCCCTTTTTCCCCCCCCCCCCTCCCACCCATCTTTCCACCCATCACTACACCCTTTTCTCCCATTCTTCATCACCCACTTCCACTCTTTCCTTTCTTTACATCTCCACCCTCCTTGTCGGCTCCCACCTCTTCCCCTCCCCTAATAGGCAGTAATGACGGGCTGTGTTATTACCTGACCAAGCCCTGTCCCAACTCCACCCCACTCACCATGGGCCTTGGGCGGGACGCCTGGGAAGTGTCCAGGGAAACGCTCTCAATGCAAAGGAAGCTGGGACAGGGCTGCTTCGGGGACGTTTGGATGGGTGAGAATGACACCGCCAACCTCTGACGCCCTCCAGAGGCTTAGAGGGAGAACTGTCTGTCCCGCATCGTGCTCTGTAGTGTCCGTTACTGTCCTGTAGATTGTTGGTAATGCTAAATGTCTGGCTGTGGATGTGAGTAAAGTTTGATGTTTTTCTCAGTATCACTTGGTATTCCCTCATTATGTATTTCCAATTACATATTTGTCCAATTCGTGTTGACATTATCACACAGTTTCCCTGAATAAATCTGAGTGCGTTGGGTTTTCTGAGCCGTGCAGAGTTTCTCCCTGAAGCCAGCCAAGCTTTGTGCCTGCCCGTGTAACTCAGGTGCTGCTGGTGTTGATGTAAGACCAGTAAACCTCCCTCGCTCCCTCCCTAATAACATTACCCATCTCATGTCATGCATGCTCTCGAAAAAATAACAATCATTTGCATGCACCAGAGGTTTGACCACATGTGTGTGTGTGATTGTTACAGCTTACATACTGTGTGCCTTTTTCTTGATATTTATATCTGTTTGTGTGGTTGTTTGTGTCCCTGTATAAATAGTATGTACATGTATACAGCCATCACACTGTCAGTATGCCAGAAAATTGGCCTGTGCAGTATAAATCCGTGTGTGTCCATGTACTATATGTGCATTAACTTTCCCTTGTCTGTATGCCAGGCATGTGGAATGGTACCACCAAGGTAGCGGTGAAGACTCTGAAGCCAGGGACCATGTCCCCTGAGGCCTTCCTGGAGGAGGCTCAGATCATGAAGAGACTCCGCCATGACAAGCTGGTGCAGCTCTACGCTGTCGTGTCTGAGGAGCCCATCTACATTATCACTGAGTTCATGAGCCAAGGTATCAGGCTGAGTAAACTGTCAAGCCTGTGACGTACTGTAGATACAATATGAATCACTGCCTTTGGTTGGAAACTTCACTGACTCCGAAAAGCGAGCTCATCCGAAGCGTTCCTTAAATTAGATGAATAGTTGATAAAACTGCTAATTCAGAGAGGGCATACCAACACCAAGGTTCCACAATCCCTCCATTTCTTATAATACATTTAAAAATTCTCAGAAACATCCTATCTTGCATTGAAATCCTTAAAATTGGATGGATCTGGACCCAGAAACATTATTTACCTATTACTTGGACCCTGTCCTTAAACCATTCTTTAAAATGACAAAGTTTTGAGATATCCTGCTTGGTACCAAACAGACAAACAAACTACCAAACAGGAAAATAAAACATCAACTTTAGCTGTCAGGGAATTTATCAAATATTTAAAAATTGTCAGAAGGTCCAAGCCCTCTGAGCCTGACCACTGAACTCCCTGTGGAGGTGGTTTGGGCGCAGGTGAAACATACCTTCAATATTTTTTTAAAAACAAAAAGACAAAAGTTGGCATGAAGATGCCACTGTATGCATTTACAAGCATCTATCTAATACGAATTTGATTGGACACATATTTTGTACACAGCAGTGTTAATGACTGGAGGCATAAGGGGCCAGTCATAACGCTACCATCTTTGTTTTTCAGGAAGTTTGTTGGACTTCTTAAAAGATGGGGAAGGGCAGAACCTGAAGCTGCCTCAACTGGTGGACATGGCTGCACAGGTGTGTTAAACAGACACACAAAGACAGACTTAAAGAAAACACAGGCTTTTACATCTTTCTGAGCTGAGCTTTTTTAAAATCTCTTTGTGCTTATTATAGATTGCAGCAGGAATGGCATACATCGAGAGGATGAACTACATCCATCGTGACCTGCGAGCCGCTAACATCCTTGTTGGAGACAATCTGGTGTGCAAGATCGCTGACTTTGGCCTGGCTAGGCTCATTGAGGACAACGAGTACACAGCCAGACAAGGTAACAGCATGTGAGAATAAATGAGTGAGTGTGTGTCAGTGTGTATGAGAGAGAGAGAGAGGAAGAGAGACACACTTGCACAATGATTAAGAGTGTCTGCCACTGCCTCCATGCCTATATTTTTATACATAACCAATCCTAATTATATGATTATGCATCTTCACTGTGTTGCCATGGTTTCAGGGGCGAAGTTCCCTATCAAGTGGACGGCTCCAGAAGCTGCACTGTATGGACGCTTTACCATCAAGTCAGATGTCTGGAGCTTTGGCATCCTACTAACTGAACTGATCACTAAGGGACGGGTGCCATACCCAGGTACAGGATATTACTATTACTTAATCTCACGCAGTAACAGGTTGATCATCCTTGGCAATGGAAATCCTCCAGGATATTACTATACAAATTATACACTATGACGATGGAGAGTTTGGGGGTTAACCTTTTCATTTTCAACCAGAACAAAATACATTACAACACTGAGTGAGTTTAGGACCTCAGTGTCTCGCTCAAAAGTGCTTCAAAAGTAAAGGTGTGACTCCTTTTTTAAGCACTATTTACTGAATGTTCTTAAGGGGTGACTGATGCTGCAATAAATCACTATAATTTCTCTTGCGAGTATTGCTACTTTTACAAAATGTGTGGATTTTTAAATACTTGTTTTTGCAGTCATTTTCCCTTTTGCTATTTTCTGTTAAGCTTAATAGGAGGAGATTGGATTTGTATCATTCAAAAACAGAGGCTACAAAACATATACAATCATAAGGATGATGTAAGATTCATCAAATAACAGCAATAAATATACAATGACAAAGAAGATAAAAACATATGCGCAATATATATTCCTAAAAACACGTGACATGCAAAAAATAGATCAACAAAACAAACTCATGACTGTTGCCCGTTTGTGGCTGTTATATATTTTCTTTAAAATTCTCTGAAACTCAAAGCCCATCATATTGTGGTATATTAATAAATGGCAGCTGCAACCATATTTAGATGTATTTTTTTGGATGATTTCTAGGAATGTTTTTTATTTTTTATTTTTCTCCATTTCCAATATGTGTTGTTTTTGTGTTGTTTTTTTAATCTAACCCACTCACCTTCTCCTGTGTCCACATCCCCCCCCTCCCTCCTCCATCCCTTTAGGCATGAACAACCGTGAAGTGCTGGAGCAGGTGGAGAGGGGCTACCGGATGCCCTGTGCCCCGGGCTGCCCCTCCTCGCTCCATGAACTGATGGTGCAGTGCTGGAGGCGGGAGGCCGATGAGAGGCACACTTTTGAGTATCTGCAGTCCTTCCTGGAGGATTACTTCACCGCTACAGAGCCGCAGTACCAGCCCGGAGAAAACCTGTGACCACACACATATAGGACAGATGTGTCTCAATACACGGACAAACGGAAAGAGAATGAATGATAGATAGACAGGCAGACATGGATATATACATGCAGATACACTGATAGACATGTACAATGACACACACACACACACACACACACAGCACACACATACTAAGATACATATCATTGCCTTGTTTAAATTGTTTAATGACAGTTTCCTCCTTTTGGTCATCAATCGCTGCAGCCCGTTCAGGACAGATCAGTCAACCATGTTGAAGAGCAGAGTCGGAGCTCTGCTGGTCAGGCCTTGCAGTAATGTTGCTTTACTCTGTAACCATGACAACAAGGAACTGAAAGAAGATGTAGATGGTTGTTTCGAGGTGGGGGGAAGTCGAGTTGGTAGATGATCTGTTCAGCTGCCATATATGTTCAGGTCCTTTGATCTGTGTCTGAGAAGAACGATTCAGTCAGGCAGTTTGTTGACCTGAGATAAATATATTGATATAGAAATGACAGAAGGTGCAACAGGTTTCAAACAACAATTGGAATAGTGCCTTTAAAAAAATTTCAAAATGAACCTCATGAACCTGAACCTCCTCTTACAAACAGACTATAAAAAGGCTGTTGAACTAATCCATGTCCATCATCTGATTTCAAACTTGCACCAACATGTGCCTTAAAGTGTCCATATTGAGGGCTGTTTTAGATTTTAAATACCTTTTGATACTGTGTTAGTAAAGTCAGAGAGATGTTAAGGAATGCTCTTTGTTTATCTGTTCATTTTTATGACAATTTTGTATGAGCTGTCTCTTTTGTTGTTTTAATTTAACTCAAATATATATGTGCATCACAGACTTCTATATCCAGTTATTATGTATACAGTTTTCATCCATTGGGAGGGCAGGGTGAAATGTTATACATAAAGGGGGGAAGATTGAGGTCAGTGGAATATGAAAGATAGTATTTTAAATGTGTGTAACCTTTATGTTGAAATTCCCCTGTCATGTTATTGTAATAAAGACCAAATATCTTTTTCCGGTTTAAGACACGTCTCTTATTCTGTGTATTTGGACATTTATGCTGTTTTGTTTGGTGTTTTATTTTAGGTAATGTCAAAGACAGGTGCCATCAGATGCAAAACACAAGAAAGAAAGAGCATGAGTACAAAAAGTGACATCGTGAATTAACCTTACTAGAAATATCTTTAAAACAGGCCTGAAGTTTATATTATATATGATATTAGTGTAATTGGCATCCCTGGCGCTGCCAACTATTATCAGTCCTCTGAAATTCCTCCCACTCGCACTCGTGTCTGTGTCTCTCGCTCTCTTCGCCGCCTTCCTCATTCACGCTAGCTCTCTTTCAGTCTCCAGTAGACTACTGTTCCCATAGTTCCAGAGGTGTAAAGTGAGGCCAGCTACGGATACCCGGATGGGTTTGACAGTCAGGCACGTTGGAGAGGCACAGCGGAGACTGGGGCGCACGAGAGACAGAGAGCTGGAATTGCAGAGGCAGAGACGCACGGGCGCACGGTCGATTTTCGCCTCCCGCATACTGGGGAGTCCCGTGCCTGTCACCAAAACCACAGCACAGGGCTCGAGCGCGGTTATGTCAGCACCTTAATTGGGGACAAGACTGTGAACCAACCTCCCTGCTCCTCATTTTTTTATTTTTCCCCTCCTTTTGTGTTTTTGCTTTCACATCTTTGTGGGTGCAGATATTGATGTGAGCCAGAGGAGCGGTTTTTCCGTTGAGCCGCACGAGACGGTGGCGCGCGACGGCAGGAGGAGAGACAACGTTTACATTGATGTGGGAGGACTATCTCCCTCCGACGCGGGGAGCCAAGATGAAGGGGAAATGCTGTGCGCTGACGGCTGCAGCCGTCAAGGCAACGGCTCCGTGACCCGGGCGAGGAGAGGAGCGAAACACCGCCACCCACCGCCCGACAGCGCGCGAGCCACAGCCACGCCAGCCACGCGTT
>NW_023340268.1:12632088-12640674 GCF_004916995.1 Morone saxatilis
AGCAGGCTACCAGCATGGTGCTAGTCGCTTGAGCTGAGTGAGCCAACCCCCGACGGCAGCAGACGCGTGTGGTTTCAATGTTGTGATTCCCTCAGCGTTATGCAGTGAATAGTTCGTGTACTGCCAAAGTTAGAAGGGGGTGAGTGTTTCCTGCAGAGGAGATAAGTTAGTGTCAGTGTAAGTATTAGTGTCGAGCTAAGGGAGGGGGGTAGAGTGGAGGAAGTAAGGAAGTTCGACGAACTAGTAGCTCAGCTTCCATGTCTTTAAACTAACCTACGTCATGTGGTTCTGCGAAACAAGACCAGTCCGACAGAGACAGATCGGATGTAGTGAGACAGTCGGTATGGGGGTGGGACGTCCGTGTTTTGTGTCTGGTCTACGTCGGGTTTCCAAGATACTCTGTCGTCCCCTGTTGTGCACTCCTGTGGCCTGAAAGAGCCAGCCTTGTGTGTCATGGTCTGGTGTGAAGTCTTTTTACGTTTAGATGTTGGTGTCTGTCTGTCTGAAGCGTCTGTCTGCACTTTTTTTGTATTGTCTGGGCACTAATGGTTTATGTGTTGCTCTCTGTTCATTTATATGGCTTTGTTGTTCGTGTTTATGTTGCGTGTGTGCGTGCAGTTCGGTGCTTGCTCTTGAGCAGGAGAATTAAGCACACACACTGATGATGGGATTATCTTGAAATATTCCTGCAGCTGGGGAGGTGTGTGGGGGATTTTTTTTTGGATATTGGGGGAGTTGTGTAGCGAATTATAGGGGCAGGACGGGTGGGATGTGAGTGGGTGAGAAGAGAGGAGAGGTCAGAGTGAAGGAGAGAGTGAGTGGGTGGGGAGGGAGGGAGGTGAGGGTCCGTATGTAAGTCTCTGTTTGACTGACGTGTGTGCATTGAGCTGCAGTCCACCAAAGCCCAAAGTTCAGCTGTGTTTTTGAGGGTTTTTGGTGGAAATCTGTGTGAGAGCATGTCGGCCCCAGTAGTATAATAAGTGTGTAGCATTCTTGCCCCCCCCCCCCCTTTGGCACACTTACACACACCTTAAGCTCTCAAAAAAAACTCAGGTCTGTTGATTGTACGAGTTTGGATGTGCTTAAATTTGAGCTGTTCAGTGTTGCTGCCTGTTGGGTTACAATGCACTGCAGTCAAGGCAAGACCTTTATACCTTAAAACTTTGGCTGAGTATTGAGTAAATAGTGAAAACTTTTTTTCCCACAGCAGGAAGAAAAATATATCTTTTCAACCCAATATGTCCACCTATCAGTTTAAGATGGTTCTGTTGTGTGCATGTAAAATCAAGGTTCTTGTTCTCTGTGATGTTGCTGAAGCTGAATAAAGTTTGTTTCTTTTATCCCCAAGCTGTTCTAAAATGACTTCGAAATGCATTAGAAATAAATTTCCATTTAATTATTATTTTTTATTTCTATAGCTCCACACTCCTATAATTCACGGTTAAGTATTTGATTTGATTACTACACACAGTGAGTGTTTGGAGTTCATTGTCCACTTTAAAGTTGTGCTAGTAACGCCATGTAATGTGTAACGTTTCATTGACAAAGTCAGACAGACGATTACTCTCTAGAACACGACACACTGACATCACCTCATGGATGACTTGAAAACAGTTAGTCATCAAGTTGTCTAACAGTTGTGTTGATTGTGCTTTGTATTATGTTTCCCAGAATTCTCTTGAGTGAGGATTTTGATGCACAACTTCTCCGTTTCCATAGAAGTTGTGCATTGTTGTGTGCTGTATGTAGGTTTGAGGCTGCAGGTTGAGGTTGCATCAGGGTTGAGGTGGTGTGGAGGAACGAGAGGCGGATAGTAGCCGAGTTCCTGCACGGTGTCACTCTGTCTCAGTGGACCCCCCCGCCCCCCTCCCCACCTCTCTTTCTCTCCTGGCCTCACATACACTTCCTCCATCTCTCTCCCTCTGTCCTTCGCTCTTTTATCCCCCCTTCTTCTTATCTGTCTAAACCTCTCTGTGGAGCTCCCCCCTCCTCCCCTCACCACCTCCCTCTCACTACCTCTCGCTCTTTCTCTCTCCCCTCCATGTCCCCCTCCCTTACACCCCCCCATGCTGTTTCGGTGCTGCTGCCTGTCTCTTAGCAACAACTGCACACCCGTTAGAGCTCAGTGAGTGCTTTTACAAACACACCCAGGAAGACACACTCATACACGCGCAGACACACACACACACGCGTGCGAGCACAAACACATCCACACACACGCAGGGTCTAGTTCCTCATTGAGGGTTGCTGCTGGCAGGCCTGTGAGTCTGCAAGCCTTTGTGGCAGTGAGATAGATGGGAAGAGAATAGATATGCTGTACAGCTACCATATACAGAATGATTGTTTCTCTCAGACTATGCACAACAGGGCAACTGCCCAAACTGGAAAATGACAGGTTCTCGTGTCTGATTTCGCACTGGCATGTGCGCACATACACTCTGTGGCGCGCAATGTGGTTGCCTTTTCTGTAAACACCACCGCAGCACCAAAAACTTTTATGCGCAGATGAAAAATGTACAAGATCCAAACATTTCAAGCAATATCATCTGGTAAGAGAGAGCTGCTCTTTGTGAAACAGATTCAACAGATCATCATGTGGGAGCACTGCACACCATCGGCTGTTTTCACAGAGACAATACTACGCCACTGTGTGTTCCAAAGCCCCAGAGCCATTCACAGTAAAATGCACCAAAACGCATTCGCTACGTATGACGGTGAATATATTGGAATGGCGGCTGATGGATGCCAGGAGTGTTTGCTTAAACAATGAATCATAGTGGGAGCGTTCGATTGGCTGGGATCTAAGCCCTGTCACAATGTCCCCCGCCGAGCACAGTAGAGAGATATTTGCATGTGTGTCTTTGTTTTGTGTGTGATTGTGCATGTCTGTATATGTGTGCATGTGACATGTATGTCTTTATGTGCAAATCGATGTGTGGGAGGATGAAGCTGTGGGGGCAAATCAGAATGTGTTTTTGTGTGTTGGTATGTGTCACCGTGTGTGTGTGTGTGAGTGACAGTGTGTGCATGTATGTGTAAGCACATGTGCAGCAATGTTTAATTAAAGCATGTGTTCTTCTCCTTCTCTCACACGCCGGTCAGATGGAGCCTTAATTAATGAATGCTGTTAATTAGACGAGAGGGAAAGTGAGAACGAGAATGGGAGAGAAGGGAGGGAGGGCGGGAGAGAGACAGAGAGACAGAACCGGGCACGGGGAGGGAGTGGGTGAGGGGGCTAAAGAAAGTATGTGTTGTGTGTGTGTGTTCATCTCCATGTGTGTGTCCCAGTTGTGTCATTCCTCAGAGCAGCAAGGCATTGAGGTTGGTCTGCTCCATGTGTGCAGCCCCAAAGTCTGCAAAACTCTCACACTCCTCCTCCTTCTCCTCCTCTACTGCTTCTTCCTCTCCTTCAACTTTTTTTCCCTCCCTCTTAAATCCGTCTGCCACTGTCTATCCCTTTTCCTACCATCCTTTCCGTGTCTCAATCATGTCTTTCACCTCCCCGTACTTCTGCCCTCTCTCATACTTTCTCACCCATTCACGCACTCCTTCCAGTGTCTTTCGCCCCCTCCCCTCCCCTCCCCGTCCTTCTCCCTCCCTCCTAATCAGAGCCATATGTTGGAGAGGGAGGCAGGGAGATCTGAGGATGGACAGGATTGTGTTGTATGTAGAGAGTGTGGTACAGTGTTGGAGCCAGCCGTGCGCATATGTGCGTGGAAGTGTGGCACACATGCTTGTATTTGTGTTTGAATGTGTGCAGGGATGCAGTCACGTGTGAGTCTAACAGCACGTGTGGGCCAGATTTCGTAAGACTTTGTTTCTGGTCTGGCTGTCTGTACTTCCATTTCTCTTCTGCTCTGGGTTTCTATAATCCTTCCATCGTTCCTGTCTTTCTGTCACCTTCATCTCTCCATCCTCTTAACACCTCTCTATTCATCACCTCTCTGCTTCCCCCTGGTGGCTGTGATTATTCACACATTCTCATTCTTTCTGCACCCTCAAAGTCTAGTGCTTTGTAATGCATTTGAATAGTTTTGGTGAAATGTGGCATGCAGTGTGACTGTGTGTGTGTGTGTGTGTGTGTGTTTGCGCTTTCACCACTATTAATTGTTCATTATAATTTATGGATTTTGACAACATCTACTCCATCAAATATGGTGAGATTGAAAAATGTGGCGCAAGTCTGGTGATCATCATGTAGTGATGATCCTCGTGTTTGTGTGTTAGTGAGCACATTGAAAATCCAGTAGAGTAGACGAAGTGGCAATGGTTTCCATGTGTACCTACAATCTGCTGGTGCGCATAGAAATGAAATACTAACTACAATTGGAGTTAAAAAATTTATATTGCAAGTCATCTTCCAAAATAATTGCGTCTGGTGCGAGATGGTGCAGCCCTCACCAAAATACTGATTCTAGTCTGGTCTGATGCATGCTGTGACATCATGTACTAATCTCTAATTCTCTTTTTCTTTCTGCTCCACCCTCCTCCACACTCCTTTCTTTTTCTCCCACCTTCTTCAACTCCCTGTCCCTTTCTCTGTCTCTCTCTTTCTTTCTCTCACTCTAGCAACCATGGGCAAAAGACAGGAGCAGAGGGGAGAGAGAGAAGTATGTGAGCTCTCCACTGCAGTATTGATGACCCAATGATCCCCTGCAGAACAGAGCCAGTCAGGCAGACAGAGTGAGGCTCAACTCAGAATCAAAATCAGAATCAGCGCCACAACCATTCGGTAAAAGCAACCAATTGAGCAGGATATGAATGGTAAATGTAATCTAATGTTGTAATGCGGCTGTGTGGGTGGCAGTTAATAGAGTAGAGTGCATTACGGATTAGGTTTATGGCCCATTGCCAAAAATGTTGACGATTATATCACACAACTACAATTTCATCTATGCTGCAAATGTTTGATTTTTTACATGTAAAGTGCTTGAAACCTTACAGTGATCAATATATTTACAATCAAGGAGTTTAGATTTCATGTCTTAGTGCAACGGGTTGATGTTAACCTATTTGTTGACTTCCTATCCAGTTGATAATATTGTTTTTATTTCTTTCCATAGGTCCTTGAATCTTCTTGCCAGCTGTTAGAGGAAGACAGCTACAAAGAAGAAACACGAATTTTCATACAGCAGAAAACATCACCCTCTTTTTCCTCCCTCAGTACCAGCAAGACCGTCAATTGAATGAGTGGCTTGTCAGATCACCTACATTCAGGCCAAACTGGGGCTCCAGTGGGCTGTGGTGGGACTCAGGCAGAGGTAAAAGCGTGTGTGGGGGGGCTGGAGGGGCTGGCGGGACCTGAGCTCTGGACCAGGGAGCTCGGGCTCCAGGAGGGGTCCCAGGATCCCTCTAACGATGGACTGGCACCGGTGACTTCCGACCACTTTCCCTCCTCCTCTCCTACCGCCCTGGCCAACGGCCTCCATCTGCAGAGACGGCTGGCGCACAGCTCCTGCCGGCGGAGGCAGACAGAGACTCATACTACTGCTGAGACGCATACATTTGCAGAGACACTTAGAAACATGCAAACGCACACAGACCCAGATGTGCATGCACACGCTGTTTCACACTCACACATAGATAATTGTGGACACATGGATATCAACACACATACAGGGTCTGTAGTGCCAGAACGCTCCAGAACTCTCACACCAGAGGCCATACACACAACTTCACCTCAAGCCCTGTCTTTGGCACATGGCAATCATCCTGCCTCCACCAATCAGCTGGCAGCACCAGTCCTCACTGCAGAGACAGACATGCCCTCAACCTTTTGTCCAGTCCCTGGTGGTCCAAACCCAAACATAGGCTCCTCTCCTCTTCCTGTGGAGGCAGAGAAAAAGTATGCACTCCGCAGCTCTGGACGTCCCCGCTTCCCCTGTCACCTGCGCAAATCCTCCCGCCTCCGCCGAAGCATAGAGGATGTGGAGAAGAGAGCAGGGAGAGAGAGGGGGGGAGAGGAGGAGCATGAAGTATTGGAGGAGAAGATCTGGAGGGTTAAAGAGGAGGAGGTGGCTGTTGTTGAGAAAGAAGAGCGTTCGTCTGTGGAGGCTGTTCTCCCCACGGTTCCCTGCCCTACAGACATCGCTTTTGCTCTAACTGTACCTAAACCTGTTCCTAAAGCCATACCAAAACCTGGACCCAGATTGGGGCATAGACCTGGCCCTAAATCCAGGTCTAGACCCGCACCAAAATCTGTGCATAAAGCAGCTCCTAAAAGTGTCATGAGAAAGCGTCAGGCAGCCCAATCCATAGCTCATCGCGCTACCCCTCATCTCTCTTTTGCAAACACATCCACCATCCCTGCACCTTTGCTAGCTGTGAAGGACGAACCTGTTGCAGACTTGGGGGCATCTACTTCCGGTAACCGGAGACGTGGGCGCTTTGTGGGCGTAAGTTAATTTATAGTTACGTATCATTGTAGTAACTCATTGACCTAAATTTCATATCATGTATGGAATACATTTATTTGATTTGCATATGTTTTATATTGGTCTCTACTTTACAGGTGAGGAAGATTGTTGTCAAGGTGGCTCGCATCCCTGTGAGCCTTAGCCGCCGACAGAAGAGCTACAAGATTTCCAACTTGGAGACAGTTACAGGGACAGAGAAAGGCCAAGATGGTAGTGTGGAGGGCCCAGAGGTTGTTCGAGAGCCGACTGCACTTCTCCGCATGAAGAACAATGGAAAGAGTGTTATGGTGATGTTCCCCCCTGGTGAACTGCCTGTCATACTCAAACGCAGGAGGGGACGACCACCTAAACAGCCTCTGCCTGGAATACCGGGAGAGCCTCAGAATGCTGGGAATGCTGGTGGTAATGGAGACCAGCCCAAGAAGCCCCAGAGGCGACGTCGGACTAAACTCCCTTCCCCTTATCCATCTTATGTTAATGATACTAATGATGTGAAAACAGAGTATGGGGATGTTCTGTCCAAACTGGCCTTTTTAAACCGCCAGCCCCCTGCCACTGGCCGCTGCTCTCCCCCTCGCTGCTGGACACCCAGTGAGCCAGAAAGCTTTCATACTCCCCTGGAAAATCCTGGAATATCCACCCTGCTCCACCGGCTCACAGGGTTCAGACGCCCCCGAGGTGGCAGAGGCGGCGGCGCTGGAAGAGGTGGAGGAGGAGCAGGAGGGATTGGGGGCAGTGAGCGCAATAAGAGCACATTCAGTGACTTCTTTGAATCCATTGGCAAGAAGCGGAAACCGAGTCCCCTTTCTGAGCACGGATTACCTAGGAAAAGGGGAAAGGGTGGAGGTGGAGTTGGTAGGGGAGGGGGTATTGTAGGAACGGAGCCTGGGGGAGAGAAAGTAGTCAGGAAGAGACGTGTGAGAAAAAATGGTGCATTTAAAGGGGAGGGAGTGTCCATGGGGCAGGAGTGGCCCAATGGAGCAGGTGGCTGGGGTGAGGAGGGGGGTATGGACAAGGAGAAAGGTTTAGGTGGGTATCAGCTTTGTGGATCTCCAAGGGGGGGCTTTTCCTCCTGTGAGGTTGGAAGAGGAGGTGTCTACAGCAGTCCAGGAGGAAGCAGAGGGGTTGGGCCAGCTGGGGAGGACTCACAAGGCCTTTTTGCTGGATATTTCCGGTCACTCCTTGACTCTGATGATTCATCAGACCTGTTGGACATCTCCTCCTCGCAGTCAGATCCCCGCAAAGCTTCATCCACCCCTGGTTATGAGCCATCCAGTCCAGCTACTGGTCACAGCTGGTCCCCTGCATTCCCCAAGTGGAGCACCAAAGGTGCAAGTTCTGGGGTGGAGGGTTCAGCCCAGACACATTGCTCCTCAGCCAGGCCTCCATATAGCTATGGCAGCCTGGCCCAAACATCGCCCACCACTTCTACCTATCCCAAATCCACTCCTCCAACTCTGTCACACTCTCCTAGCTCCCCCCACCCTGCCTCTTATGGCCATTACTCCTCTGGTTACTCCACCTCTTCTCCTGCAGTGCCACAGAGATCCTCAGACTGCAGCTTTGCATATGGATCTGGACACAGCAGTGGCAAGGCCACCACTGTTGGTCAAATGGGTTATTCTAGCTACCAGGCAGCAGTCAAGCGAGGTTATAGTGGATATTCTGTGACAGGTCATTCCTCCATACTGCGGGGGGAGTCGACAGGACCCACATCACCAGGAGGAGCGTACATGTCTGTGGCCAAAAGTAGCCCCTTCAGCTCCTCCTCCTCTCCAGAAGGTTACAAACAGTACAGCTCCAATCCGTGGAGCTACAGGTAAGTTACTTGTGGTGGCCTGTCACCCTAAAAACAATTATTAAAAAAGTATTGCTGTGAAATAAAGACATTTCTGAATGGCTTTTTCAAACATGAACTTTTTATGAGGTTTTAATGAATAGGTGGTTAAATGTTTTCTTCAACTAAAAAAAGAAGTACAAACTAATAAAAGTCTGACCAAAGCAGGATCAAAGAGATATGAATTACTTAAATAAATGTTTAACTCCAGCACACCATTTTCAATTTTACAATGTCCACCATGTGCTAATTAACAGTCGATACCTGACATTAGTTAACTAAGGGCTGAAACGTGCACTGTATTTATCCAGATTAGGAATCCATGGTCAGAAC
>NW_023340268.1:12640792-12643669 GCF_004916995.1 Morone saxatilis
TTTTTCTTTTTCCAGGCAAGGTTTTGGTGGCTGGGCAACAGACAGCTTTGGGCATCAGTATCACGGCTACAGTGAATATGGCTCCAATGAGTCCAAAGACATCTTGGATATCTCCAACTACACCCCCCAGAAGGCCAAGCGACAACCTTTTCCTGAAAGCCTTTCAGAATCCTCCTCTGACTCTTCACATCTTGGCTCTGTAGCCACTGTTAGTGGACCCAGCTCCACAGGTGGCACGTACAAACAGAATGAGGCTGCTTCTGTGAGTGGAGAGGGGGGTCAGTCAAGTCTGTCCAGCCTGGAGAAGTTGATGATGGATTGGCATGAGAGTGCTTCAGGGCCCTCGTATAACTGGAGCCAAAATGTCCTCTTCCAGGGTGGGGGAACCAGCAAACCTGGCCGCGGTCGGAGGAAACGGACTGAACCACAATTAGAAAAGGAAGGAGGTTCTGCTTTACACTCTGATTCTCCATCCAGTCCCTCCCCGACGCCCACTCCTGGACCTAAGCGGGGAGGGGTTGGAGGACGAGGCAGAGGGTCTAGAGGAGGCAGAGGGGGTTTGTCTCCATGTCAGAGAGAGCGGCCATCAGGCGCCAAAGGCAGGGGCAAGGCTGCCTCTACATCTGGAGCTGGAGGACCAGTGACTGTTGGAGGTCCAGAGGGCTCTGGGCTGTTCCAGGAGGGACTGGACTATTACAGTGGAGACAGTAGTAGCCTCTCTCCCCTGGCCACTCCCAATCCTGCACCACCTTCCAGCTACCTCCAGGACCCCTGTGAGTACCCTTCCCCTTATTCTGCCCACCCCTCCACTCCTTCCTCCGAGGAGCGATATCCAGCCTTATACCCTGGTGAGTCCTCCTCTTCCCTCTCACCCAGTGTCTCATCTCCCCCTTACCCTCCCAAGCCCACCCCTCCTCCTCCACAGTCTTACCACCCTGTCCCCTCCAGGACCTTCTCCCCCTCCTGCTCTCCCTCACCCCGGGTAACACCCCACTGCGGCACTGCACTGAGTCCCTCACACCGGCCCCCACCAAAAGACCCACAGTTCTCGCAGTATGACTCTCCCAGCTACTGCAGCTCCCCCTACTGGTACGGACAGACATCGCACAGCAGCAGCCCCAGCCCGCACTCACACAGCACACACTCAAATACAGCCGTGCACACACACAGCAACCCACACACAAGTCCTCATGGAAATACACATGGTAATCCGCTCACTAGCCCAAATGCGAACACACACACACATATGAACCCGACTCCCCATGACACACACCATCACAATACCCAGCCCCACGCAAACCTGAGCTCACACACCAACACCCATCCCACCTCACACCTCCAGAGCAACCCCCTCTCCCACTCAAACCCTCACACCAACAATCAGCCTCACCACAACACACACACCAACCCTAACTCTCACCTCCACTCCCACTCAACGCCTGTGCTGTATGAGGAGTGCAGCCCTTCCTCGACCGGGCCCCCCCACAAGCGGGATATGACCCCCCATGCTATGAGCACAGGCCATCGCCAGGCCCCCTTGCCACTCTCCCCGTACCCCAAACCTCCCCTGGACTCCTCGCCCCATCAGGAGGACACTAGTGGCTTCACCTTGTCCCATCAATCCTACCAGGGCATGGGACACCGCTACCCCTCCCAGGCGACTCAGGGAGGTGGGGTGTTGTGCCAGCTCCTGGACCCAGCCAATGATGACAGCTTCAGCGTCACCAGCCTGTAACAGCAGGTGAGTTCATTAAAGCTTCATACAAAAAGAAAGGCCGTCCAACAACTAAGCTAAACAAACCACTGGAACTTAAAAGACATTTCCAGAGGAGAGTCTGATTACTGAGGATGACCATATTTTTGTTTTGAATGTGACTTTTTAATTGTTATTTAATTAGACAATAAGGAAAAAAAGACATCAGAAATGAAAGAATGAATCCATCAATAGATACACAAAATTGTAAAGCTGTTTATTAATTGGTATTTAATTAAATGAAGAAGCAGTATTAGTAGTTTTCGTGTCAGTTTCACGAAATAACAATTGAATAACAATTAATTAATTGTTTTTGCAAGACTTCCTAGGTACTATCTAGATCCATGTTGGCAAATTGTTGCTCATTTAATTGAAGCAATTTGGGTTTTTTGGTAGTTTGTATCTCAAAACATGTTCAAGTACAAATATGTAAATCAATAAAAATTGAGTACAACAACAGCACACTTTTAGCGCCAAGTCAAACAATGGAAACACGGCTTTACTTACAGTAAAGTAGGTTTACAATTACTTGTTTCAATAGTGTCAAGGTTTAGCTCATTCAACTGAATTCAAAATAGTATGCTTTTTGTGTTACTTTATCTCTCTTCATCTCTTTCTCTCTCCCTCTGTTTTTCTTTCAGGTGCATTCAATCCAAGCTTTTACAGATTTGCAAACATTTTCTTTTCTTTTTTGGTAAGGAGACTTCTTTGTGAGAGACTGTGAAATGAAGGGTGAGAATTTAGCTGCCAGCTTTGGACAGTAAAGCTTTAATTCTCCAGCACTGACAATCAAGATCAACAGCAACTTAAACACCTAAGCATGCACACACACACACAAATGCACAAACACACACACAAACACGCACACATAGACACGCATGTGCAGATTAATTCACTACCTAAACAAGAACACATAAATCCATACATGTGTACACTCACTCACACTCTATGCTGGAATGAGGGAATGGCCGAGAGGAGCTGACAGATGAATACCAGACGCTGACGGACAGATATAGACCTATTTCCTCACCCCTTTGAATCCTGCTGTGATACGTGGAGGACTCAGTTTCCCAGAAGTCTGTATCTCACCAATCTCCTGTTCTGTACATCTGCAATATGGACAA
>NW_023340268.1:12643683-12644078 GCF_004916995.1 Morone saxatilis
AAGCTAGGATCCTACTGCTCTCTCTCTTTCTGTGTCGTTCCTCTGTTCTCTCTCAACCTCCCCTCCTCTGCTAAACCAGCAAATGTGGTCTGCACTCGACCTACACAAACCTTGCATTTCTGTCTTGTGCCCTAACCTGAACCGCATCTGAGCCCAAATCAACTTTTTAAATACCGTGAGCCTAGCAAATGTCCCGCTCTGTGCACTCCCTGTATTGTGTACCAAAAGAGAAAAGTGGACAAAACCAGTTTCTGCTCTTGAAATACCAGCATCTGTACATACGACTCCAAGCTCCAAGCCAGGGGCCCCCTCTTCACTCTGAAGGTCCGTCATCAACATGCCCTCCTCAGCGTTCTGCCATGGTTTCTCTGCTCTGGGGGGGGGGGGGGGGGGGG
>NW_023340268.1:12644178-12647346 GCF_004916995.1 Morone saxatilis
GGGGGGGGGGGGGGGACTGCAGCATGGAGACCCAACATCCTGTGTTTTGCTGTTTTAACTACAAGGGAAAGAGACATTGAAATCACACAACGGCCCCAAAGAGACTCTTGTTTTCTGTGTGCGAAACGCGTGAGAGCAGAGGATGTGTTTGCGTGACTGCAGTAATGCATGTATTTGTGTGTATGTGTGCATTTATGTTTGTGTGAGTGTGCGTGCGTGTCTGTGGGGTCAAAAGGAGTAAAGCTCCCCAGACACCAAAGTCTTGGCGGGGCCTCATTCTTTCTTTCACTCTCTCCCTTCTTTTTTCTGTGGTCTTGTGTTGTTTAGTGGTTTTTGTGATGAAAAAATTGTATATCTGTCTGTTACATATCATGTATGTATCTGAGGTGCAAAATATTTAAATACACATTCTGTTCTTGCCATTGGTAATCTTGTCTATAGCATACTGCTTCTTTAAGGGATTAAGGGAGGTGTGGGCATGTTTGTGTGTGTGTGTGTGTGTGTGTGCGTGCATGCAAGTGTTTTAGAGCCTCCGTGAGTATTGGGCTTTGCCCAGGCTGTCTGGGACTGTGAGCAAGAGAGTTCAGTCAAGGACACAATTCGACAGGGAGTGAAAGGGAGGGGAGGGGAGGATGTGTTGGAGGGGAAAGAAAGAAACCAGACTGAGGAAATCAGAAAAGAGTGTCGGAGAGGTTTTAAAGCCACTGAAACAAAATGTACAAAAATGTACGGTTTCAAAATTCCTTTTCCAAATAAGGGAATGTATTAAAGCACAGCGTGAAGGCTGGTGGTACCAGAGCGCTGACAGGAAGGGACCCCATACTCATTACATGTCCTCACAGGGAAACTTGCTATATTAGAGCAAATATTGTACATCTGCAGCTTGTGTTTATGCGTGTGCGTGCCAGACAGAGTGAGAGAGAGAGAGAAAGAGAAAGAAAGCAGATGGGGGGAGTTTACTGGCTGCATATTGTGTACAGTTTGTCAACAGGCTGACTAAATAGACTCAGACATGGCCGGAGGAAATGTGTTTGCTGTGACATTCCACTGTATGGTGGAAGGGGACACGCACTGTCAACAACACTACATGACATGACAGACAGAGAAGAAGAGGGTGCAGAGAAACAGCTCTCTTTCAGACATGTCTTTTGTTCTATATTTATGCAAAATAACAGCCAACTAAACCCCATACTCGCAGCAAGTTAACACTAAACTGTTATAACAATCTGTAACATTGTTTCTCATTTTTTACCTATATCTAAGTAAAGGTATTTTTTATTTGCATTTTAAAAAAGTGTTAAGTAAAAGGCTATTATCATCCAAATGCACTTAAAGGAAAAGTAAAAAGTATTCATTATGCAGCATTACTGACCCATTAACATGCAAGCAGCATTTTAATGTAGCTGGTTAAGAGCTAATTCTAACAACATTTATATATTAAATATATATTAGGCTATATACTTTATATACTGTTGAGCTGTATAATCTATGTATGGTGGTATGATGGTATAAACCAAGCATAGGTTTATATAAAATTTGAATATATATATATAAGTCCTAGAAGTAATAACATAAAATGTACTTGTATTCAAGTAAAGCAGCCAACCTATAACAGTTACCTCAAAACAGTACTGAAGGTACACTAGCCTACTAGTAAAATATTAACTGCACTCAGTTTTTGATTCATCATTAAGGTTAAAAATGATCAACGCATATCATTACTAATTCATCAAATATTGGAGATAATAATTAAATAATTAATATTAGTGATATTATACCCACCGCTCATACTGGTCAGAGCTGCTACTGCGTCGCTTAGCAACAACTTCTCACATAGTTTGGCGGAATATTACTAATAATCAATTATCTTTAGCGTCAACTATAAAAACCATTAGCTTAACTGTATTCTCTTTATATTAGCCTGGCCGTTTTATAAGTTAACCACTTAACATGTTTGCTCAATATGTAACAGACTAGAAGGGACTTTTTAACCAACATTTGGGATAATTATAAACAGTATGGGCTAAATAAATAAAACGGCAGTCACTGTGCCAACAAGGCCACCGTTGACCGAGGAATGCGCTTCGTCATCACAACTATCCCCTGGGGGTAAGGAGAAGAAGAAAGAGGAGGTCGGGGAAGGAAGAGGAGGAGGTTCTCAGCTGGGACTTTCCTCGCTACCCTCCAGGAACAAAAAAAAAAAAGAAAAGTTAAATCACAGGGCACCGCGCCGGAGATGTTCCCGGGTGCCGCCACGGAGGAGGAGGTATGCGGACCTGTGCGCGGTGGTGGGGCCGCGGTGGTTCTCCCCTCCGCTCCTCGGGGATACTTCTGCTTTTAGTTCCTCCCTTCCTCCTCGCGCTCCAGCTCCTCGTCGTCGGGCCACTGTTACCTCGAGCCAGCAGGGTGGGGGAGGAGGGCGCGGTGGCCTTCTCCGTTATCAGCATCGAACCGGAGAGGAACTCACGCCAACGGGGATCCCCTTCCCGGCGACCGGGTCTGGAGCAGGAGGAGGAGGAGGAGGTGGATTATGGGGAAAGGAGGGAGGGGGCACGAGTCTATGAGGATGAGAACGAGATGCACGCGCGCCAGGTAACTAAAACACCAGTTAAAGTTGAATTGCTTTTGAATGTGTAAGTTATTACTAGAAAACTGAACTATTCCCCAATAGTATTGAATATAAGGTGAAAGAAAACAACATTGCTTTCCCTAACGCCACTTAAACATCATTTAAAATGTGCTGAATTGAACTGAGAGTGAGACATATGAAGGGATAACGACATTCAGTATACTGTACTTGCTCAGTTGTACTTTCGTCGTCCTGTTTATTCAATGCTGGGTCAGTTTGTGCACAGCTCTGTGAATTATTACAGACATGACGGAACAGGTGAGGGCAGGGGAGGGTTAGCACAGCACTGACCCCAGATCAGAGAGAGGTGACAGCTGTTCTCTCTTTCTCTCTTTGCCCTTCAGTGCTGGAGCTTCAACCTTCACCTGTGCATGTGTGCGGGTGCCTCTGTCCTCTCTTTACCTCAACCTCCCTCCCCTCACTCCTCACCCCCTCTCTCTTTCATTCTCTTTTTCTCTCACTGTCTCTTTTTCTGCCCAAGGCTAAACTCTCTGACTCATTCTAGTGAATCACCACCACCAACCCCCCCCCCCCCCCCC
>NW_023340268.1:12647446-12651598 GCF_004916995.1 Morone saxatilis
GTCTGAGTTGGGGGGGGGGGGCTCTGCATGAGTGTTTGTATGTTAAAGTGCCTCAGGCAAATCAGGACTGAGGTCAGAGCCTGTGACCTGCCTCCTCATCATTCATACCTGGGGCAGGGAGTGCACACACTCCCACTCATCGCTGTCATTCCTATGCATTATTCAGACCTTTTGCAAATTCCCATGAAACTGTTGGTATTCCTTGCACTGTAGTATCAATATATTGATATGTACGTCTGCCCGTTCCCAGATGGGACCCAGAACACTGGCGCTGCAGCGGTGGGCGGCGGACAAGCCGTCCTTCACAGCAGAACTCCATCGTATCATCACGTATATCACCAAGCCACAGGTAGGATACACAGAACATCACCCACAGCAGTGCAGTCAAATAAAACATCTTACCTCCAAAGAGTTGTCATTCACTTAACTGAAAAAAAATAACTCATCAGTACTCAGTGTTTGAAAAGGTGTGAAAATGTGTGTGAAATGTCTGAATCCCCTAATATCATAAACATTACCTGATACAATTTGGACATTTCTAATTTGTGTTTACTGTAAATGGCACATTGAACAGTGTGAAACGGATACAATCTGTTTTGTACTGAACTTTACAGACTGCGGAACAATAATACAGAGAAATGACAGGATGAACAGTTATAAACCCTCAGATACAATACAATGTAAAGTTATATAAAGGAGTTAGGTAAACTATATAACACAAATACAGTTACACATATAGTCTAATGCAGTGGTGCCCAATCTTTGTGGCTTGTGTCCTTTAATAAAAGTGATGTCTGTTTGACTGTTTTAACAGGTTGCAACTGAGGGATTTAATAAAATTGCCCTTTTCAGATTGAATAATTTTTATATGCTGGAAAACATAATAACTATCTTCTTCTTTTCTGTCTTTGTGATTATCTTGAGACGCTCTGAGGGGGTCCCCACCCTCTCTAATATTTTGGGCCCTCCCTGAAGATCTCAAGCTACACTCCGGCCCATAAGGGACCTAAAGATACTGTAGCCAGGAGTTAGATTTTGCCAAGCCTGAAGAGTAATCAATAAAAACTTAACTTTTTCAACTACTTCACTTTCTACAATTGCAGACTTCCAGTGTCAGAATCCAGAGCTGTCAGTATCCTGGCAGCAAAGTTCTGCTGGAGCTAGTGAGGACTTTGAGTTCCAGACTGGAAACTCCCATACAAGAGTTAAGACTTGTGTAGCACCAAGTGCTGGGGAAATGGGAGGAAAATTGTTTTTAAGTATATTATGAAGTGTTAATTTTGTTCTGTAATTATTTAATACCTCAAGTTAAGTGATTATCATCAACAGAATATCACATTTAAGAGCCAGTGTTACCGGAAGATAATTTGTTTTACTTAAAAGTCTACATCAGTCACTGTCTGAAATTTTCTCACACATTTCACAAGACAAGCTTTCACACTACTTCTTCTTTAACTTCCTCTCTTCTTAGCTAAAGCTAATTCTGTATTAGACTGTTCTCAGACATCTACCCAACACATCTCATGTGACCTCTCCTCTCCTGTCCATCCCCAGCTAAACTGCTCCAGGGTTTTGTCTCCAGGTCAAGCTCAGGCCACACAGCCCCCTGCAGATTCACCCCACTGGCTGCTGTGTGCTGAGGACTGGCTCCTTCCACTTGAAGATCGACCGTGTGTTGCATACTCCTTTAGGTGTGCCCACATGTCTGTATACTACGTGCATGTGTCTGTGCATGTGTCTGTGATGCTTATGCATTCATATCACTGGAACAGTTGGAATAAACAATGCAATGCATATTTAATCATGCATGCAATAATCTTCAAACCACCTCTGTGCTCCCCTGCCTCTCTGTCTATCTGTCTGTGTTTGCCTTTGTCTCTCTAGTATGGATGGGGGAGATGCAGAGTTTCTAAAGACTGTGTCACTGCTGGGATGCGAAGTCCACAGTTTTGATCCCAGCAACTCCAATGCATCTGGTGGTCACCTTGGCAACAGTTTGGCTAGTAACCATGGTGATGGAGGTGTGGTCAGCCAGCACAAGATGTGGCTGGAGTGGCGAGCTCCAAGGAAGCGCAAGAACAAGACGAGAGGCAACCTGGGTGGTGTTTCTCAAACACTGGCAGACGTCATGGCAGCTCTGGGACATCACACAGTAAGACACACACACACACATACACACACACAAGCACACACTCACACACATACACTGCAATTTGGAGAAACAGTGCCAAACAAACATACCTTAGAGTCTTTTCGACCCAACATACCCAGAAAGCTCCCTTACTTGTACGTTCCCATAGCAACAGGGCTCTGCGCCATCCCTGGCTGCCATGGCAACAATTTAAGTGAGTGAATCACACACTGGCCCAGTTACATCCTGCAGCCACAAGAGGGAACTACGTACCTACAGTTTGAGTATGTATAGGTTTACATTATAAGAAGGGGTCTAAGAGATCCTTTTATAAATGTTCAATAATAATGATTGGCTATATTGATTAAGTGATTACAAAGCAACACATTTGCTATGGAAAACAGTAAGGCTGCACAACATGAACAAATCATATTAAGTACTTCAAATAGTACGTTCTCTGATTAGGAGATTTTAAAGCTACTTTGTTAAACACTTTGTCCTTTGTGCAATCCTTTATTCTCTTTAGGTCCACTTCCTGTATGCTGACCTGCTCAGTGCTGAGTGGCGAGTTTTCCAGAACTGGATTGAGTCGGGAACTCTGCAGAGTGTCCATCACCTGGTTGCCACAGTGCACCTACAATGGGCAGGGTTTGAGGTGGGCGGAACCAATGAAGAAGTGCTCCGCTATTGGTTCAGTGTCCTACAGGGTCTCCAGGCCTCTGGACTCAAGCTAGTCCACAGCTCTGCAGGAGAGGGTCACAGTGTCCTAAAACAGACAGTGGCAAATGCTCACAGCTCCTACACACTCAGCTGGGTCAACACAAGACACTGAACACACACACACACATATAAATGGACACAGGTGTACACACATGACCAGGCATTGTGGATGGCCTCAAACAAGAAGGAGAAGGTCAACCTTTAAATAGTTGGTCAGTCACACTTCTCTTACAATGGACTTTTTCTCCCCTGCAGTTTCAGGGACACAGTTTTTAACATGATGTCTCCCTCTAGTGGAGATGAAACGATCTGCCTTTTTATGACTCCACCCTCAGAGGGAAATACAGCTGTGTCTGTACTGATACTGGCTAATTTGACCAAATATGGAACAGAAGGGGGGTTTGCTGATTGAACTGGACAACAGCACTGTAATATCATAATTAGATCAACAGATTTTATTACTCAGAGCATAAAAAACAGCAGATATATGTCAGCTGTAGCCACTGCTGGATTGTGTCCTAATGAGTCCTAAATACTAAACAGCTGTCTGGCAGGTACCAACACATTTTTATTTATTTTCCTTCTTTTTTAAGTTGAACTACAGACCCAAGATTTTATCAATATTTTACCATATTATTAGATCACAGAGTGCGACCCCTTTCTTTAATCATTAATGTGATCCAGGTGTAGTTTGAACATACAGTACATTAAGCAGATTATGCAGATGCAGCAGATTATTTAATGCATTTTTGTAAATCTCTGCAGGCCTTGAAATGCTTTTGTGTGCAATAATTCTTTACAATGAAGATAAAGTTAAATAACATAGAAATTATACTGATGCATTTTTTCACTCTAATGTGTACTGTATAACAAAGAAGAAAACAATTGAAACATGTTATAAATGTGCATTATTACCATAATAAAATACAAACTAGAAATCCTTGACTGCTGTATGTCTGTATTTCTGTTCTTGTTCTATTTGGTTATAAACATTAACATTGACCTTTGTGGCATTGCACACATTGCTCTACACTTTCTTTGATATTTAAATAATCCAAAAAGACCGATGATGACTGTAGATGAGATGATTAATTGTCCCTTTTCCTCTGTACCCACATACAAACCAAGCCAGATCATCCTTTAATATAGTAGGCTAGTATACAGTCAAAACTCACTGCTTCATATAGAAGTTTATTCACTTTAATACTTCAAAATATTGTACATTTTTGCAGTCGTGTGTAAATGCTTTTCTTAAATGTGAAACTGTATCATGTCTGTGCGTCTGTCTATGCTTAAATTGT
>NW_023340268.1:12651623-12671528 GCF_004916995.1 Morone saxatilis
GGGGCTGTGTAGAAGCTGCAAGTATAATTGTGAATTCATGTGATACCTAAGCTGATCTTAAGTGTATGTATGTGTGTATTTCCAATAAATTATAGGTGTAGAAATTCATTCCCAGTGCTTGTGTTTATATTTCAACATATTTGCACATAATCCACAAATCAAAAATACTGGCTATTAAGTGGCTGCAGCAGTGTCCTAACTGTTTAATGCAACACAAATAAGCCTAAGATGTAGGCACCACACCGCAAGATACGAGTATAATTGCCATCCTATTGCAACAGAGGCAGGTTGCCTCAATTGTACCATTTACCACAGGTTCCTACACTTGGATAAATGATTTAACCTTTACTGGAGAACTCTCCTCCCATAAACCGTGTGTACTTCCAGGTTGCACGGGCTGGGCTGAGGTTAAGGATGCACTTAACACTCAGCCGGTGAGGCTCGCAGGACGCTTATTTATCTCCATAAGGGCTTTTTTTCTGCTCAGAGCTTACTCGTAAAGGCCAATGCCAGTCATTCCTCGGACGCGTTCCAACTCGCTTGAGCGCACGTTTGGAATGTGCTCCTGCCTCCACCCTCCGTTACGCAAATTACGCACAGATGTTTGCTACTAGTCAGGGTGGAGTTGCGCTTTTTACGTTGAAATTTCCACATCCTGTTCTTAGCAAAAAGAGGCGACAGGCGCGGTGGCCAATCAGCTTTGAGGAACTCAGTCACTCGACCAATCACAAGTTCACAATCCCGGGACTGTCGCGATCTGTTTAGCTCGTCCGTGTACTGTACCGCTCAACATTTCTTGTGGAAATCTTGAGACAAGACAACAACCGGGCTATAGAGAGGGCCTACAGTTGCCAGTTTTGACGGTAAGAACAATATGCTTGAACAGAAGTGTTTTTATAAAGTGGAGGACGTAAGAAACATACTTTAGTTTGGCTGTCCCTTCGAGATAAGTGGCGCCTACAAGTTACTTCCTGCTCTGACAAGGCCGAGATCCCAAGTTACATTTGAGCCCTTTTGTAGCGAATGTTGTGGGCGTTAAAGTTTAATGTTTCCGGTTGTTTTGTTCTCTTCTTGTTACATACCTAGGAGAAACTTCAGAGTGCATCCAATGTGTTAAACGTATTGGTAAAAAGCTTTCTGGTTTCAGTTTTGTAGGTAGTGCCGAACACAGCAGAAAGCCCACAGTGCGGGGCTGTGTGGATACAGCTGTAACAAGCCCCACTGTTCATAAAGCAGTGGATAAACCCGACAGACTTACAGTATGCTCAGTTTGAGTTTGTCTGTCAACCCCAAAGGAAAAGAGCAGACACTTGAATCCACCCAGTAACATTTGTATCATGACCTCACCGCTCTCTGAAGCCCAAATCTTAACATGGAAAACTTGTAATTAGCCGACCGAGCTGGGCAATAGGAAACAGTGCAGGGTATACTTACAGTAAGCTAAACTCTGCCTGCCTGCACTGTCTTAGGTAGTCTGCAGTCACTGCACATCTCTGAGCGCCTATGGGAGTTGCCAATCTCTGATCTGACTCCATACAGCACTGGAGAGTTGAGAGTTGTGTGGGGAGTTTACACTGTCACACACTGATTGTGATTTTTTTCCATCTGTGCACCAGTCTTTCTCTCTTTATATGTAGATTTTTCCGGTTTCACTTCAACTTAGTGGATGCTGGATGGTTGCTGAGTGGAGCAGAACTTTAGTTTTGCTTCTGCTTTAGCTCTGTCTGGCCCAGGTTTTATTTATACAGGCGTGTTGGGGAGTCCCGTGATCATGTGATTTATTTAGGGTTGGATGTAACAACAAAAAGTCATAAACCAGTAAAAAAAAAAAAAGGATTAGTGCTTGACCAAAATGGGTTTTGACAGTGATGCCGATAGTTAGAGAGCAGGGCTGCCAATGGCCGATATACATAACTGATATCCAAACATATTCTATAGAATATTCTGGTATATGTTTACAGCAGGATGCGTGAGCCACCTTCCCAATTCTCAGTTTATCTTATCACAACTGTATGTAATACATAGTAATTCATCTGTCTTTTACTACTTTTTATGTCTGTATGTCTTTGACTTAAATGACTCACTTCCTCTTCCCTCTTTAGGGTTGGGCCCCCCTACCCACAACATCCAACCATGCCTCTGGTTACGAGGAATATAGAGCCGCGGCACGTGTGTCGCCAGACCATCCCTTCCAACATCCGCAGTGAGCTAGAATGTGTCACCAATATCAGCCTGGCCAATATTATCCGCCAGCTCGGCAGCCTCAGTAAGTCCCTGCTGTGTGTGTGTTGGGTGTCATTATGTCATTAAAGTATGGTTTGAATGATTAATAATA
This sequence comes from Morone saxatilis, assembly GCF_004916995.1. Classification (NCBI taxonomy): domain Eukaryota; kingdom Metazoa; phylum Chordata; class Actinopteri; family Moronidae; genus Morone; species Morone saxatilis. Next base: position 12,653,959 of record NW_023340268.1, read on the forward strand.
ACATGTGGCAAATGTGTACAGTTATGGAAGGTACTATTTTAGATTGAGATGAGATTTGAATGTAGGAGTGAATATGCATTGATTGTGCATGTGTGGGACAAATATTTTAATTGATGTAATTCATAAACTTGTGCGTCTATGTAGGCAAATATGCCGAGGACGTGTTCGGGGAGCTGTTTGTCCAGGCTGGAGCTTTTGCAACCAGAGTAAATACACTTGGAGAAAGAGTGGATCGTCTGCAGGTTAAAGTCACCCAGCTGGACCCCAAAGAAGAGGAGGGTAAGTGCTCCCACATGTTAATCGTTACTATTACTGTTTATGTCAGTATCAGATTGGTTCAGTAGTTTGAATATGGATAAATATAATAATAATAATAATAATAATAATAATAATAATAATAATAATAAAATAATCTCTTCCACACGATAAATATTCAATAATATTCTCTCTGTTCTGTCTCTCAGTCTCTCTGCAGGCCATCACTACCCGTAAGGCTTTCCGTAGCAGTCTGACTCAGGACCAGCAGTTGTTCACCAGGCCGTCCTTGCCAATGCCTGTACAGGAAACCTACATAACCTGTAATCCACCCCCACCACTCAACAACCTCAGCCAGTACCGGTAGGTATAATAAAGAAAACACGTGCATGCACATGTGCAGAGATGGAAACACGCACATGCATGTTCTATTTTTGTTCATAATTTAAACCCACGTCTCTGATTCATATACCTTCAAACCTTAACTGGGACTTGGTCTCAAACAGTGACTGTTTAATGAGGTTCAGTCCTTGATATTTATGATTTTTGTGATGCTAAATATCACAGAAAGTCAAAAGGCTGTTTATTCTGTTGCTCAGGAGACATGTAGCCCACCTCTGCAACATCCTTGTGATTCATCATACTGATGCAGTACTCAATGCTGTTGTTTATTAGTGCGTCAACATGTGAAAGATACATTTATTTTGACCCACTGATGTTTTAGTTTTGTTTTGTTGACGTTTTTTTTTGCCAGCCTAAAAACAAGCAAACCTAATGAGAAATCACAGTAACCTCAGACATGCCAAAAAGAGCTAGATTATAATCATATGTGTCACAACCCAGCTGACATATCAGTGAGGTCTTGAATATTAACTAACTGCGAGGCATGATATGTCATCGGAAGTGTGATTCATTAAAAACCAGAAAAGTTATTTCAACAATAATAACAATAAAAGTATAAGCTTGTCCAATTTTATTATAAAGCCTTTTATTATAAAACGGAATTAATGTTGACAATGACAGATCTTTAGGTAGGTAGGATGTGGTGGGATGTGACTAAAGAAAATGTTTCTAAAAAAGGGAAGTTTTATGGTTTGTGAATATATTGGCACATACTGTAAGGCAGATACAGATCTGTTATGTATGTCTGTGGATACAAGATAACAAAGTGTAACTAATACACAAATGTAAATACAATGTTTGTAAATGGTTCCCTGCAGGGACGATGGAAAGGAGGCCCTCAAGTTTTACACTGATCCCTCCTACTTCTTTGACCTGTGGAAGGAGAAGATGCTGCAGGACACCAAGGACATCATGAAGGAGAGACGCAAGCACAGAGTGAGACACATAAACAGGCTCATACACATTAAACAAATAACATGACAGCATGAGTTGAAACAAGTGGACGACATTGGTCACATCCAGTTAAAGCCTCCATGACTCCTTTTCTCTGTTTCTTTTCTGAGTAGAAGGAGAAGAAGGACCATCTAAACCTACGGACACTTAATCCACGAAAGATCAAGACCAGGAAGGAAGAATGGGAACGCCGTAAGATGGGGGAGGAGTTTGTGGTGCCAAAGAATGATTTGATGTAAGTTGAGATTGAGTGAAGTGTGGTTGAACTCTCTGCAGATTGATGGAGTGTGTTTTGGTGAGTTGTGGTCATCCACATGCTCAAGAGGCAACATGTAAAAAAAAAAAAAAATAATGACTTGACAAATACATTTCTCTCTCTAGTTGAGACAGTAAAAGGACAGAATGGGCAATCGCTTGGTAAATTCCATTCTCCCCTGTTTTATCAGCCAATCTGTACACAGTGATATGGGTGGTACGTCCTGTCTGAAAATGTTCTCAGGGGCTTGGGTGTTGCACTGGCTGTCATTGGCACATTGCGGTAAACAAATGTGTGAATCACATTAGGCCTTAACGTTGATTATTTTTAGATTATTGCATGTGACATATAATGATCACATGGTAAACATGTTAAAGAAATGAATTGTGTCAAAATAAGTTTTTTGTCATTGTCAATTTGTCATTAAAGGAACAAATTAGAGTCACATTAGTATTAGTATAGTGTTTTGTAAGAAATCTTGTATGTAACTCATTCACGAGCCAGGCCTAAAAACAATAATCGGTTAAGATGTTCAACTGAAGAACAAGCCAGTCTTTTATCTCTGTGTAAGTGACTGCGCTTTGTGTTATTTTAATAGCTGTGTGAACCAGTCAACACATGCGTCATTTCACTATTTGCGTCTTCTGCTGTAAATGCATGTATGATACTTCCTCTTAAATCTTTTCATGGTAATTTCTCATAAGCAAACAGTACACGACCCATGACTGCTAAATAGGTCTTTAGATGCTCTGTGTTTTTTTTATCTAGGTCATTTGCATGTCTAGATTTCAGAGAACAGAGATGACATGCTGTATGTTGGACTGATAGTGATGTCTTTAATTTGTTTATAGGAATTCTTCTGAGGGTCTAAATGGCAGTATTGGATCTGGAGAAGGTTTCACTTCTGAAGGCCTCGAGCAGAGTACTGGCTCCTTTGCTTATGAGCCCAGCTCCCCGATGTCGCCACCTGGCGCTGATGACTTCCTGCCTCCTCCACCTCCAGACATGGCGTAAGTAGCCTCTTGGTTTTAGGCACATCTACCAAACATATTATAAACCTACTGTTTGAGATCCATTTTGTCATTTAACGTCTCGAACTTCCACTCTGTCACCTGCAGGTATAATGACGGGCAGTACGGAGCACCTCCCCAGAAGCGTGTCAGCGTGCTTAGTCCGAGCCACCCACCTCCTGCTCCCCCCATGGCCTCTTCCCTGCCCAACTCTCGCCCCAACCTCTCCCCTCCCCCTGCACCTCCTCCTCCTCCTCCACCCTCTGGCTTTGGGGCTCCCCCACCTCCCCCTGGCTTCGACACCCCACCTTCCCCTCCTCCACTCTCCTCCTCTCCTTCCTCTTATCCCTCCCCACCTGCTCCCCCTCCTCCACCTGCTATGTCCGCTGTTTCTCCTCCTCCTCCACCACCTCTGCCTGCAGGTGGTGGTCCACCACCTCCACCTCCTCCTCCTCCTCCCCCTGGCCCTCCTCCCTTATCCATGAACAACTCTGCTCCCCCTCCTCCCTCTGGTGGTGGTGGGGCACCCAGTTCTGCTCCCAAACCTCCGCCAGAGCCTGCTCCTGACGGTCGCAGTGACCTGCTGCAAGCCATCCGACAAGGTAACAGGAAACCGATCAACATAAAATGTATATTTGCAGTCCTCACTGCTGATTGGCTGAATAATAAATTTAAACTAGTGAAACAAGTAAAACAACATATAACATATCTAAGGTACTTACTAGTATTTCTGTTGTATGCTGCTTTAGACTCTACTACATTTCAGAGACAAATATGTAATTCACTCTGTTACGTTTATTTGACACTTGAAGTTATGAGATACTCTTCAGATTAAGATTATGGAGACCTAATGAGCGTATAAAAGCAATGCATTGTTTCATAAAAGTTAATTAAACTGTAAATTAAAATAACCGACAGTATAAATAAAAACTTGGCTCCACTTCAGCCAGCTACAATATTAAATTGCTGCTTACACATTGAGGCATTGGTAATGTTTTTCCAATGCTATAATGTATAATAATAATATTAAAAAGTCTGCATTATGAGTACCTCTTTTTTGGTGCCAGACAAACAGACAAAGTTATATTTACGTTCAGTATTTGAGTATATACATTGTGTATCCTTCCACTAAAAAACAGCTGGTGGCAGTAATGTTTCTTTGCACATTACTGCCACCAGCTGTTATTTAGTGGAATAGCGTTAAACTATTCATTAAACATTTTTGAGTATGCTACACAAACAAAGTAGGGACCCTTTAATAAAAATGTTCCTTCATAGCAGCAAAAACTCCATGGGGTATCTTAAGTACATTTTGCTAATAATAATGATCTATTTTTGCCTCAAATAAAATGCTTTTTTGACATAATTTGAAATTAATATTTTACACTATGTTTGTCTGTACAATGACAGGATGCTCCTTGTAAAGTATTATACAGATGTTGTCAGGCCCACTCACTCACTGTAACTAACTCCCTTTATAGGTTTTAACCTGCGTAAGGTGGAGGCACAGCGGGAGCAGGAGAAGAGGGATCACTTTGGCAACGATGTGGCCGCCATCCTGTCCCGTCGTATTGCCGTGGAGTGCAGCGACAGTGAGGATGACTCTTCGGAGTTTGACGATGAGGAGTGGTCTGAATGATTGTCATCCCTTTTCATCTTCACTACCACCTCCGTATCTTTCCTCAGCTGTAAACAACATCAGCGTATTTCCATTCAGATCACATTCTTAAGTACTTGTAAAGCTGGGGTCCATGTTCTGTGTGTCTGTTAGATTTTGAGTGTGTGCGCACATAGTATGTACATTCCTCGACCCAATTATTTCTATTTATCCAAAATTATTTAGAACAGAGGTGCAAAAGTCCAAAGATTGAGCGAAAGAGTGTGATTGTGTCTGTGCTAATTTTCCATTGCTTTCATTGGATGACACAGTTGAGTGTGTGATGTGATGCACGTCTCTCTGCTGAATCTGTACATAAACCCGTCACCTCTGTCTTTATCTTAGTGTCTATTAGAATCAGATGTCCTTTAATGTCAGATTTTATCTGCTTTGGTATATTATGGCAAAGGGTAATAAAGAAGGAGTACACACACAAGCATGCAACCTCTTCCATACACAGTATTTCTATGTACTCAGTGGAAAGACGTCAAAACATTCTCGCTCATTTATAGATTATATGATATAGATGTATAGTTTATATTACATATTGAATCATATCTACTAAAGATAATGAATGCAATCCCTTGATATACCTTGAAGTCCACTCTTTATCACTTTTCCTTTCCTCACTTTCGTACTCAGTCTAATTTTTTTTTCTTCTGTGGTTGTCATGGGAGCAGTTGACTTGTAGATGAGACGTGGTTGAAGATTATAAACAAATTCATGAATGAATTATTCAGTGCGATAGGGGAAGCATTGGCTCATGCCAGACACCTGGGGTGATAGATGAGATCACCATACTGAACATATGCAGACATTTAACACAATTATCATGATTCAATTTGTACCGTGTATCAGCTCCGTTGCATTTTTCTTCCTGCAGTTTTTATTTTGACCTTTTCTGGGGATGAACTAGGCTCTGATGCTTTAATTACAGGCAGCAGGATAAAGCAAAATGCTGCCTGATAAGTGCCTTTTTTTAATACTGCATTTAAGTATCAGTGCTGGTTTATTTTGGTTATCTGCAGTGGTGGTCACCGATGTCTGTCGCTTCCAAAAAAATATCAACAGCTGCCATTGATGACTCAAATATAGAACTGACTGATGTTTTAGTGTGGACCGCATATTTTTCAAGTGCCTTTTTATTTTTATTTTTATTTTTATTTTTATTTTTGTGTTTAAAGCACAATCACACAGCATGCTTAGCCAAAGTTCTGCTTCTCCTGCCTTAAATTTTCCAAATGATTATAGTTATTTCAATAAAAATAGAGTGAATTACAGTCATTGTTTGGATGTCTTTTCTGTGAGAATGAATAGTGTGTATGCTGTGAAGTGTTAAATAACAAGTCTCCAAGAATGTCAAGCCTTGGCATAAGACTCCTCATGCTTTATCCGTGACTCATCCTCTTTATGTCAGTGCTAGAGATTTTTTCACAGTCAGTGCCCGCCCGGTGCTGACTGTGTAGGGAGTGTGAAAATGAGTCGCCTGGATGAAAGTTCTAAAAATGAGTAGGAGGAGAGAAAAACCTCTTGCATAATCACTATATCCTCATACCAAGGCTGCTTTGTAGGTTTTAAAGGATGCAGTGGGTGCAAAGTGATGGTAATGAAAGTGAAGATTGCTTTATCCACCAAATAATTCAGGATACAGGAATAGATAGCAGCAGTCTGCCTGATTGAGTTAAGGAGTGAGAGAGAGAGACAAACGGACTAAAAGCCTCAGCAGCAGTAAAGAGAAGAGTGCTGACATCACCAAGTAGAAAAAAAGCATATTTATTATTCATCAGTATAAAATATTCATTCATTTCAAAAAGGCTGTGCAACATGAACATATGGTCAGTACCTTTCAAAGTGCCTGTAACAGCATGTGCAAAATAGAATCTCAAAAATCTAGAACATTGTGTTTTCTTGTTATTCAAGTAAATAAAACTGGACTTTGGATCACACGTCATTACACTGTGATATGCTTACATTTAAAATCTGTCCTCTCATCTTAAAGTGCCGACGTTCATTAAATCCACTTTTTATGACTGGGGATATATATAGCATCCCTGTGATTGTGTCAGTCTGGGAATCCAGTGGATCTACAATTGACTGGATGAGGCACAAAGTACATACAAGACAGCATGTTTAGTCTTTTGTCCCAAGATGGCTGCCAGCCAGGACAGTCCAGGACATTCTGATTCACAGAAGGACTTCATCTCTCTGCTGCTTGCGTGTGTGGGAGTATGTGTGTGTGTGTGTGTGTGTGAGAGAGACTTAATGTTCTTGATTTGGATGAGAGTCAATGCAGCTATGTGCGTATTTTGGCACACAAACAGTGATATGTCTGGCATAGATTGTATGGTCGTTTGAGTCTGGCAAAGTTTGGCAGTCTACACATCAACAGGGTAGTGTACGTGTGTGTTTTGTGTGTATTTGTGTGGGCAGCAGGCCTGGAGCAGCACTTTGCGAATGTCTTTGTTTCTTAGACTGTAGAGTATTGGGTTCAGCAACGAGCTGCCCGCTGCTGGCACCAAGGTGGCATAGGTGTACAGAGGAGGGCTGGACGCATCTCCCAGCAGCCCCCAGAGGGAGAAAGGCATCCAGCAGCCTACAAACACACTGAGCACCAGGATCAACCGAGAGAAGCCTCTCCCACTGCTGTGTTTGTTTGCATATGATTGGTTGGCAGGGAGAAAGTGCCTCTGGGTAGCAATGGCGTGGGCATGCCGCCTTGCCACACGGCAGATCCCAGCGTACAATTGCAGGGTTACCATGACAACCACCAGGAAGCCACCACACAGCAGCGATAGGTATGTCCGGGTCAGAGGTCGGGCTACAGAACAGGAGTTTGGCTCTCCCAGACAGTGCCATCCCATTGCAGGCCCAGCCCCGATGATACATGCACCCAACCAGACCAGGAGCAGGAGGATGGCGGCTCTGTGACGTGATTGGCTTGAACCATAGGTGAGGGCGTGGCTTAAAGACAGGTATCGGTCCAAGGCAACACCCATCAGGCTACAAAGTGAGGCAGTCAGTGATGTCACCAGCAGTCCTGAGGTCAGCAATTCTGACCAATCACTGGGCTCCACACAGAACAGGAAGAGGAAGTGCAGGACCAGAGCAACGCCTGCCAGGAGGTCAGCAAGTCCAAGGCTAGCCAGCAGCAGGAAAACAGGGGCGCGAAGAGACGGGGTGGCCAAGATGGTGGTGACAACTATTGCATTTTCAGTGGCAATGAGAGTTCCTGAAACACACAGTGCCACGCCCCACACCGTGAGGGGCGGGACTTCATATGGAGGTGAGCTACCCAACTGGTCCAGAGGGAAGAAGGGGTCTGCACCTGAGGACTCGTCCCAGCCCAGGTCAGAGGCGTTCAGGATCATGGCTTATCAGCAGTCACAGAAAAACAACCTAAGAGAGAGAAAAAAGGAAGAAAGACATGTCGGCATTAGCTTTAATGGGTCATTAGCATCTGCCTTTGCAAACAGCCTTTTGCTTGACCAGAAGTTGTGGTTTCAGCCTGTGGAGCTGCTGCAGGCTGGATGTAGCAGAAGTAGACTTAATGTGGTAATGGGGAACTTAAGATGTTACACTCTTATAATCAAAAGCTGTTGAGCTATATAAAATTAGATTATCACTGTGAGTGCATTAAGTGGTATTAGTGATCTCCCTGCACTCTCTTGCTCCTTTCATTTGTAATGATATGTTGTCCTGTATTGTTTATTATTTCATAAAATATATATAATTATTATTTTCAATTATAAAAAATAGATTTATTTAGTTGGTTAGCAAGTATTGGGACAGATACATAAGCATATAGTAGTGGCTGATTAGGCTGTAGCCTATATACACCCTAATTTAAACCCATCTTGTCCCTGGATGATCTTTAATTTAGATAAAAAAAACTCTTACGTTGCAATAAAAAATAAGAAATAAGTTATTACATTTTAGGCTGTAAAAAACTTGAAACTGAATTGCACCTCTCAGATAATCGATTTTTTCATCTGAATGAATAAATTTAAATTTCTTAGATTACCACAAATAATTTTATATAATTGTCCTGCTGAAATGTCAGTGACGTCACCATATGTAGTTTTGTGGCCAATCATAGTTAATCGATCCATTTTTTAGGCGTAATGCAACGCAATAGATATACCAAAACATGAACGCATCATTGGGCTATCATTGATTAAAGTATCATACATATAGTTTTTTAGCACGTCACTCTGAATCCGGACTTTCCACCCAATTAGTTTTATCTTGTCACAGGTTTCAGGAGCATCCAAACAGCTTTCATATGATTAATGCTGAGGCTGCTAAATCTGTAAACTCACAGATTAAGTTAGTGATCTCCAGTCTGAGGTTTCCCTCTTGTTACTGTCCAAACATGATGTCCGTCTACAGGAACACACTGTGTATACCTGGGACAGATTGTGCGTGTACCATGCAGCGCCTCATATCTCCAATGAGAAAGCTTGTGCTGGTAATTAGGCGACAATTAGGCTATTTAAAGAATTCGCCTGTTCAGACGCTTGTGCTCTCCAGTATGTGATCTGCTTGTTTTTTTTTAGTACATGTCAAAATGTACTGCTTGCCTACTGGGAGGGAATACCACATCGCAAATGTAATATATTAATGTTATTTTAAGAATATATATATATATATTGCTCATACAGGAGGAGTCTTTTTTTGGAGTCTTTCATCCTCCTCCCTCTCACGTCTCATTGTGAGGAGGTATATCCCACCTCCTGGTGCGGAGGTCCCTGTTGTATAATACAATTGCAGGTTCATTGCACCGCAGAGGATGTCCCCAACACACGCACGCACACATTCACGCATATACAGACTTGTATACATGTAAAATATGGAGTATTCATCTTACCTTTTTAACACGATTCCGTGATTCCTTTGCAAGAGTTAAACAGATCTGCTCTCTCCTCTTGTAAGACCCAAATGATGGAGATGGGGGGATGCTGTCGGCAGTGATGCTCGGCACCAGTTTAAATAAGGAGGACAATCCCTGTGTATGCCACCGTGCTCCCTCCTGTCTTCATCAAAGTTGCGCCAAACTCTCACTTGCCGTCGCTTGCATCCCTTCTTCTTCTTCTTCAATCTCGTCGGAGCGCTTATGGGAGGCAGAATGGATGCTCTGGCGCGCTGATCATCCACAAGAGCGCCAGCCTGACGTCAGTGACTGGGAGGCTCGACCAATGAGGTGCCGGCACTGAGGATGCGGGGAGAGTAGGGAGGGGGTGTGTATGGAGTAATTTCATTCAGAAAAATGCGGCATCTCTGTCGTCCCTCCCACTGCGGTTCACTCTTGTTCTCATTTCTGGTAAATAATGACCACCAATAGACACACACACACATTTTCTCAATAAGACCCAGGAGACTTCCTTGAATGAGAGGATATTGTTCTGAGTGGGGCAGGGCTCAGAGGTATCGAGCTGTGGGGACAGAGCTCAGGGCTGCCGCTGTCCACAGTGCTGAAACGCATCAGGATGACTCATGGGGAGATGTCCGGCAGGGCACCAGTTATCTGTGGGAAACAGACACTATCGTCCAGTTTGGCTCAAAATGTGACTTAATTGCCCCTTGCCATACCCAAAACCCTGCGACAACTTATATCTTTTATATAATTATTCATTATTAGTGATACTATTGGCACTGGTCTATGTGGTGTGTATTTAAATTGTACATTATGAGGTTCACACATGTCATCTAATAAACCTGAAATCATTTATAAACCTTACAAGCATGTGTGTTATGGTGTGCATGGGGAGGGGGTTTCCTGTAATCAAACGAAAGCAGAAATGCCCTTTATTTAGCTTGTTATCTAAGGTATTGATTTGTCTTTTGATTTAAACAGGCCCCTGACTCCTCTGACTCCTGCAGAATCATAACAGCAGCAGGGAATTCGTGGCTTCCCCGGTTTGATAGTGTACGTGGGTGCTGCAGTTGTCTACGTGGTCGCGCATATCAATGCGCTAACTGTGGGGGTGGTGGGTGGTGGGTGGTGAGGAGATCTCGTCCTGCTCGAGCCATATTAGGACACACTTCCTGCTGATAAACCCCTCCTACGTCGCTTAGAGGGTCTGAAGAGCAACACTTGTCACCTTCAGAATAACAGCTGTTTTTCTTACCTGAATACCTAATTTTCTCCATGTCCTATATTTTTCATGACACATTTAATAGTACTACTACAAACACATTATATATGAATCACATGTAATAATTTAAGGTTAGCTTTTACAAATCTGTGCAATTTATCCAGGTGATTCTTCCCTTCTAAGACACTACAGACTGTGATGGATTCCTATTTTATATCCTTGCACTAATGTCTTTTATTCACTTATATGATTTATGTGTATGTGTACATATACTAACACTAACAAGTGTAAATTGCAGCATTATCCGGTTATCTGTCGCTGGTGTATCGATTTTTGCCAGCAGTGGGAGAAACAGTGGAGGAGGAAATCGTGTCCGACAGGACTGCGGAATATCCCTTTGTGTTTTTGTAGCACGCCGACTCACAAACCAGCCACCCTGCAGAGCTGCACAGATGTACCCAGACAATGTGTGAGAGAGCATATGAGATGTGGGAGTGGAGGAGGAGCAACACGTGGGAGGAGGTGATGGCGGAATTCATTGCATAAAGGAGACAAGTGTGTCGTGATTCTGGGCTCAATGCACCTGATTTTGAGGGGCTTGGCCGAGTCCTGTATACTGTATGACTCAGTGCATCTACATTTCAAATCAGCACTTTGAAGGTCGAAGCACTAGTACTGTTTGTGCTGATACATTTGCATGTGTGTGTACAAGGGTAAAGCAGGGAGTAATGGAGCCTTGACTAGTCTGAGCTCCCTTTTACTGCTTTATTTCTGTCACCATTTCACATTGTGATCAATCAGACTTCTAAATCAGACTTTCTCAATCAATCTCAGGCTTGTTCAGGCATTCTGTCTTGTGTCCAGATGCTGTACATCCAGCTTATGTATTGATAGTTGTAACTGTAAGAAACTGTCACAAACTTGTAATTGATTAGTGATCAGATTTTACTTTTTACATTTGCTCTAATCTTATTTGTGCTTGGCTAATACAGCTTGTGTAAAGTATTGCATATCAATTATCTTGCTTCATACTAAATATGGACTTCAAACTATTGTCTGCATTGTTTGTCACAGGCGAATCAATAGTGTTTGAGAAAATTGACAAGTGACTAGGCTGCACTTCATCGCAGTCAGTGACACATTTGAGGTGATAATAGACTGCTGACGTATAGGCTGTCTACTGACCTACGTAGTCACATGTGTTCTGACCACTTCTAGTCACAGTGTTCTAGTGTTCACACCTACAGTACATTTAGAGATGTGCTAATTAGATTGGATCATTCAAGAGGCATATTGTTAACTACTATCATTAACTACTGTATCAGACACATTCCTAATTAAAATGAGAACCCTGACTGCACTAATCAACTGCCTTAATCCAGCTTTTTCCAGAGGAAGCCTGTTGAGAAATTTTCTTTAGTTTGAGTATTCACATGAAAAATATGTGATTCTGGTTCTAGTTTATTTCCTAGAACAATGGTTGCCACTCTTACATGGCTTGTGACTGCTTAAAATGAAGCGATTTTCACAGTTTATGACCTTGGAGTAAACATGAGTTCTGATCAGTTTGAGTACAAAGTGATTTTTCCTTCTCAAGTTGAGAAAGGATTTGTATGTGAGAGTATCAAGTATTTCACAAGAAAAAAAGTCAGAAAAAATCAAATAATCTTACCCTTTCAACCAGGTAGTGGTTAAGGGTGAGAAAGTACACCATTGTATCTGTATCAGTTCAACCAAATAAATGATCTGTATTTATATCCGTACTCGGAATGGGGCTTAAACTGGAAGTTAATACATTTAAACCTGAAACCAATATGGGTTGAACAGAAGTTGCTTTATTTATTAGAAAACTATTACTACCATGAAATTTGTTTCAGACCTTTATGGTGCACAGAGAATAAATTATACTCCCCTAACTTCTCCTGACTGCATCAGCTGTACTTTGTGTTTAGTGCTAATTAGCTAATGTTAGCCTGCTACCATACTAAACTGAGATAGTGTTGCATTACACCAGCTCAGCATGTTAGCATTGTCACTGTGAGCATGTTAGCATGCTGATGTTGCATTTAGCTCAGAGCAGAGCTGTGCCTAAATACAGCCTCACAGAGCCACTAGCATGGACGTGGACTCTTAATCTGTCTTCTTTTCTGTCTTATTCTCTAAATTATCTTATGACCCCTCAGATTTATCTTGGGAGCCACTGTACTATATACTATTATTATAAAATAATGAGGGCAAATAATGAGGGTTCTTAAATGACTTTGTGTTCATCCTTAATTTGTGCAGTTGGTCCCACTATGGTTTATGGTGTTTGTAAGGACATATATGTGAAAGAAGGTGTGTGTGCATGCAATGCCTGCTGGACTAAACAGGTGTCACTTCGTCTAAACTGGTGTGTATTTCAGGAAGGTTGAGGTGGGCCAGTTGGTTGCCAGGAAACCAAGTTTGGGTGTCGCTCATGTTACACAGATCTCTGTGTCTCTTGTCTTTCTCTCTTTCCCTCTGTGTCCTAGCCAGGAGCCGTACCTCTGTTTGCAACTATTGGATACCCTTTTGAGGACTTACCGACGATATTTTTATTGAAAACATTTTGTTGATACTAATTCTTCTCCAGGCAACAAAGTTTCCAGCAGTCAGTTGCACTTGTTGGTGCTCTGTGGCTGTCAGGATGCAGCAGCTGGCATTGAAGGTCTTCTGCTCCACACTGCTGCTTCTTGCAGTGGTGCCCTCTGTGTACTCGCAGTCAGGTATGGGTCCATCCTTAAGTCTTACTTTTATGTTTTTTTTCATCTTAGTGTATTTTGGTCAGAAACCTATTGCTGTATCTTCCTACACGTAGCATCAGATGTCTCCTTCCAGTGTCTTTCCTTGGTAGTATCTCTTCTATTATTCCCTGTGATGATGGCTTGTTCTCCAGTATTTCATAAGAACTGACAATTCGCAAACATTAGAGAGGTTAATGACAATCTGTTATTGCTTCTTTGGCATTACTCTTGAATTTTGCCTACTCAATATTGCCTATTCTGACGCTGTCCAGACTTGTGGAAAGTCTTGTTTGAAACAAAATGTTTCTGTGGAAAGATAATTGTGAATTTGTCAATCAATTTGTTTTAAGTGACACTTCCAGTTGACTGCCAGTTTTGTCCCTCCTACAGATTGTTCTCAAGCCGAGTCATGTGACCTGTGCGTTGGAGAGTCCATGCTGAACCTGACAGGCTGTGTCTGGAGGCTTTGTCCAGATGGTGACGCGGCGCATGCACACACACACACACAGACACACACACACGCAGACACACACACACATGCAGACACACACACCTCTGACCTCTGATAGTAATTCAATCATCATAGCTGCTGTAACATAAGCTTCCCTGGTTTGTACAAGATGACTGAATTATTTAGTATGCCAGGAACATACACATGATACACACACACACGTACAGACACACTAAAATGCTTGTTCTTTCTGTCTCAGGTAATGACACAGGCATGTGTGTGACTGATGAGGGCGACTCAGCAGACAACGGCATGAACTGTAGCTGGACTAGAGTGTCTGAATTGTGCACAGGTAGCAAACAATACACTCCAAAATGAACATGAGATATTTCTCTGCTGCCTCATTAACTATTATCTCTTCTGCATGTTTTATTGTAGTTGTGGAGACTGTAGCTGATGGAGGTAAAGGTGACTCAGGTAAAGTGTATCATCTCTACTCCAGCATCCACTTACACCCCCTCCTCTTTCTCTTGCGTCAGTTATTATTCCCATAAGAGCTGAGTAAAATGTTCCCCAGTGCTGCTCAGTCATTTCCACCTGTACAAAATCCCAGAATTTCTCTGAAAAATCTGATGCTCTATTATTTTTCCGTTCTGCAATCAAACTCTTCATTTTTCTTTCCCTCCAGGTGACGGAAGCAACACCCCAGAGTTCTCCCAGGCCAGGTTTGACATGTCCAGTTTCATTGGAGGCATCATACTAGTGCTGTGTGTGCAGGCGGGTGGCCTCATTGCTATGCGCTTCCTCAAAACCAAAGAGCAGAGCAGCTATGACCCCATGTGAGTTTGCGCATGTAGGTGTTAGAGAACTGAGAATTTAGCGTGACTGCACCAGTTCAAGTATGTGAGTGTAAATGTGTCTGTGTCACTGTGTTAAGCTATGGTCTGTTGGTGCAACAGCAGCCTCTGGTGGCAGGAGTGATCAACAGCAGCCAATATACATCAAGAGCCACCTTTAACATCCCTCTAGATTGTGTTTTGATTCTGCTCACAAACCCCATCTGTCCATATGATCAAATTCTGTCTGTCTTCACACAGAGAGCAGCCACAGTGAAGACAAGATGTGTGAAGGACAAACAGATGAGGGTGGAGGACAGCAGAGCAATGACTCATCGATTTGTGACGACAAGAGATTTTTTTTTTTTTTTTTCTGAGCCCTTGTCATTTTTGGTTTGGTCCCCATGTGTACCCCTGGGGGTTGGGTGTGTTTATAAGAGGACATTTTTCTCATAATACTGCATTGTGTAACGAGTGTATGTGCATGTGTTCACTGTGTTTGTATAGTATTTATATTTCAGACATTTTGCCTGTTGGTAATCTGACAAATAAGGAACAAAAAGCCTCAGATGTTCTCAGCACCTTTAGCGATTTATCTTTGGTATCAAACCCACCATAAATTTTTACAAGTACTTAAATAACATGCAATTAGCTGTATCAATGTTTCAACTGTGTAAATAGTACAGTGCAACTGTGGGAAAGGATGATATAATGCCATGTAGACAGTAGGTCAGACAAGGCCGTAACAGGCATTTTAAAGTTTTTTTCAAGAACACTAAAATAGACCAAAATGAGGCCCTAGACATCAACTTTGTAAGATTTTTTTTTCATCTAAGAATACTTTTGTGTTTCATGTGAAGTTGAGTTACTTTCTAGTGTTTTATTGAGACCAAAAATTAAAATACTTATGTATGTTATATATTTATATAATTTGTCAACTTGCAGCGAGTTATATAATTTAGCTAAGGACTAAGGAGCCATCTCAACAATTCCTGGGAATACTTAACAATATAAGATCTAAGGCCCAATAGTAGCAGACCTTTGAATGTCATCCAGTATGGCTTTCTGATTTGTGTGTGTGTTTTGTTTTGACTTGTCTTTTTTTATAAATTAATTTTCTGTTTTGACTGCTCATTACATACATATCAGCTTTAACCCTTTAATAACAGTTCAAAGAGATTTGATGTGACCCTGTTTACTCGTGCTAATGCTAGATAAGTTGATCAATATGAATGTGTTTGATTTTGTTGTGATGCCATTACAATGAAACATGCTTAAAAAAGGCTGGCAGCCTGAATAAACTAAGGATAAACACCTCTCTGTGTGTCTAACTGTGTGTGTGGGTCAGGTCTGCTTTTGTGCATGCAAATGAGGAGTCGGTAACAGCTAATCACAGTAAGACCTTGTACAGTACGTTTTGAGTGCATACAGTATTTGCACATACCAGCAGAGTGAGTAAACGGTTTCTGCCGTAACCTGGGTGCGACCAGAAATGGGCTTCCAGTATCTGCAGATAACAATCACCTATTAATCCTTACTCTAGGTGTCAGTAAGGATTCCCAGCATGCAGCAGGGGCAGATTGTGGGTAGAGGCCTTGTGGGGAGCAGCAGGATTGTTGGTTGGATGCACCAGCCGCTGTCTGTGCCAGGACCTACAGGCTTGAATAAACCCACACAAAAAAAGCTCCCCAACAAGGCAGACTGTGGCTGTCATCCAAGTCTGTTGACAAAGGACAGGACTGAATACAGGTCTTTTTCACTCTCAATCCACCACCCTCCCCCAACACACACAAAAACACACTTCCAATGAGAGAAAGGGACATCTAGCACACACATATTACCACAGATTACAATAGTCCACAATAAAAAGTTGAGGCAGGTTTCTCTGTACGTGTATGTGTGTGTGTGTGTGTGTGTGTGAGTAGAGTAGGTGCACCCTCAGTATGTGGCCAACTGTGTGTTTAGCAGGTGTGGACAACTACAAGAAGGAAAGTTATATCCCACCTCCACCCTGCCATTGGTAAAACATCCGTGTGTGTGTGTGTGTGAGTCATATCACACAGTCAAACAAACACAACGCTGGCTACTAATCTGACGCTCAAACACACACACACACACACACACACACACACACACTCACTCACACACACACTCCTCCTCCTCTCTGTGTGTTTTCTGTTCCGTCTCATGCTCTGCTCCCAGCTGACCGCAGCCCCTGTGCGGACTAACTCGGGAGGGCGTGTTCACTGCGTTTACTCTGCACACATACCTCGACACACACACACACACACACACACACCGAACTCGGGACAACTTTTTACTCGACTTTTCACAGATGGAACAGTCGGAAGCTGTCAAGTAAGGTAACACAGCTTTGACTTTTATGTTTCTTCTGTGTTTGTGTTTTTGTGAATTTGGGAGGGGAGAGAGTTCAACCTTTTTGATCTAGAAGGGGAAAAAGTGGCGACAGGTGTCCTCTCTCTCGCGGTGTTTGTGATGAGGGAAGTGCTGCATGGGCCTGTTTACCCTCGAGGGAAAACTTCATAGAAATGATCAAGATCAGACACTTTAATACTTTTTCAAAATATAGCACTAAATATGTCAGATGGTGTAAAAAAAAAAAAAAGAACAGCAACTGTTTTATCAATTTAGTATATCACTGCAAACGTTGCTACAGGAATATAAGTAGTATTATTATGACTATATCATCTACTACACGCTACAACATTATTATTTGTGTGTTGTTAGGTGACAGCTTTATGAAAGCTGTGGTGCTCTCGTTGCGATATCCTGTTTGCCAAACTCCTAAACGCCTGGACAGGAGACTCCTATTGCGCACGCGTTAATAACTCAAAGGTAAGCAGCCTCAAGCACGCACACACACACACA
>NW_023340268.1:12671539-12705858 GCF_004916995.1 Morone saxatilis
AGTTTACCTTCCTCCTTCTTTAAACATCACTCTCCTTAATATCCAGCATGTAATGGCAGTCTAAATATGATCATGATAACATTTATTTTCAAGCCTTTTGTAGTTTCAGTAGTTTAAAGAGTCTACAGTAGAGACAGCAGTTGGAGCAGGAGGGGATGAAAGCCATCGAGGCAGACAGGAATAGCCTACCTGACACAGCATGTGTCTTCACCCACTGGAGGACACATTATTTCAAAGTGTGTTGTATAGTTTAACAGGGTGGTTCCTAACCGGGAGATCAGAAAAAAAAGACAAACCAAAGGGATCTCAAGATAATATACAGGATAGATAGAGGGAGAAAAACATACATCCACTACACAAAATAATGTATGTAGATTTTGTGAGAAACTGAACACTTTTACCTCTTCACCTTCAAGAATTATTCAAATGAAACAATCTGAGAAGGAAAAATCTACTCAAAACTTATTGACATATGCAACATGTGACGGCAAGTAGATAGTTGCTTTACTTAAAGGGGTCATAGGGCAAAAAGGTTGGGAAGAACTAGTTTAGCAAGAACAACAAAAGCAGTCTTATACTAGACATTGTTTGGGTTTCAACACTTTTTAAATATAATATATAGCATGTTTAATTCATTAATTAATAGGTGCTGCCTGCTGTTTATAAGGATTGTGGTTTTGCTTCTCACTCAGAGATGGCGGAGGAGAAGGCTGACTCTGTCCTTGACTTGAGCCACCTGACAGAAGAGGAGCAGACCACCATCCTGCAAGTCTTAGATCGTGACTCGGAGTTGCGTCGTCTTGATGAAGGACGTGTAAGGTCAGAGGTGACTGTTAGGTGCCAGTTTTGTCCAGTGATTAACACAAACAGAAAGACGGGTGACAAATTAAAGGAGTAGAATAGCAGTGGATAGATGATAATGCAGCACATTTATTCAGGGTTTTCCTTTAATTCATCTCCTGTCTGTATGTTGTAGTTTAAGGTTAAGGAAAAACACTTCTTGGACAAAAAGTGCAGATTTGCTGTGTGACAATTTGAAATGTGGTAATATGAAACATGTAACCTTAATATCAGCCGAAATAAGTAAGGTTTTCATACAAGGACCCTCCTCAAGATGAGACAGGGGCCTCAAAATTAGATAGTATAGCGATAACCAGCTTAACGCCCTTATCATGTCACTTGATATTGTTCTTAAATAGTGCCTGTTTCCAAACAAACCTTTAGTTAGCCAAATCACCACACATCAATTGCCTGGTTGGTTATTCAGCCTTGCCTCAATAGGAAAGAGTCCCATAGAACCTCTGATTTGGTAATAAGGCCCAGTAGTCAACCTGTTGTCCCCTGTTTGAGATGTTTGTGTTGATTCATCTTTATTTATTTATTTGTTTATTTGACAGGGAAATAAACACCTTAGCTTAACTGCACCAGAGTTAGCTATGAGGTCATTTACATCTGTAGTCCCTGGGCAGAAAACAGTGAGACAGACATCTCTGTCAAGAAAAGTAATACTGCAAGAACGTTAACACTGTAGTACGAAAACACAATTACAAGACAATACGTACATACAACATAAATATCAGCAACAACAACAAGATTTCACAACATTAGGACACATCAAGTGTTTGCTTTTCATGCACAATGGGTACATGATTGGGTTGATTATAGGCCTAATTTCATCTTGAATTTAAAACCAGTGAAGCTTCAGCACTCTCTCGTAACGCATCTAAGTTTATTGCTGAGAAGGCTGGTCTGCCAAATGCAGTAGATCCGTGCAGTATTTCCTATTTTAGTCATCCTAGTTGTCCTCCGTTTGTCTGAGTGCAGTGATAGTATGAACTCTTTTAATGGAGGAGAAGCCAGATCATTGATCACTTTGTGCAATAAACTAGCGCCAGCAAAACACACAAAGCTGTCAAAGGTCAGGAGATTATATGTCTTAATGATTTTACAATGGTTGTCACTTGATGATTTTCTGTTTGTTTGTTAAGTGTTTGCAACGGTTTAAATACTCATCACAATTTTCCCAAGGTAGAGAGCAAATCCTCACATTTGAGAAGCTAAAACCAAAGAACATTTGGCATTTTTGCTTGATAATTAACATAAACAATTTATCAATCTTCAAAATTGTTACCTACTTTTTTATTGTTTAGATTGGTTAATCGATTAATCGGCTAATCATTTCAGCTCCCCAATCAGTATTCAGTAATCATGTATCAAAGAGAAAAGTCTAATCTGGAAACCTGGCAAGTTAAATGTTGTGTGTTTGATATTAGGGATACTGACACATCTTTGTCTTTTATGCCCTGAACAAATTGCATGACAGAGGAGAGAGCAGTGACTGTTTAGTTTGTCGGCTGACGTCAGCTGACTTTTGCTGACAGGAGGTTGTAATTGTTTGCTGTTTAACTTGCCCTGTGTCAACGCTGCAGGGTCCTCGAACAGACAGAGACAGACCCGACACGTCTGCGCTTCCTGTCGGGGGCATGGTTCAGCGAGGAGCGCAGCAAACGCCATCGTACCCGGTCGGGCATCGCCCTCGTGCATGCCACCATACGCCACAGAAAGACAAAGAGCAGAGGTCAGTTTAAAGCTCGACTGCTATTATAGGCCTGTGGGGCCGTTTTATTACTGTTATAGGGATATCCCAGTGATGTGTCTGTGCTGTTGCCATGGTAACAGATGTGCCCCTGACTGGACTGTTCAATGGAGAGAGCGAAGAAAGCTCCCACAACAACAACAACACGTCTCCTGAGGCTGAGAGAAGACTGAAGGACGGCAAAGATGAGGAGAGTGGAGGGTTAGTGAGGGCGTCTAACACCGATAAATCATTTCACTGTGTGTAGCTGCATTTTCCAATATCTTGTTTGTGTTTAAAGGAGTCAAGGAAGTTTCAAACCTACACCCACACCCAGAACAAAAAGTCCCATAGCACAGGTCTGTATGTAAATGCTTGTTTCTTCTTTCTATGCTTCAAAAATCAAAACAATCTAAATATAAATAATTGAATTCAATTCCAGGGTCTCCAGCACAGAAATAGTTCCTCATCATTCAAAGGTATGAAAGCTACAAGTCTTGTCTGTTAATGCCTTTTTACCTCTTTTGCTGTCTCTAACTATTATTATTAACTCATCATTCTGCTTATAGAGCCCAAAAGGATAAGCAATGGTCACATAGAGGAACTGGAGGTGATTGTAACACACACCCACATTCAGAGATGACCAATTCAAAAAACTCTGCCGACTCTGAGTCAATACATTGAATTATGTAAATGTATAACTGAATCGTATTTTGACTTTTTACACGCAGTAGTAGAACATAATAAAGTATTAAAAGGACATGATATATAGGTAGAGTATTGATAGATGATCGGTAGTGACGCTGTTTCTGAGAATAGTGTATGTGTGTGTGTGTGTGTGCATTTAGGAAGCCTTCGATGTTCTCAACTGGGATACTGACTCTCTGAGCAGCAGCGTGACAGAGCCAGAACCAGCCTCTCTGAAAGCCAGCAGCTCCACCGGCAGCCTTCAATCAGGCTACACGGTACACACACACATACACACACACACATACACACTCCTACACACGCACACACACAGACGCATACGTGCATGCACACACGCGCAGTTGATTAATTGTCCATCCAGCGACGCAAGATGACTCAGCTCTGGACGGTGACGTAGGATGATCTCTTTTCTGCGTGTGTTAAAGCTCAGTGGAAGCATGATGAGTCTCTTCAGCTCGGGGGATTTTGGAGTGGTGGAGGTAAGGGGCCGTATCCAATTCTCATTGGTTTACGACGCCCAGAAGGAGGAGCTGCACGTCAAAGTGTACCGCTGCGAGGACATTGCTTCGGCACGCAAGAACCGCTCTGACCCGTAAGTGACAGTGCAAGTGAATGTGCATCTTGCAACAACAGCGTTGCATATATAATCGGTTAAAAAATGTCTGTGTATGTGATTTTCACAGATATGTAAAAGCCTATCTCTTGCCGGACAAGTCGAGTCATAGTAAGAAGAAAACATCAGTGAAGAAGAAGACACAAAACCCAGTCTATGATCAGACACTCCAAGTGAGACACTCTCTCATTTACATATTACATAAAGAGGCAGCCTTCACAGAAATCCCCCATCTG
Source organism: Morone saxatilis (assembly GCF_004916995.1). Classification (NCBI taxonomy): domain Eukaryota; kingdom Metazoa; phylum Chordata; class Actinopteri; family Moronidae; genus Morone; species Morone saxatilis. The sequence goes on from NW_023340268.1 coordinate 12,675,672, forward strand.
CCATTTGTCCCTCAGCTCTCCTCCACGTGTCCTGCACTGCAGTTACTTATTTCTCCACCCTTTAAGATATCTTTCCAATAAATTACCTAATTTAATGTTTGGCTCTTGTGCTGGCAGAAACACGCTGTGCTTTGTCCTGCACTTGCCCCTTCCATCCTTTCCTTTTTGGTCCTTATCTTGCAGTATAAAGTGCGGATCGGAGAGCTGCGGAGCCGGACCTTGAACTTGTCCGTGTGGCACTCCGAGCCCCTGGGGAGGAATGTGTTTCTGGGGGAGGTGGAGGTGTCACTAGGCCTCTGGGACTGGACCTGCTCTCAGCCACTGTGGCAGGACCTGCAGCCACGGGTAAGGAAGAGCAGGCATGAAGGACTTGCATGAAAATACACAATGATGTAGTCAGATAAATTAGCATGTGAGTTTGAATGCTCCCAGACAAATATTTGCCATAACACTTCTGATGCCTGCATCTACATTTGTTTAGTATCTGAGTGTCTTTGTGACAGCAGTTTTGGCAGCTTTGTTGGAGACACAGAATACAGGGAGGAGTGTCTCTTGTGTCTGGGAGAGCTGAAGGGAGAGGAAGACATGCTGTGAATTTCAACTAAGGTTTTATGTAACCTTAATCTTTTTCTGCCTCCACACTTCTCCCTCCTTTCCCCTTGGTCTCTTTCTTTCGGCGGCTTCTCCTCTGCCTTTATCTTTTTCTCTTTTTGACTCCCCCCTTTGCCCTCTATCACAGGTTAGTATGAGTCCAGACTCCATTAGCAGTCGTGGGACCATTGTGCTTTCTATTAAGTTCATCCCAGATGGATTTGAGGGTGAGCAGAGCACACACATCATAGATGCAAGTTGTGTCCTACCCAATCACATATGTCTCATACATTTTGTGTGTGTGTGTGTGTGTGTGTGTGTGTGTTAAGGTGGTGGTCTGCCTCTGACGGGAGAGCTTCACATTTGGCTTCGTGAAGCTCAAGGTCTTCTGTCCAACAAAGGGGGCCCTATAGACTCCTTTGTTAGAAGGTGTGTCAGTTCTGTAACATATTTCCTGATATTTTGTCATCAGTTATCCATCATGGCAACAATTGTATTTGTAGAACAGGACATATCAACTCATCAGTAAGTTATCACAACTATCCACCTTCTATTAAGAATAAGTCAGAGTGCTGTGTGTATTGTGAAAGAGATTATTTGTAGTCATGAACACACATAATTATCACTTGACTTGAGAGTGTTTCAGCATCATTCGTCTTGTTGTTTAGCTGTTACGACCCACAATTGTGTATATTTATTCTTGTCACTCTCATCGGACTCTTTTTTAACTGCAGCAAAAAGGCTTGTAACAAACAAATGTAATAACGCCACATTATGTAACAATCTGTTGCATTATTCCACATTTTGTAATTATTACATATTATAGCTATTACAGAATGTGGGAGTTGTACTTTTTTCGAGATTGGCATTCAACATGGAGTCCCTGAGTTTTGCTGTATTTGATAACAAGCTGATCTTAGTTAGTGCTTTTATGTGGCTATTTAGACTAACATCAGAGTCAACTGTAAAGCCAAGGGGGGCACCACAGGTCATAGTCTAATTTAGTATTTGGGATGTTTAATTTCTTACATTTTTTTTAACCACCAGAATATGTAATAATTCAATACCAAACGGGTAAATGTATCACATATTGTGTTAATGCTGTTTAGAACAATGTGGCAGATTATAACATAATGAAGTGAAAATGTATTACATTTTGTCCAGTTATTACATAATGCAGTGTTATTACACAATATCCACACCAAATGGCAGACAATTAGCAACTAGCTGGTAAACATAATAGAACATTCAGCTGCTAAAAGATATCAGGAGTTGGTGGAGACCAAACCAGAACTAAAAGAAGAGTGAATATTGTACTTTGCCAGATGATCGCCAGAAACACGACTCCAAATGAATCATAATGCTGCTGTGTGTCTGTTGGGTGTGTCAATAGGGAACTGTTTGCTAACATGTTTGGCATAAGAGCTTTATAGTATGTTAATGTTGTGTTTACATCTTGTTAGCCAAACAGTCACCTTTACTCTCTTACACATGGAGAGGCAAACAATTTAAGAACCTAAACGGGGTATTTACTGTACACACACACTGCCAAATATTTAATTCTAACATCTAACCTTTGTGTATATACCCACAATATCAATGAATTAACTGAAGTCTGGTTTGATCATAATATAATTATACTCTTCACCCCACAAGCTTCATACTCCCAGATGCTAGTCGGCAGAGTGGTCAGAAGACGCGGATGGTGAAGCGCTCCATCAGCCCTACGTACAACCACACCATGGTGTATGATGGCTTCCACACCAGCGACCTGAGAGAGGCCTGCGCTGAGCTAACTGTCTGGCAGCGCGATGGGTTAAAAACACACATCTTAGGAGGGATTCGTCTGAGCTGTGGAACTGGTGAGTGTCTCTACACGCTATTATTCATGTTCGACAGTTTCCAGTCCCACCATTTAGCCAAAGTGACCTTCATCAAGGCTTAAAATTCTGTGCCGGGTTACACAGGCCTGATCAGCCATCAGTAATTGGTAATTAGGGGCAGTATTTGTTCTCCTGTGCTGCAGTCCTTGCAGGTGTCAATCTGGTCTATGTGGAGGGTGTTATCTTATCTCTTATCAAGCAGCTGTCGGTTTCAGGGTGTTGTTGGCAGTGTGCTTTTGTTCATATGTTTGTCTTGGTATGGCAAAAGGTTTACAAGATGATCAATAAAAGCTCCCACATCTCCTTTTGAGATTCAGCTTTGCCTCCCATTTTCTGTGCTGAGCTGTGATTAGGGATCAATGCGATCTCATGGGTCTCCTGACATTTAGTAGGCTTGTAGGAGGGGAGCAGTTTCTACATCAGGGGATGGGACATTAAAGGGGTTGCTTGAAACCTCCCTTGTGAAGGCAGATATATTTAGGCCACTATCTATTCTTAGGATTTCTCTCATCCTACTTCTGATACATATTATTATGCGAGACCTTTTGTATAGCATTCTCTTTTTTATAATATATTTCTTATACCCATTTTTGATATGTATCTTATTAGTAATTCATATATTTTGTATTTCTGTATTTATCTGATGGAAATTGTGTATTGTTGATGTACTGTAGTATTGTAAGATTGGCAAATATACTGACTGGAATAGGCAGTTTTTTCTTTTTTGATATGAATTGTATGTCATTGTCTTTTGTAAATGTAATGTTTTTATGGTAGAATTATATTTGCTATTACTTAATGTATTTTATTGAAATTTAAACTGGTTGGATTAACTGTTAATGAGAACCCAATTACTTAAAGGCACACCTGATGGCAATTAAGCATATAGTGAATCTGATGAAGCAACACTGAAACACGTAGTTAGCTCTTTTCTGTTTTATTTTTTAATAACATCTGGAATATATTTTTGTTGTTGGCTGTTTGATTGGTTGGTTTATTTTCTGGTCAGCTTTGTGTATGGTGCCATAGAAGCAGTTTTTCCAGTGGTGCACAGTAGTATGGTGACAGTGTTTCACTCCAGTACTTCACATTGTGTTGCATTTTGTCCTGTTGGCACTTCAGGCATTTCACATGGTCATGTCATCAAAGCAAGGTCATTCCTTGGTCACCAGAGAGTGTTGTATGTGTGAGCAACGTGGAAAACACTTTAGCTGTTGAGGAGTAGTTTGCCTTGATATTGATGGTATTGTTTTGCTCATAGTTGATATTACTGTACTTGACGAAGAGTGTGTAGCACTCAAGATCAAACCACTGATAGAGCAGCAGAGGGTGACTTGTGGGTTTCATGAAGGAAGATAATGTCAGTGCTGGAAAGTGACAACTTTAATGCAGTTTGCTTATTGTAAACAGATTCTCATCATAAGGTTAATTGTATTCAGAGACAGGCCCGACTTCTGTACACTTTCGGGGTACACTGTCAGGCATTGTCTCTTGGATTTTAGTCTATTGGTAGAATCATTTGTTTCCACAGGTGTGTCTGCACTGAAGGTAGAACATGAACACTGATCCTATGCCTTTCATCAGGATATACAGTATATGTAAATATGGGCACATACATACAGGAACAGTGGTCAGTTGTAGGTAATGTTTCCATATTCCTCTGTGGGTTTTGGTGAGGATTTCTGTATGTCTTCAATACTGAATAACTGTATTTTTTGATGGCAGGTCAGAGTTATGGGGAGGCCGTCAGCTGGATGGACTCCACAGAAGATGAAGTTGCTGTGTGGACCTCCATGATCCAAAACCCAAACCACTGGATTGACATAACATTACCAATCAGAACTAACCTTGCACACCGGTCCGACTGACACACAAACACACATTCGTACGCATGCTCACGCAATGGTTGGACTGAAAGGACACCCTCAGCACATCAGCACATTTAACCTCTCTGTCACAATGATACACATGCACTCTGTTTATTTCAGTTTTTCGTATGTACAAACACACACACACAGAGGAGGCAGTAGTGGTGCAATATTGTGAATTAATGGCGTAGATTAGAAAACGAAATCTGTCTGCATTTCAAATGTTTTACTCGTATATTGTGGTTCAGTCTGTGTCCTATATGACAAAAATGCATTTGTAATCCATTGTAGATTATTAATTAAATATCAAACCTGAACTGATAACTCATCCAGTGTTTGTATTTACTGACTAAATTAAAATATTACATTAAAAAGACAAGGATGGAGAGATACCTTTAATAAATTAAAAACAACATATTTATTTCAACTTTAGTTCCAAAACTCTTTTTCTGGAGCATGTGGGAAAAATTGGCCTCATCACTTTCACCCCAATAATTAATAATAACACTAATAATTCGATTTGTAGGGGTCATTACTGTACTTGGATGGAATAACAAAGGCTTGCTGTTGCATGTGTTCATTCTTTCCTTTTTATGAAATAGCTGACTACCACCTTGTGGTCAGATTTTATACTTTGCTCTCTACAGTTTACTTCTCCCACAGAGGTTTATTCTGCACAGAATAAGGCGAAGAGCACAAGAAGAGAAGATAATGTATCCTGTAATTTGTACTTGCCTTTTTTTTTTTTTTTTTTTTACATAAATACAAACAGTTTTACATCAGGTATAAACCCTACCATTTATAATGAAAAGACAGTGGAGCAAAGTGTTTATTATACGAGCCAGAGCTCCTGTCCAGCAGATGGCGATCTTAACTTCTTCAAGTTGGAAAGAGACCGGAAGTAGGACTGTTTGGCTTCCAAAATAAAGTCTATGGAGTCCATAGAGTCTTAATCCTTGTAATTCATTGTTGATTAATTAATTCACTTATGACTGATTAGATAATAGATCAGCTTTAGGAGCCTGTATTTCTATGTGATCCTTTAAATATTTTTAAATTTGAGTTTACTGCAAATTAAGTGGCAATGAATGTGCAGCCTTTGGGATATCTGCAGGTTCAATTTAGGCCCAGTCAGTTATGTATTTATAGTTATTCATAGGCCTATATCCGTTAAAATCACATAATCAATGATCATGTAAAACTGTGAACTGTTTGCAGCCCACCACACGTAAACCCAATTAACTCATGCAATAACACTTTAATTTTGAAGATTGTAGCAGGATGTAGTCGCCTTACATTTTTGTGGCCGTTGACACTGTGCTGTAGGTGAGGGTTGAAAGTGGTTGAAGATGTCTCAGATGCAGCTGCTGAGGCTGTTTATCAGCGAGCGGCTGAGTGCGGCTGCAGAGGAGATCTTTGCAGCGGTGCAGAGGTCGATAACAGAGCACAGAGGGGATCAGCATGGACAAGAAGTGCATCTACACAGTGAAGGTTTGCTTTATACATTTATTCATCATTTGTTAGGTAATAAAGCAGTCCTAAGGGGAACACCACAGATTTCACTCATCATAGTCTGTTCTTTAAGTTGTATAAAGTGGTGCTGTTGAACTGTAGTGATTGTGCTAAATAAGCACATCTAAGTATAATGCAATACAGTTGAACAGAGTTTATACCCGACAATGTTAGGAATGCAATGCTAAATCAGTGGTCCATTTAAAAAAAAAAAAAAGTTTATCATAAACAAAAAAAACAACAACAAAGAAACGAAATTCACTAATCTCACTAATCTTGTAATCATCATATACTGTACATTATATGCATCGTTCTTTTAATTGAATTGTTTGGTCTTTGATCAGAACATACTGAACAAACTAATATTCTCTGCTGGTGTGAAGAGTGAAGCAGTTTGAGGGCTGATTGTACGCTGCTATATAGGATATACACTGTATAGCTTTCATTAAATGCAAATAATATGTATTTATTAGACAAGAGGCAGTAGGGAGCTGACAGGAAATGAGGGGAGAGGTGGGGGATAACATGGAGGTTCCTGGACGATCTCAAACTGGGGACGTTGTGATTAAATTATCAGTGTCTTAAACCCTAAGGCCAACAGGATGTTCCCCCCCCAAAAAATAATTATATAAAGAATATTATGGAGTTTTGGAAGTAGACTGTGTGTTGTGTTTGAAATGAATAAGTGCTGAAATTAAGGGAAACTGTAATGAGTTCAAGCACATTTCTCACCTTTTCCTCCTAATAGAGACACCGCAGATTTTTGTCTGTCATGACCGGAAAAACAAGCAGGAGTGCAGTCCTGAGAGTGACCACAGCAACCCTAGTGTGGGCCACAAGGACTTTGGTCTGCTGGTCCCAGAACCTCTAGCAATCAAACAGGAACAGCAGGAGCCATGGAGTCCAGGAAGACCACAGCTACCAGAGATGGAGGACCTTGATACCAGCCCTTCGAAAGTGACCTCCACCTCCATGAAGAGTTGCATTTTCTCAGACATGACTGAGTTACAAACTCATGACACAGGGAATGAAGACAGAAAGCCTGACACATCAGGTGACCACAGAGAGGTTAAGGGAAACCTTCAGCCAAGCAGTGAATGTTGGACTCCAGATTGTTTGGTGACTCTGAATAACATAGGGCCTGAGTTGAGTTTAGAAACACTGACAGGCTACAGTATCAATAAAGTTCACACACAGAGCCACACAGGGAGAAACCAGCTGACTAAAAGTTGTGAACCACACAGCCCAATTCCACCAAATAAAGAGGCAAAGAGAGGAGGCAAATCCTACTGCTGTCGTTTCTGTGGCAAAAAATTCAGCCACATCGCACATCTAACCAGACACACTCAAATCCACACAGGTAAGAAACTGTTCATCTGTGAAGTGTGTGGTAAAGAGTTTCGACATGGCAACAGTGTGACTGTGCACATGAGGATTCACACGGAAGAGAAGCCATACCGCTGCAGGATTTGTGGAAAAGAGTTCCGCCACGTGGGCAACTTGAACGTACATATGAGAATCCATACAGGAGAGAAACCCTACAGCTGCACAGTGTGCGGGAAGAGGTTCAGTCGAAATAATCTGATGACAAAACACATGTCTGTACACACAGGTGAAATGAAGAGTGTGTAAAGACGAGGTTCAGTTGGCGTAAAGTAAAATTCAGTTTTCTGGGGACAGATAGTAAATCTGCTCTTCCTGTATAGAATGACTGGTGATGGGAAAATCACGAGTTACAATTAATAGTTGTGATTCATCATTAATCATTCTTTGTTTGTGAATTAATAATTGTAAACTGATTTTGAGCATCAAATATGATTTAATATGTAAAATCCTGATATTTTATACATTCCAGGTGGTATATATTCTCCCCACATTGTATAGTGTCTCTTAACATCTTTGACTGAAGATGATGCAGAGGTTAAACTGCTTAAAAGTCAGATCTAAGTTCCTGGTTCCTGTAGCTCAAAGCTCGGTACTGAGATGTAGACTTTGTTAATAAACTCTTATGTTAACCTTAATTAAGATATTATTTATTTCCATTTAGAATTTTGTTTATATTCAATATTCTGGCAATGCTGAAGCTGCCATACCAAGTTAGCTGGATTTCAGTTACATAACAGTTGAATTATGTAACTGTGAATGTTTTCATCTGATTTCAAATCTGATCTGGAAAAAAAAAGTGTTATATTTCTATCAGAACAGGACTGTCCTGCTTTCAGAGAGGCTAAGCAAATACATGGTTCTGGAATAAAGTTTCATGCAACATCCAGCATTACTTTATGCATTAATTAAGAATTACTATATAATACTTACTATATAACTATATGATTTGTACCCTTATTATAAGCTGTTAATGTAAATGATGCAACCTAAATCACAGATTATTATTATTATTATAACATAAATTAGCTCATGTATTTTCTATACAGTCATATTTGAGTCGTGCAGGCTTGAATGCGAGGCTAGGCGGTTGCCGTGGCGACGGAATGTAAACATCGCGGCTGTCGGTGGGCTCGCGCTGTGTCTGTCCGGTGTCCCAACTCCTAAAAGTGTCGGAAATGTCTGCGATGAACCGAAAGTTGATACAAACTCTCGTTGAAACAATCTCTAAACAAGTGCAGCACTGTGAGTATTCAGTTAAAACTTATCCAACGTGTTTTTTCTTCTGCTAATGTAGCCTGTTGTTCCAAGGTCGTATTGTTTTTAATTGACGCTACCTGCTGCCGTGCAACTATGAACAACACACAGCTGACATAGCTTTTATCTCAACGACCCCAGTCAATAAAACAGAGATTGAGTGTCTCATCCGGGAGTTCAACGTGCTTGTGGGGGAGTCGCCTATCCCTGGAAGAGCAGCTCACGGCCTGGACAGAGGGGGGTTCAGGAGCATTCTGCACAACATCTTCGGAATGACCGACGACATGATCATGGATGGAGGTATTCCTGTCTGCTGCTGATCGATACTCCTTCTGGCACTTTGATTGAGACGAGTGTGCAGGATGGATGCATGAGTCTGGTGATTGTTTGGTAACCTGGACATGTTCTGAATGTTACTGATGATCTGTCCACCAGTCTTCAGGACATTTGACAGAGACCCCGACGGCTTTGTCAGTGTAGACGAATGGATTGAGGGAATGTCTGTTTTACTTCGAGGCACCTTGGATGAAAAAATTGAATGTAAGCTCTCAACCCACACATATAAAATCAGTTTCAAGCTGTTATACCGGTAACAACCTTTTTGTTCTTTGCATTGCTTAGACTGCTTTAATGTGTTTGACTTGAATGGGGACAACTACATCTCCAGAGAGGAGATGTTTCACCTGCTGAAGAACAGCCTCATCAGACAGCCCACGGATGAGGACCCTGACGAAGGAATCAAAGACCTGGTGGAGATCACGCTCAAGAAGATGGTAAGATGGATGCAGCTGGCCCACTAAACCTTGATTTACTTCTCTCTGCACTACCTCCTCAAACCTCCAAACAAACTTCAGATTTTAGTGTTTCAGGGGGTAATAAGCTAAAATATCTGTACACATCTTAAAATGTATCACTACTGGCTGCACATTATTATTATTTTTTTTTTTTGTAGGACCATGACCATGATGGCAGGCTATCTTTTGCTGATTTTGAAAAGGCAGTGAAAGAGGAGAATCTATTACTTGAGGCTTTTGGAAACTGCCTCCCTGACACCACGGTAATCACAACTTAAAACACTGATGAAAAACTGTAACAACTTACATTTCTAAGACAGAAATTAACCTAACCTAACCTTACTTTCCATTTTCTTCTGTTTTTAGAGTATTGAGAGATTTGAGCAGCATGTATTTCGGGAACAACTGGATCAATGAATAAATGATATTCATGTGCATTTTCATCTATATTTTCTTTAATAGAAATGTTAACAGCTTTTGCACTGTGATGTAATTTGCAAATAAAAACATGCTGCCAAGTGAAACTGTAGTAGCAGTATAATCTGTCCAGTCCATCGAGGCAGCTTGCTTGATCAAATCCGACGACGAGGTTTCGGCTTTTTCTGCACTGGTTTGAGGTCAGGAATCGATTCCACCTGAGAAAGATCCACCAAGAAAACTGATTTTACTTACATGAATAAAAGCATTTTGACTAACAGTGAATATTTTTTTATTCTGAATTTCCATGAAAACATCAGATTATAGTCTACCTGTTTCAGTGTGTTCCTGATCAGGTTGACAGTTGTGTTCAGTGACTCATCCTCCATGTCTAGTTTAGGTGGTTCTGGTAGCTTTGGTCCAATAAGTGGTTCACTGTTTCCAGTAACATCAGTCAGCGAGAGCTCCGCAGCCTCTTCCATCCTGCGTTTTCTGTTCTCTAAGTGTGCGGTCCTTGGGACAAATCTGACTGCAGAAGATTGATGTGAGGTCAGTCTGTGTTCTGTGCCTCTGTCCCTGTCTGAAGAGGTTTGGATGGAGCTTAAACTCTCTTCTGGCTGCTGTTTTGTGTAAGTGATGGCATTATGTAATGTCCCCATTTTATCCGCTGTTGGTATAGTCCTCTGTTCGCTTTTATGTCCGTAGTAATGATGTTCCTGGGGGGGTACAGGCAGTAGAGGAAAGCTTGAATAACGGCTAATGTTGGAAGTCTCCCATGTATTATCTTTGTCAGAGGCTTTATCCTGTCTGGTGATGATCGTCTTTGATGTGGTGGCTGTGTTTGATGACGAGGGCTCCTCGTTTACTGCCTCCTTCTGTTGCTTTTCTCTTGCTTTATAACAGTAATATTAGAGCAAAAACATAGTTTCAGCAAATAGTTCACATTCTACATTATATGTCATTCAAACTGTAAAAACTACTAGAAAAATCGCAGCGTATGAGTGCTTTAAAAGCAATAAAGAGTGCAATAAAGGATGAGTGAGCTAGTTTAAATAAAAGTGCATTGAAAGTAGAACAATATACAGTGCAGAATCTATCTCACATATCAGTTTATTGGTGTTTTCTGTAAGAGTAAGTCTATATATGATGGTGAGGTGTACCTTTATTCTGAACAGCCCTGATGATGTATCTCCTCCGGTCCTGCAGCTTTAGTCTGGTGTCTTCCACAGTCTCATATTCTGGGACGTAGCACACATGCAGCACACCACCATAGAAACCCTTCTCATCCATGTGTCGTTTGGCCGCTCTGAAATAGAAACATTTAAGCAGAATTATTAAGAAAAGTCAATATGCAATGCCTCTGCATTATAATAAGGTAAGGTCACATCCTGAACCTGGCGCTGGTGAGTTTCTGGAACTTGACAAGGTAGACCTCCGTGAACTCCTCAGCGGGGTACTCGTCCAGGGGCCTGTACTCCTCCACGGCTCCGTACAGGGCACACAGCTGGACCAGCTCTGTCATCACCCCAATGGCTGGGACCCCTTGGACCATCAGGTAACGAGACTCTAAGTTGATCGTGTACACCTGATGGTACACAAGACATGTATGATCACACTTGCGTTACAATGTATTTGCAACACTATGTTATTTATATTTATTAGACGTGTCGTTTACCCTCTTTATAGCTTTAGATACACGTTTTCTTATTAATACGTATGATATTCTTACCTTAACAGCTTTCGCTTTCCTTCCCTCTCTATATTTTGGTCGAGAAATGCATACTTTCCGCTGTTCGTGGTGTTTATAAACCTCTGGGGAGACCCAACAGCCTGAGTTGTTACTAACAGGTGCCGCCATGTTTCTGGAAGTGTTTTTCGAGTGAGACACTTCAAAGTAAGAGCTCTTTCTTTCTCGAATATGCACGCATCCATTGCGAGTCCATGTGTAGTATCTTATTTTGAAAAGTGGTTGTGGTCGGGATCGCTTGCTCTGGTCTAGCTGGGCACACTCAGAGAACATCGATCAACTATGAGTTTGTTGCACATTTAGCGTTAGCAGGAGCAACCTGCCTTATATTTGCAGAGCTAGTAAGGCTATGTGGAAATGATGTTCAGTAATCAGGGCATTCAACCCGTAACTGTTGTTTTTAACAACACGAAAAACTGCTTTCTTCACCTCTCCTCGAAGTTGACATCGCATCTCTCCCTGAATGAGGTAAGTTATCTTAGCTACCTATCCAGCTGTTAGTGTGAGCTAATATTATTATTATTATTAGTGGAAGTTCAGTTTGATGAAACAACGTTCAAGCAAAATGTGGAGGCCCGTTTGCGAAATATAGTGTTTCTGGCGTTTGTGAACATTCTTGTGCATTTTCTTACTTTAATACAGAAGTAATGTTGCACTCTGATAGTTTCTGAGACCTTGTAGGAAACATAACTCATATTGTATACATTACTCAAGGCTGTCAACGAGCTCTCTAGCATAAAGTTGTTAGTGACACATGATGACTCCATGATAAGCCCTGCTGAATACATCTTCTGAGAGACCTGTCTGAGGATTTGATATAAAATACATCCGTCAACAGGACAGGAAGTTATAGTAGTTAGATTTAATCCATGTGGTTTGTCCTTGTGTTTAATAACAATTCAGGCATTAATTATTAGCTTATGTTGGTGAGCAGATATGAAACATTGTCTTATAAGTGGTGCAATAATCTGTATTTTCACTGTTCTTCTATTCTGACTGTGTTTGTAGTAGTTCCCCTGCAGTCTCACTTGGTGGTGACAAAACTTTACATTTTAGATAGAACAGGAGGTTAAATGCCTGTATGTTACTGCCTGGTCTTATATTTTGTTTTCCAGTTACCATTTTTATAAATGATAAAAACACTATGTTTTAATGTGTGATATAGTTTGAAGGGGCGTAGATGAAGTAGTTCATACGACAGGTGCACAAGCCTTTCTGCTTTTATGTTTGGCCGGTGGTGTGGAGAATTATATATTATATATATATATATTATATAGAAGAACCTGTTTGCTGGCAGTAAAAGCAGTACAATTATTATACAGAGGTTTAATATATTAAATGCAATGAAAATCAAAAAGCACAACAGTGAAATCTGTGTGTGTGTTTTCAGAACCAGGCTCTGGAGTTGTCCTGGGGCCATGGATCTTCAGTGTTCCTCAGCTGGACTCAGAACAGAACCTCCTCCAGTCTGGACAGCCATAAAGTGGAGCTGTGTCGACAACTGGGAGAAAAGCTGGGCCTGAAAGACGGAGAGCAGGTACGTCTCCACAGTGGGCAATTTGCTCTGTGCTCCATTTTTCAAGCTGAATAGTCCATAATCTTTATATGACACATCCTGGCAGTCTTTAAGTTTAAAGTCATTGACTGTTTCTGTTTAGGCTGGCTTAGGTGTTTGTATTGACTGACTGTTGTGGTTTCCCTCAGGGTTTTCTGAGACCATGTCACCAGGTCTCATCAGTGCATCAAGTGTTTGTGGAGCCTCTGTCATCTGATGACTGGGAAATCTTGGTGGGTGAGCGTGGTGACTTAATTTATAATGGAATGGAAAGAGTACTAGAATATTTCACTTAATTCAGATGAATTCAGTTTTATTTATATTGCGCCAAATCATAACAGACGTTACTATTACTTTCATAACATTTACCATAAAGCCATCCACTTTGTCACAGGTGCCCCTTTTTAACACTCATCACTGTAACCTGTCTCTCTAGTGGCCATCACTCTACACCACGCATCAGATCCCCTGGTATTATAAAACTCCATTCTCCAAATCTCCATTCTCTACTCAACATTCCCAACAGTAACCACAATTTGCGTTCTAGCAAATTCATTACTTTGGACACCGCTAAAGTCTGCACCTCCTTCGTCCATCACTCTTTTCAGTCTTCCACTCCCAGTGACTGGAACCAGTTGGAAAAGTTGATAAAACTGCACACCCATATTCCGGTACCCCACTTTCATAACTCAGCTCATGCATTAGTTTCTGATCACTGCATCTGCTTTTGAACCTACTTCTCTGGAACTACTTCGATCTCTATTGTGTACATACTGTGTATATTATGCTGTTTTAACTCTGTTTAACTCATTAACTGTATAGTTTAATTTTATTGTTTTTTGCATTAGCTGTATGTATGTTTTACTTGCCTCCTGTTGCTGTCTCTTGGCCAGGTGGTCACTGTACTTACTTACTTGTGTAAAAAAACTTAATTAACATGTCAGTGTATACACTCGTGGAATGACATCATGCCATAATGTCCAATCCAACAATAAATCTTTCTTCTATAGACGGACAGTTTGCAGCCCATGAGTACAACTGATTATCAAATTCAAACAATCCCCTTCCTCATTGTAGCGTTAAGGTTAAAACAATCATTAATAAGCTACAGAAATAAACCTGCCTCCCACTATAAAGCTTTACACCAGAGATGGATTTGTGACCCCAAACCACATCAAACAATATTTTATCATCTGTTTTCTGTAACTCACACCCCCAGGAGCTCCACAGTGCCGCACTGGAGCAGCAGCTGTTGGATCAGATAAGAGTGGTTTTTCAGGATGGTGTGTTTCCTGTGTGGGTGGACAGCCACACAGCCATCTACATCCAAATAGGTCAGAGTTAATACAATAATTATTATCTTTTTTCAGTAGCAAATAGTCTGTTAAATCTGCCTTGTCTTTCTTCCAAACTGAGAAATTCACAGGGAGAACAATACCAAATATGCACTCTGCCTGTGTGGTTTGTGTCAATGCTCTGAAAGACACATTTATGAAGATCAAACATTTAATTTGACATTATATAATAGTCCTGAAACATTGTGTGATTTAAATTAGTTAAGCCTAATTAATGAAACATTTGTTAAGCTTTTTTTGTTGAAATTGCATTAGTCATATCCAGAGACAGTATTCATCAGTGTGATCTGTTTTTAACCCTCTGCAGCATCCCTTTTGCCATCTGTGCCCTATGGTCGCCTGGAGCAGTTCACAGAACTAGTTGTCTCTCCTAAGAGCCGTGCTGGAACTGGCAACCTGAGTGGTCCTCCAGTTAGAACTGACGAGAAGCAGCATTTTCACAGACAACAAAATATGGATCTTTCCTCCCCCTCAGGACCATCATTGGAAAGTACATCCCCAGTTCCTCAAAGCCACCAGTGGGGTGGCATAGCTGACCTGAAGAGCCTGCTACGCTACATGATAAAGGGTACTTACGACCCGGTTAAAGAGCTTCCACCTGTACCCGATGTCCCTGCCCTCCTCACTGACTCTATCTACAGAGTGTGTGGTGCACCTCCAGCCTCTCTTTGCACTATAAGCCATGTTGCAACTGCCGTCATTCACATATTTCCTCTGAGCCATGGGTTGAATGCTGGGTTAACTGGAGGTCAGCCTCCAGTGACTTATGGCATGCTGTCCAAAGTTCCCTCTCCTAAAGAAACAAGGGACCGAGCCAAGCAGGCCATGGAGAAAAAGAGGATTACAGGAGTTACTAAAGTTGATTCTGTTGCGGATGGAGGGGAGGATATGAAAGAAAAGGAAGCCATGGTGGTCAGAGTGGTGTGTCATGGTCCTGAGAAGCTGGCAGGCAAAGAAAGAAGTCGCAGCAAGGGAGAGATCCATAGTGGAAGAGTGTGGGTGAGTATGCTTTCTAACAGAGGAGTAGTTGATTCATTTATTAACTCTAATCTAAGATTAACTCTGATACTTTTATTGTAGCTTAGTCCTCTGCTTCTTTATGTGCTGTCATATCTCTTACACAAATTGTGATTTTCAGATCCCTGAGCCCCTGGCCATCAGGTTGAACATCATCCCACATTCAACAGTTAGAATTAAACAAGTCAAATCAGCTATTAAAGTAGCCTCCTCTATTTGCTTACAGCCCCTAATACCACTGGTGAGTGCTGGAGTAGCCGTATATGGTCACAATGTGTGTTTTTTTTATCATTTGATTCATTCAACTATTAGTCCTCAAATAGCTAAATTGTCAAAGCTGCTTGCGTCTTTCCCTTATGTCGATGTGATCTTTCACATTTTCTCTTCAGCCTGAGGAGGATGATGAGGAGATTCAGACAGCTTTCCTTGGTTGGCTGCACACTCAGAGTCATGAACCTTTAGCCTGTCTGACTGCACGGTCTGGCAACATCCTCCTACATGGAACTGATGGTGATTCATTTGTACTCCTCTTTTGCAAGTTATTTTACAAATTTACAGATGGCAGTATGATAAAATTACCAATATACTCAACACCATAGAGGCTAAAAATGACATAATGAACACATTAAGATTGCTGTACTTTCTGCTGCAATGAACAATTACTGTTCTCCCACCATTTTTCTCCTTTATAGCAAAGTTAGAGTTTGCTTTAACTGTGCTGAAACCAGAACCAGAGAGTGACCCTCCAGACCAGCTGTTTTTATTAGCACCTGCTGTCATCCAGAAGGAACACATACAGGTACATAACAGGTCGTTCTAATTTCTCAATAATAATCTTATTTATTTATTATTATTGATAAAGTAGAATCTGTCAGACCCTTTGTTGTGCTGCCATGTGTCACCTACAGGTAACCAGAGAGCCAGTGACCATGCCAGCTGTGAAATCTACAGCTGAAACACCCAAACCAGAGCTGCCCTCCCTCAGTGTTCTTGGGTAAGTGTGTAGCCTGTGTGTGGTTTGGAAAATAATCAGCATTCATGTCTCTCTTTAACTCTCACTCCTATGTCTGTCCCAAGTGGGATCGATGAGCTCAGTAGGACTGGATTTGAGTTCATCTCCCACAGCCTTCTGGGTAGCCCTCTCTCACGAGAACTTGGTACCACTGGACGGGGACTACAAGGAGGAGCTCTGCTCATCACTGGTGCTAAGGTATCTCTCTACATAATCATAATAATAATGATACCGCTATGTACACAATACAGACATGTCTACACTTTAAAGATGGTAAATAAAAAGAACTGATGCTGGTTTCGTCAGCCTGAACTCGTCAGACAAACAACAAAATAACCTTGTATTGTATTTTAATGCATTTTTAAACTTAACAATATTGTTTTGTATGCTTTGTAACATATACTGTGATGTTGCATATCCTCACAGGGAAGTGGGAAGAGTACTCTATCCCGAGCCCTCTGTGGAAAAGCTAGAGAACATCTGGATGCACATGTGGAGGTGGTGGACTGCAAAAAACTTCAAGGTTAACAGATACTCCATGAACATACTTGGTATCAAAGAAAACTTTAAATATATTTACCATGCAGATTGTGATTTTTCTTTTCAGGCAAAAGGGCAGAAACAGTGAGACAGATGCTGCATGACATTTTTGAACAGGCGGAATGGAGGCAGCCTTCAGTCGTTCTACTTGATGATCTGGACTATATGACTGGGGCACCAACCTCACCTGAACATGAGCATGGTCCTGAGGCACTGCTGCAGCAGCACATTGCTCAAAGTAAACCATTTATTCTTTATTTTGTATGTGTGGGGGGATATCTGTTGTCATGTATTTGTCACAGGCAGAATTGATAATTATTATGGGCCTTGATGCTGATTCCTCTGGCCTGTTTGTGGCTGCAGGTCTGAAGGATGTGGTCGATGAGGTGGTGGTTCACTCCAGCCTGGTGTGTCTGATCATCACCAGCCAGAGTGAGCATTCCCTCCATCCCTCCCTGACCGAGGTGCAGGGGTCCCACTTCATCCAGGGCTTCGCACAGATCCAGCCACCGGACCAGGTCAGCATACAAATACACACACAGACATGTTCATACTGCTAAAGGTAAAAAGTACAAAACCAACAGCTATCTTGTTTGCCATTGTTTGCAGGCTCAAAGAGCAGAAATCCTGCGCCATCTGATCCTCAGAAAAACCAGGCTCTCTGAGGAGACCTTACAGACTCTAGACCTGGCAGCTGTTGCCAAGGAGACAGAGGGATACACGCCGCAAGACCTAGTACTACTTTTGGAGCGGGCCATTCATGCCAACACTGTACAAAGAGGTCACAGTGACCAGGGTAAGACTTTGGTTACACTACACTAAAATTATAGAATTCATAATAAAGTTCCATGTTGTTTATTTAAACTGGACTTCCAGGTGTTTTTCAAGTTGTTCTTCATGTTTCTAATCAAGCTAATGCTACTTTATTTGCCACTTTGACATTATTTGTTTGTGCTTCATGTCTCTCAGGTGTGTGTCTGTCGTGGCGGGACTTCGTGCAGGCTCTCAAGGGATTCACGCCTCCCTCGCTGTGGGGTGTCGACCTCCACACCCCAAGTGGAGTTGGGCTGGAGAGGGTGGGGGGCCTGAGGGAGGTGCGACAGCAATTAATGGACACTATACTGCTCCCTGCTAAGGTCAGTGTCAGTGTAACTAATCGCAAGACATTCAAGTGTGTTTTCAGTCAGATGGAAGCACTGTGCCATGTATAAGTCTTATAACAGACTTATACTAAGAAGAATGTGCACTTCATATAGTAGATACCTCAAAGTTTGTGATGAGAAATTTGTGTATTCACTGTGTAGCGTAGTCTTCTTCCAGCACCATATTAGCCAAATTAGGTTTACCTCTGATTAAACTCAGATTTAATAATATGATAATGACATAACTCTTCAAAATAGCCATCATACACAGTCTGACTTTTCCATGTTTTCTTATTTTATATTTAATCTATGAAGTCTAAAATACAAAAATTTTTTTATAATTTATTGTGGGTCTCTGTTGTGTTGCAGTATCCCATCCTGTTCTCCAATCTTCCAATCCGCCATCGCTCAGGAATATTGCTGTACGGAGCTCCTGGTACAGGGAAGACCCTGCTGGCCAGGGCTGTGGCCAAAGACAGTGGTATGAACTTCATCAGCATCAAGGTAGGCTTTGGCTCTGACAGTAAAAAATAAAAAAATTAATTGGAGCAACTTGTATCTTCAGTGACGCAGGATGTTTACCTCTCTAGGGACCTGAACTTCTGAGTAAGTACATTGGAGCTAGTGAGCAGGGAGTCCGCGATGTCTTCCAGAGGTTAGTGAACATTTACACTTCATCACTTTCTTAGGACTCCAGAAGACCTTTATAGTTGCTAGTTATAATGAGTAACATTAAATATTTATTGTAATTGTAAGCTCCACAACCAACAACAACCATTCATGATTGATAATGGAATAATTTCCTTTCCTCTGTTTGCTCCAGGGCGCAAGCTGCCAAGCCGTGCATCCTTTTCTTCGATGAGTTTGACTCTCTGGCCCCCAGGAGGGGCCACGACAGCACAGGTGTCACTGACCGTGTGGTCAACCAGCTCCTCACCCAGCTGGATGGGGTGGAGGGACTGCAGGGTAGGTCACACAGCAGTATACTACATAATGTGTACTGAGAATTCACTTTGAAGCGCTTAGAGCAATGATTCTGTTGACACATTTTACTATGCAGTGCTGCAGTCATGTTTTTAAAGAAATGTCCAATATTTTGGGAAATGCACTTATTTGCCTTGTGTTGAGAGTTAAAAAGAGATATATGAAGCTACTGCCAGTAGCTGGTTAGATTAGCATGAAGACTGGAAACACTGGTTGACTGGAAAAGCTAGTTTGGCTGGTAGTGAATATGTGTACAGGTATTGTTCAATATGACAGATTATTTCTTTAATGTGAATACATAACAATCCTTCACCTTTGCATTTGTAGGTGTATATGTGCTTGCAGCCACAAGCCGTCCAGATCTGATTGATCCAGCCCTACTGAGACCTGGACGCCTGGACAAGTCCCTCTACTGTCCCCCTCCTGACCAGGTCTGATTTAATTAAAATCAGTCAATCACTTCTAATCATCCTTTTATAACACTTTAACATTACACTTTATACTTTAAAGGACACAGGACGCAAAATGAACCTGGGGTTAATAACATACCGAGTTGTCCGTTCTCGTGATATGTTTTCCATGCAATCGCACGTGGACCAGTTTTAGCAACAAACCGGCTAATTACCGTATACACGCTAGTCAACGGTTCACAAGAGTAAAGTGAAAAAGAAAGCCCTATTTCTATATCCCCACTAAAGGCTCAAAATAGCACCACAAACCAGCAGCACCAGATGGACAGTTATACACTGAGTAAGTAGCACTAAAAGACAAGTTAATGTTTTAACATCGGTGCGATTATTTCAGATAAATTGAAGCAAATTCGACCTGGTCACGTGACTGTTCTCCCAAAGATGGCAGCCCACCTGTGTACGTGAGCTACTGTTGTTAAAACCCTATCTTTTTAAATAAACTGTTCTGTACAACTACAAAGTTCTCAATGATTCCGGTTACAATAGGGGCCCTCCATTATGCTACGTGTAAGTTGTGTGCTATTTTGAGCCTTGTTAGTGGTATAAATAGCTTTCTTTTCACTTTACTCCTGTGCCCCCGTTGACTAGTGTTATACCGTAATTAGAGGTCTGTGCTAAAACTGGTTCACGTGGTTAGAATGAACATATCCCAGAGAACGGACCAAACTCGGTAGCCATGTGTTATACCCCAGGTTCATTTTGCGCCGGAATTGTCCTTTAATTAAGATATGTCAATGGCAGAACATTTTATAGTGACTGAATTAATGATAAGTGGGGATTCAGGACAGGTGCTTGGTATTAAATCCAACTATTATCAAACTGTTTTCTCTTGTGTCACATTTCCAGGAGGCTCGTTTGGAGATCCTGAAGGCTCTGAGCACCGGCGTTGCCTTCTCTGCTGATGTGGACCTGGAGCAGCTGGCAGTAGCGACGGAGCACTTCACCGGGGCAGACCTTAAGGCCCTGCTCTACAACGCCCAGCTGGAGGCTGTTCATAGCAGCCTGGACTCTAGCACACAGCATGTAAGTCTATTGTATAAAAAAGACAAGTCACTGAAAAACTCATTGTGTCGAGATGGGGTTGCCTCAGGCTAATAAAGCAAGGAGGCAGGGAAGTGTTGGCCAGTCCATTTTCAAATTATTTATGGTTCATGTTGAAGCAGCCAAGCACTGTTATTTTTTTATTTTATTTTTTTTTTTGTCCCTGAAGGCTAATTAAATTAGGAGTTTTGTATGCATCTCCTCGTGTGAGTTGCTCTACTTCTTATTCCATTATCAGTTTACAACATAATATAAATGATCCCTAACTATGTTGACAAGTACATGATTGAACTACAATAACAGTGAAGCCACTTGGCTTGTTCCGATGTGTTCAGGCACTATAGAATCATGTGTGCTTGTGCATCTCAACTTTGGCCCTCTGTTTCTGGGTGATTATCAGGAGCTGACCTCTGGCTCAGACAGCGACATGAGTCTGTCCTCCATGATCTTCCCGAACAACAGCAGTGGCTCAGATGATTCGGTGGGGGAGGGAGACCCAGCCGTGGGGCTGGACCAGTCGATGGTTCTCCTGGAGCCCAGTGAGCTTCAGGCGGACGACGAACATCATCGTAGCAACGTCTGGAGACTGTACTTTGGAAGTTCCTATGAGTCGGAGTTGGGGAATTCGCCGATTTCAGGACTGGTGAGCAGTGCTGGCAAAATACCAAAAAGTATTTTCTATTATTTTTATTCACATTTAGTCTAATTGTAATTAATCAACACATAAGTCAGCAACAAACAAAATAACATTGAAATATCAACCTAGTCTGAAAATCCTTAAAATGCAGTGTACGCAATAATGAGATCACAGATTTCTTTGTGTGACGCCGAGGACACACAAGAGGCCGCGATAGGTCAGTTTGTGTGCAAGCACAAGCCTGGCAGTTCACACAAGTGGCGCATTTCCCTGCACTGGTCAACAAGCTATTCTGCTTCTCTACTCACTAAATATCACAAACAGCAGTGATACTGTTTCTATTAAATATACAGGATGGTTAGATTTTGATATTTTATTATGTGGTA
Source organism: Morone saxatilis (assembly GCF_004916995.1). Taxonomy (NCBI): domain Eukaryota; kingdom Metazoa; phylum Chordata; class Actinopteri; family Moronidae; genus Morone; species Morone saxatilis. Next base: position 12,697,263 of record NW_023340268.1, read on the forward strand.
GTGGTGGGGGGAATACAAACTGAACAGGTTTGGCAAGCATGGGTTTCATATTTATCAGAATCAGATAATTTATTAGAACATTTAGAACAGATTATCTTTTTCTTTTTTTGTGTGCCTTATTTACTTGCAGCTTGCAGAAAAAAACAGAACAGACGCAGAAACAGTCGCTCCAGAGCCTGAGCTGATTGAGAAGATGAAGCGTAATACAGTTGTATGCTAGTTGAGATGTCCTTTCAACTTTTCAACTTATTTGAAGGAATAGTTCATTAATAGTTAATTTCTAATTTAATTTGCAGCAAATTCTTGTGGGAATATCTTGAGTTAACTATGCATGGCTAGGAACAAATTCTCTGAATTACGTACACTTCTAAATATAGTGTTTAAAAATATTACAGTATGTATGGACATTAACACAGGCCTCTGAATTATGTTCTCCTAAATGCAGTGGTGCGATTCAGTGGTCATCATTTTTGTGTCTGTCCATTTCCTCTCCTCTGCCTCCCTTCACAGAACTCCCAGTGTGTCTCTGGACCCAACTCCGTGACCCATGACTTTACAAGGGCGTCAATTCGTGACCCTGGCGGCTCACTCCCACCTGCCTACATGTCCTCTCTCCAGAGCGGGTATGAAGAGCTCGGCCCGGAGCAGCTGGAGCGCCTACAACAAGACATTAGTAACATCAAGAACAACTACAAAAGAACCAACGTAAGTGACAACAGTGGAGCAGAAAATATCTAAATGCTGTTGTATTCTGATTATTTAGTACTCAGTTAACATTCTGTATTATTTTTATATTGATTTAAAACTAGCTTATTGTATTTTACACAACTCTACTCACGGCTATTGTATCAACCAGTGTTGTCAGATTGCTTATGTAAGTTACTCTTGTACTTTGTGTGTGTGTGAATAGGAGGACTATGCCCGGGTACATTCAGCCTCCAGCCAGCCAGGTCTGATGCTGTGTCCGGCTCATGTGAACTCCGCCCTGGCTGTGACCAGACCATCTCTCGGCAAAGCCGACTGGAACAGATACACAAAACTGTGAGTATGATCACACCAGACTGGACTGCAACAGGCGCAGCAATACAAATGACACTAATGTTGATATATAAAACCACTGTCATCTTTTGGAAGACAGTGTGTCTTTAATAGTTTCAGTTGGCTCTGGAATCTATCAACCATATAATTAAAAGTCATTTAGAGAGTCTCACCTACAGGAGGGAATGGAAAACATTTGACAAATTGGTGTTTCAGAGCTGTTGCCAAGTAGCAGCAATAGAGGAATATGAATCATTATTATAATTCCTCTCACAGTATTTTTATCAAGTTTAATTACTTTGTTGTGTATTTTGTGAAATCACTAGAATTACAGCTGAGCTGAAGCAGAGAAATTGCACAGTCAACTATTTATAGTGGCTGACTCATCTCTCTCGTGTCAAGTGAAGGAATAAATATCTTAAAGTTGAAAAAAAAAAAGGCAAATACTGTAGATCCTTCTTTGTGTTAAATCAATCTATCAAATCTGAGTTTGGCATTTTAGGGTGACTTTTAACTGTTTAAGATATAATACACCAACCAGCTATAACATTATGACCACCTGGACACCCTGATGGTCATAATGTTCTGTAGCCCCAGACCAACAAACTGTGATGCACTTGTGTGTTCTGACACCTTTCTGTCAGAACCAGTATTAACTTTTTCAGCAGTTTGAACAACAGTAGCTCGTCTGTTGGATCGTACCAACACCTTGGCTACCCATGACCCTGTGTCCGGTTCACCCCACAAGAGCTGCAGTTTTGGAGATGCTCCGACCCAGTCGTCTAGCCATCACAATTTGGCCCTTTTCAAAGTTGCTCAAATCCTCACACTGCCCATTTTTCTGTTTCTAACACATCAACTCTGAGGACAAAATGTTCAGGTGCCATGATAACCAGATAATCAGTGTTCACCAGTTAGTGGTCATAATGTTATGGCTGATCGGTGTATATATTACAAAGAAACTATGTTTTAATAAATCTTTTGTTTTTAAATTTTAGGTATGAAGCGTTTGGCGGAACAGGAGACCGAAAATCTCTTCACTCAGTCACATTTAAACCTGGACAGCGTGTGACTTTAGCTTGATCGGACATGTTAGTTTGACACACCTAATTTGTTATTTCCATGTTAATAAATAAAAGCTGTGATGCATTAATAATTTAACAATCATTGGAGTTTACCAGTTCCAGAGGTATGAAAACAATGTGAATTAATATTTGTTTAAATGTTTCATACTGACTTGATTTTGAATTAAACATTTATCTACTTAAAATGTAATTACTGTACATATGTATAATGAGTATAAGTTATCTAATTGTAAGAATTAAACATGAAATCTTTGTACAAATCTTGCCTGCATTGAATTGCTTTCATTATTTTCTGTTTATATACACTGAAAGGAGACAATAATTTTGCTTAATTTTATTACCTTATCTAAATGTGAGCTCAACCCAATCTCCTTTTTTCAGATGTAGTTTTGAATTGATTTTAAGCAACTGTTTGATTTGCTAGCACAGCTTGGTATGGTATTGTGAGGATTATTTAGATAATTGAAGGTCCTGCACATTCAATCAGGTGTTTTCACTCATTCTAATATAGCCGTCTGCTCTTGGTTGAAGTTAGATCGAGCCGTGCTGAAAATGACATGAGGTCACCAAACTTCAGTAACTATTGAGGATGATTTAAGACGCAAGTTGTAGCTCACTGTACACCCTCACACAGTACTGAGAAGTCTAATAAGACAAAGTGAAAACACCTGTGTGGGTGGAACATCAGTGTGAGGAGCCTTTGTAATTACTCAAATGCATATTTGCACTAGATTTACTTTATTCACAGCCATCTAAAATAGCGTAATACAGACAGTTATTATACATAATATCACTAATATTTCTGCTGCTGTGTGTTATTTCATTATTAAACCTCCTAAACATTAGGCTGAATGCCAATTCGCAGCAAATTAATGTCACTAAGCAAAATGGCACAATGGTAATCTCATTTTCACAAATTTAAGAACCATCTTTAGGTTTTTTAAACACCATATTTTTAAGAACTGCATATAAGCTGTTCTGTTGTCATTAAGTGACAGTAAAAATATCCAGTCTATTGAAACTTGTATCCAGTGACAGACATAAGAATTTAAATAAATGTGTTTATGCAAACAGAAAATTGGACTCTCTTATTACATAACTTCTGCTCTGGGATATAGTTGTATTATATCTTATAGGGAGTATTCTGCACTAATAAAATAGGGATTGTATTTTATTAGTTTATTTTTATTGTTTGTCTTTTGTTTCACATTTTTATTTTACTTTTTGAATTAATCTCCCAATTCAGTTCCTTCTCTGTATCCATTCAAATCCAGATTACATTCATACATAACAATGTGCAGTATTTAAGGGTAACTGTTAAGACTACATTTGTGGAAAATAAAATACATTTTTACTAATATATCACAACATGTGTGCAAACCATATTAGTTTTTGCAAAGGTAAAACATCCGACGGGCATAATCCATGATAGCAGGTGAAACACATCACAGACATAAACAAGTACCTTATTAAATGTTGATTTTGCTGCGTTTAAAGTCTGTTTAAGTGCTCTAATGGTGCTAGATCGCCACACTTAATCTAAAAAAAGCTTTGGGATTATCAGCCACAATGTTTATTATTTAACTTTTGTAACAACTAAGATTTAAGTTAAGAATAAACACTAGGCTGACCTATATATTAGAGACGAGGAAAAAAAACTTAAAAGATTGCATGTGTGGTGCCCTCAGCAAGAATTAATTGGAGGAATTTACTGGCAAGGTGAAAGAAAATAAACAACTTTAAACAGATTTTAAACCTCTCCTATTTTTCCTGGTTTAGAGCAGAAACTTTCCGCAGGTCCTGTATCTCAATAACTCTTGACTGAAGGCTCCTGGGGGACTCTTAAACAGCTGAGCGTCTTACCTGAGATTGCTACAGTAGTCTTCCGCTGTTCCTTGGCTGTTGCAGCAAGCCATCTTGACAATATTTTCCTCTTGAAGTGCTATGCATGCTGTCATCCTACACACACTGGCAGGTTCTGCAGTGGTAAATATAGACGCACAGGGCTGGATTTGGCTTGCCTTAGTCTTGTGTCAATCCCACACAATGCAGCATGAAAAAAAGAAAAAATGGTCCAATGGTAGATATTTTTCTCTGTCCCTTTTTCCTCACACACCTGTGATGAGACAAACATGAAGAATTGTTACTCCAGGAAATTCTTTTAAAATGCACAAACGGAGAGAAAAAGAAACAAAAATGACACCTATGACTTTGATTAGAAGCATTTCTGTCTTGTGGGACTCTCTGGTGGACGTGCAGAAGTTGGATTTGTTCCATGTGACAATAATGCCTTATTGTTTACTGTATGGGAAACTTAAGAGTGTTTTTTTTTCTCAGAAAAGATGATACTTGTTAACCCTCCAGATGGTCTTGAACTCATCAGGTCACCTGGTTGGAAGACAGTCCCTCTACCCATCAGGCATTTCATTTGGTGCAGCCTTGGGTGGGGCTGGCAGTGGGGAAATCTAAAAGATTTATTGGTGCATCAGCTAGTTATCCCCTGTGGTCCTCAGTACCTCATAATCCATCTTTCATTCCCCCCACATGTCTTCTTTATCAAAGCCTGACAACCCAGACCATATGGTGACTTTCGAAAACTCACAAGCAATTAGAGGAGCAAACCTCATGGCCCAAAAACAGACACCCGAGGCAAAGTTCACTTCATTTGTTGCCACATTAAACAGCTCTTCTTCATTACCTCCCCTTCCTCGGTGATGCTCTTGCTCTTCAAAGCCATCCCAAGTTATTCATGGGCTCTGGTTTACAACAAAGTACCCGTCCATTTTACAACATCAAGAGGTGTCAACCTTCACCAGAATTAGATCCTGAGCGACGGCAGAGGGGAACAAAAGACTTGCGTGTGACATGTTCACTTGCTGAGACTGCTTTTCACCAAAATAGAACAATAGTTTTTTATGTGTGTGCGTATGTGTGTTAAAGTGGGAACAGAAGAGAGATGAGGGTGGTTTAGTGACATAAAGAGGACATCAAAAAAGAAAATATCATGCTGGGGTTTGACTAAAATGTATATGTTTTTTTTTTTAAATGAGTGAGAGGCAGAGACAGGTGACTGGGACCGTTTTAGCTCTGTTAGGTTTTGTTTCTTCTTGACAGATGTGTTTCCTGGTGTGCAGGGATATAATAAAAGCTGCAACAAAAGTAAGGCATTTCAGAAATACAGACGTCATTGTTCTTTCGAATAATTAAAAGACAAATACAAGTTCTGGATGAAGAATGTCTATGTTCACGTCAGTTTTTGCCATGTACTTTGTGTACTTGTACTTTCACAACATCTTATTCAAACTTTAATAAAGTGGAAAGAATTCTTCAACATCATAAATATTGTGGAATCTTCAGGGGTTTTCCAAGGTCAAGAATGAACTTCGAACAGCGAATTTTAAGCCAGAATGGAAGTGCTAAGAAAAAAAGTGAAATTTAGACATCTACAAATCCACTGATATGATTGAAAGCTCACGAACGGCTACTGAAGTTTACTGAGTTTTGTCGCTAGCGTTTTTGTCAACGTGGCAACTGGCAGTACATATAAATTGGACCACCTCTAATCTGCAACAGTTTTTCAGTCATGCAAAGTGAATGCATCTTGGCAGACTGCTCCTCTTGCGGCCTATTAGAAATGCATTAGTCCTGGTGTGCTTGTATAAGTCTTGTAAACATTGACTGACTGCAGCAGTCTCTTCAATCAATCACCACACCACTACCAGTGAAGATAAGACTTTCAGATTCATCACTGAGATAGCTAAGATTAAGCAACTGTTGGGGTGGACATGGGAATCAATTTTAGAGTTGTATCCGTTTATCTAAATCATTGTTTCCCACTCTGCTGGGATGATCTTTGTCTGGGTTAATGCAATCATTTCGCCCTGCTAATCCTGGCCCAGGGCCCCAGGTGCTGCAGCTGGAAGAGCAGGCACTGCTCATGTTTTTTATTAATTTTTTTTTACCTTAATGTATTTAGGTGGCAGTTTAAATGCCAGTACAACCACAATCACATCTGCTGGCCACTGTGCAGCTCCACTGGAGTGGTTGGGGTTAAGGGCCTTGCTCAAGGGCACCTCAGTGGTGGTAAACAGGAAGGGGCATGCTTGAACCTGATCCAGAGGATTAAACCAGTGACCACATGCTTACTTCTCTAACTGTTATACCACATTGCTCACAGTGAGAAGCCTTTTTATTTAGATAAAACAAATAATGTATGTGAGATCTATTGGGATTTAAATCTGAGTTATTAATCAATACCCAGACTCAGCACCTGGAGGTGTCTGTCACATTACTGCACCCATCATCGTTGACTCTGCTCCACACTGATGATTGTTGCTCTCTGGTCAGGTGAATGATAATGTACAAGGGATATGGATCTGTCCGTCTACCAATCGATAACATCAGTGTAGCAGAGCTCCCATCTGCGGCCTCTGATGGGTCCACATTGGACAAATGTCTCCAGTAATGAGAGACTTAGAGAGAACAACCTGAGAAAACAAGTCAATACAAATGATGAGCAAGAAAACTTAGGATAGCTCTTGCACATTCTTTTTCTCTCTACTCCTTAATCTGCTCTTTTGGCACCGTTAGACTTGAGATTTACTTGCGTAAGAGGACATTTTGTCAATAACACCCTTAGGGAACGACTGAACTATGGCATTGCATTCGATAACAAAAGATGAGAAACAGCAAGTATAGTTTCTTTGCTTGTATTGGTTCCACCTTTAATCCTTCCTTCTTTGAAGACACTTTGATGATGCAGCATAAAATCTTTAAAAGTTCACAGGCTTCTTGACCTGAAACCTGATGCTACTATGGATACAAAAACAAGGCAGGAACCAGCACAAGATCTAGTCCAACTTTGAGAAAGGTTAAAAGGATTTGTTCCCCCATTGGAAATTTAGTTTTATTTGCTGAGATTATGAGATATCTGCTGGCACCCCAATGTGGAGGGGAATTAAATGTTACATGATGCTCAAGATAACAATGAAAAATGAGACTGAATAATCCAAGGACCTCACTGTAAGTAGATTTAACTGGACCTATTACTTTGGTAGAAAGAGTTTGTATGTTTGGCTGAAGTGACCCTACAAACACTATCAAGTGGACACTAACGAGGGCAGATGGCAGATGACTCTGGATGCCATGCCAACTTGTCTGAGGCTGCTCTGGAAGAATGTGTGCCCATATATAATCAGTTCCAGCCTTAATCTGATTTGATTAGTGTGTCCTGCTGGATGAGTAGAGGAGCTGCACCCTGCTGGCTGCAGCCCTCAGGCTGCTGTCACACACTCTGTGTGAAGTCTCCAAGAACTTGTAATGAGTCCAGCCAAGTCCTTTTCTCTCCCGTCTTTCACAGGCCAGTGTGCATGGAAACACACAAACACATGATGGCAATGAGAACCTCAGGGGATCAAGATGTGGTAAGTCAGTCCCTCCAGGATTTCACAGGCTTTTTATGGAATTGCTGCAGCCTAAAATGCCTGGTTTAACAACACACACAAACACACTAGTGATAACTGATATGGATATGGAAGAGTCAATAATAATATATTTTATTTAAAGAGTGGTTAAGGTGTATCAGTGGGTGGCAAAGGTTAAATCTAGGTTTGGTCGTGTATCAGACAAGTCTGGATCAATATCTCAATAAAACCAAGGTTTACAGGGAGTGGACAAAATAATAGAAACATGCACACTGTAGTAGTCCTCTAGCTTAAATTCAAGGTTTTTGTCACTTTTTCTGTCTATATGTGATACTTGTTACACAAATTTGCAGTTCAGACTTGATGCAGTTATGATATGTAAGTAAGTACATATGTTAAGGGTTGACTAAACAATCAAAATAAAATAAATTAATTTTTAGTGCAGGACTTTTTTATTGCAAGTTGTTTTTGTCCACACTCTGCATTTGTTTGACCTCCCTTGAGCTCTTTCTTTGTCCCTCTCCATTATTTTCCCTGTTCCATCCTTGCTAACGAGCGACTAATAGAGCTTCATCAGGACCATCAGCTCCAGTGAGTAATCCACTTCACAGACTGGCTCTGCTCGGCCCACAACAGCTTACTCTCCCAGGAATGTCCAAACATCTTTATGTGTGTGTGTGTTTGTGAGTGATACACTTTGAGTGTATGAAAGACTGGGTGGTGGGCCAGAGAGAGTGTTTTCTCTTTTTGCCCAAGAGAGTGTGAGACAGATGCTGTTAGGCTCTGACTTACATTTCTAATGAGCACAGGGGCATCAGTATCCATTCGTGAGTGAACAATCTTCCCCTGAAGATGATGCTCAGTGTAGGTTCCTCGGCTGGGTGGTAGATAGAGCCGTCAAGCAGGAAATGGTGTCACACACTGTGGAGTAAGGGACTGCTACGACCTATGTGCAGGGAAATAAATATCCTGTGACACAGCCAGGCATGTAATGGGAAAACCCAGGTGCCAAAACCAAGGACACACACATGCACGCACACACACATGCAC
>NW_023340268.1:12705873-12712874 GCF_004916995.1 Morone saxatilis
CACACACACACACAAACAAAGGCAAACTAAGCTAAAATATTCAGTTTAGAAACAAAAGGTAGATTCTTACTCATTCTGGGCCATAAATCACAATAGTGTTTGACAGATTGTTTTCCATATAAATATTTAAGCATAGTGACAGCTTTTTGATCGAGAATACTTTGAGTTTGACATCCAAAAACGGCTTAATTCATTGAAGTATAGAGATATTGAGACAATTCTTTTGATCAAAACTGACATTTTCAAATAGCATTTTCTTCCAACTGTAACATGTAGAAAATGTAACTTAAACTACATGGAGAGACTTGTATAGAGCACATTCAGCTTGATAAAGATGTAGAATGACATTTGAGCTTTAAGCCTGAATATATGAGAGCGATTCAAGGACGTGTTTGGGTACAGTGATGTGTCTTTTCAGAAATGGCAGCTCTGAAAGTGATACAACAGAGGCTACAGAGGCATTTTCATCCAATGCCATTAAGTTTTGTCTGTTAAGACCAGTGACCGTTTTTATGGTTGCTAAAGCGGTAGCAGCTCAGAGGACACCCGCAGGTTCTGGATAGAAGGAGGTGAACCTGGAGTCTCCGCAGGAGGAGGAGGTGGGATGGTGGAGAAACTTTGACACTGTTTGCATGACACCCCCCACCCATCCGACCATGAGGTGTGTGTTCATTATAAGTAAGTAAAAGTCCTGCGTTGAAAATGTCACTTAAGTAAAATGAAAGCTGAGGTGGAGCTATTTTTGACTTTGTATACTGCAAATAATGATTATTTTCATTATGCATTAATTGTTTGGTATAAAACAATTACAAAACAATGGCAAATGCTATCACAATTACCCTGAATCCAAAGTTGACTTTACCATGTTTGTCAAAAACCACTAACCAGGAATCTCAAAATTTCACTAAATATAAATAAATTAAAATGATTAAAATAATGGAAAAGACAAGCAAAAATTCCCCACATTTGTGAAGCTGGAACTTGTGAATGTGTTTGCATGAAAAAATACTGATGATGAATAGTTGCCTAATTTTCTGTCAAATCAACAAACTGGTTAATCAACTAATTATTTCAGCTGTACTTGTGTTGGGTAGTGTAATTTGTAACAAAACATATTTTATAACCACCTCGTATGTTATTAATGCAAAAATCAAAATTTGTAAAGTGACTAGAGCTGTCAAATAAATGTAGTGAAGTAAAAAGTAGTGGAAAGTGGCATTAAAAAGAAAATACTCATACTTGTAGTTAGTTCCCCCCTCAGTACTGCAGACTGAATGAATGAGCAGTCATAGGTATATTACAGGGGTTGATTCTGCTTTTTGTGTGCTATAGAGTATACACATTTCAATTTAAATGTTTTTTGCTCTGAATTTCTTTCCCATTATACAGTTCTGTTCTAGTATCTGGTAGGAAAATATTTTTTGATGTTCAAATGATAAATGTACAAATGAAAAAACTATGGTATGTTATACCTCATGACAGTCATGTAGACCAGTGGATGCCAACCTAGGGGTCGGGATCCCCACTAGGAGTCACCAAAGCTTCATGGGGGGTTGCGATGGCTTCTTGATTTCAAGATGTGTAATAAAACTAAATGAAAGTATACACAGTAGGCCAGTAGGTTCGCTTCTGTGAAGTAAAGTAAATGGTCTAATATAATAATGGCAGAGTGTCAGGGACAAGAACATTTTTCAGAAAAGAAAAAAAGAAAAAGAAAATCAGCCTATTAAATATGTAGGATTGTTAAAAATGAATTTTTTTTTAAAATACAGACAGATAATTGTATAAAAAATTTCCCTAAACAGGAAATAAGCTGCTCAAAATTCGTCCAAATCAAATCAGTTTCATGCAATCTTTTTTTAGCAACTAAGTTCACTGTACAGTTTTGAATATAATAATATCTGTAAAATATGGTACATAGTCAGTCTACTAAATGATAGAAGAAGAACAGATCTTCTGTTGAAGTTGTGTCCTTCGATGCACCTGTTACTCATTCAGGAGATTTTTTCATTATTAAAAAGGTACAATGATAAAAAGTTACACATATTTATGACAAAATGATTCCTTTTGGAGTTTTTGTTAGCAGTAGACAAGATCATTTCAGTGCAGTTTACAGCTGCATCTTTTTTTTGTTTTGTTTAGTAGGAAATCTTTAGTTATGGTCTGAAGTACCTGTAACCTGAATGTGTGCTGCTTGGCTAAACAGCCAAACCAACACAATCCAGATATGGATTAGAACCAAATTTCTGCAGTCACTTGTTTGTTCTTAATGAAGGAGCAATCTTCCACCTGCAAGTTCAAAAAGACAGGTATGATACTTTAAGTTAGTGTGGTTTATGAATGAAGAGAGGAACAGAAGGAAAAAGTAGTTACGGTTCTTAAATCTTTAATGTAAACAGCAGTTTTGAGGGGCTTTGAAAAATCCTAAAGAAAAACATCTGAAGGTATTAAATAGGAAGGGGAAAATATATAAATCATACTAGAAATAACAACCATGATCTGTTTTTAAATTAAAAAAATACAATAACTTTCAATTTTGTGGCCATATGGTCCTGAATACACATAAAAACACAACTTCCCTTGACCAAAAACACTAACATCCTCATTGTAATACCAACTACTTGGCAGTTTCACAATTTTAAAATCACTAAATCATGACCATCTTACAAATGATAAACAAAAAGAAGCTCAAATATTGCTTAGGAATGTTGTGTACAGCAGTCATTACAACGAGAGAGACTCAAATGAGGGAGAGACGAGCGTGTGTTTGTGTTTGTGTTTGTGTGTGTTTCACAATGGTGGTGCTTTTATGGTTGTTTTTGGCAAAGCCACTGTGTAGGTGTGTACAATAGGCAATAAGCAGCGGTGGGATAATAACATTAACATTAGAATATTTAAAAGAAAGGCTTTTTACTGTAGTACAATGCCTTGATTTTGATTTTGACTTATTCTAACAGTCTTCAGTATATGTGTAGCAGGACAAAGCAGATATAAGAGACTATTGTACTTCAACCTTCCTTTCAGCCTCTTGGGAAACACTTAGCTGCCACAAGTACTGTGAGAATGTGACAGGAAATACTGCTGGAAAGCGGACGACAAAACACAAAACCCTGTCCCTCCCTGCTCCTTGAACTTCACAACCATCATCCCTCCCTCCCACAAAAGCCCTGAGGAAAAATAATAAAGTAAACATAAAAAAAAAAACAAGGAAGCTAAATCAAATAAAATTTCTAAGCATTTGTCTACAACAATCTTCAAGCAAAATGACAGCAGGCGCCTCAGCCGAGAAGAAGTGAATGTTTCAAAACATCAGACACAGGAGGAAGAGTGAGAAAGAAGACGCAGGACGACCAACGATAGGCCAAACAAATACTTCCTGGTTTCTCTTCTCCATGGCAACCTGATGACTCTGCATCGACCCCGAGTCCCTCAAGTGCAGCGAGCCTATTAATATGCACTATTTTCTCTCTCATAAAGGTCTAGCAAGAAGCAAGAGGAAAATAGTTCAATAAATCCTTTTTTCTTTCAATCACAGTTCATATTCTTTATCATACGGTTTTATTTGTTTTTGTTCCAGTTTGTAAGAAAAGGGGATTGGTCCGGTGAGTACAGTAGGTGCTGGGTGGGTTTAGATCCGGGGGGCTCGTGGGGTCGTTCGTCTAGTTACAGTCGTAAACAAAGTCATAGTTGCTAGGTTCTTTGGGAATCGGGGGCGGGGCCTCGGGAATCTGGATGTTCTCTAGATCCAAGAGGCGGAGCTTCATCTCCATGGAGAGGAGGGTGTCCATGTCAGATTTGGTGTAATCGCTGGTCATCTCCTTACCCAGGAGGGCGTTTAGACCATCTGTCCACACGCAGTACTGCAGAGATATGGACAGAGGTAGATCTAAAATTAAAACAAATCAGTACTGGCAGAAAGCTGCAGTCATGAGCACAAAAATAAAAAAAAATCCAAAATCTACCAACTATAATTAAGCACGACATGTTTTCAAACTCAGAGCAAGCTGTTGACTCCACCTGCTACAGAGACATACACGCATAAAAGAAGCTAACCACCAAGGGAGGACAGTTTGTGTACACTGTGACTCAGAAGAAATAGAGCAGGGACTTCTTCTCTCTTGTCCTAAATAAAAAGGACAAAAAAAAAGTTTCTGGAATCAAGCGCTGAGAAAATTATGTGAATTATCCTTAGAGGAAGTCAAGTAATAGACCTCTGTGGGCAATGTGTACTATTACACCATAATCTATGAAAAAGAGGAACACTCCCCTTCTACTTATTGCCAGGTATTATAGTTATTAGCAGAGCTGTTTCTTTGAGGTAAACTCAAAGGAAAGTTAGCTCCATTCCAAGTTAAAGTGTTGGGTAATACGTTTACATATACAGCGTCATACAATCTCAATGTATTTACCGTTTATACCATGGTAGCTGAACCTTAAATATGTCTGAGTGTATGAGGCCATTATGGGCAATGTCACAAATCAATGAGGAGTGTTTTATGGAAATATTGGATTTTTATTTTTTTACAGAAATGTACTATATCACAATAAATATTGATGTCGCAATATAAAGTAAGATATACTATCATAAGTGATTTTATCCATATCCGCCACTCATAACTGCAAATTCTTAATGTCTCTGAATGCTTTTAAAAGCCAGTAAACTGACACAGCATTTTAACGATTCCCTTTAAAACCTGTGTTTTTTATTTTACATTCCTGAGACCTGGTTCTCACAAAGCAATAATAATAGTAATAAAAAATATTCAGGGTGTGTAGTGATGTTATACAAAGCCTAGCTGAAGGTGTCTTGCGTTTTTTATTGTTATTTTACCATGTTCAAATCTAAGACTAGATCTTTTTGATCCCAAGTTCTTAGTAAGATAAAGGTACCGTCCACTAACAGGCCCTTTTTCTAAGTGCGGTCTGGTTTGGTTTGTTTGTATCAGGCATGAGTATAAGCACATGGGTGACATGATACACATACAGCTGCCAAGAATTGCTGGCTGGTCCATGACAGACACTTGCTTATCTGAATGGAATAAATAGATATATCTTGCTGGTGGCTATTTCTGTACAATATACTGTATACACTCATTCAAGTCTACAGCTCTGCTTATACATATTATAGTTTTGTTTCAGAGTTTTTTATTTTATAGTTAGCTTTCTCTAATCTTAATTTATTGATATTTATACTAGAGAAAGTGGTAAAAAAAAAAGACAATACACTCACATTTAGTCACTGTGTATGTGACAAATGAACAGCTGTAGTGATAATTTCCAGAACATATACAACTTCCTATACACTATACTTGAAGAACATTTCTCTTTGTGCAATCACACATGTCCTGTTTGTCAGTCAACAACCACCACTGTTAGCTTACCTCATGCTTGTCAGGAGCAATAAAGTTTAAATACTCGTCCGACTCATAGAGGACAGAGAAGGCCAGCTCTAACACCTCCTGGAGAGACGACAGAGTGAAAGGGAGAGAGGGAGGGGTGAGGGAGAAAATGGTGCAAAGACAGAGCAAGAGATACAGATAGTGACAGAGTGGAGGAGGTGGGATGAAGAGAGAAAGGAAAAAAAGGGTGCAAGGAAAAGAAAAAAAAAACAGGTGAGATTTACACCACAATGCTGCCATACCAAAGCAATCTTCCTCTCTTCTCCCCCTCATGTCTCATCACCATCTGTTACATCAGCTGCACATCAATTCATTAGGTATCAGAGAGACAGAACTCAAATAGAGAAATACCTGGGATGCTCTCAGATACTGGATATTAAAAAAATGCCTGGGGAGGCTGGAAATATGATGTGTGATATGATTTTGGGTGTATTCCCTCAATATCCACTATGGCCTACTGTGTGAAACAAACTGAATGCAGTGTAAGGATACCACAGTCACACCCAGAGCCAGATTTGTATACATGAAAGTAATTCATTAAATGCTTGCTTGTAATTTGTGTGAAATTAGCGTCTGATTTACTAAGGCAGCAGGTAATTACACAGTCAGAGTGCACTCTGTGAGGGAGAGCTTAAAAGATGCAGTTCAATGGTGGGCTACTGAAATAAGAATACTACTACTTCCAAACATCTATTACTCAGTATAAACTTTTTATTCACTGAAAAATGTATAATCTTTTATAAATTAAGTTATAGAGATGGAAAAAATCAGCATGTTGTAAATTAAACAATCCCCTAAGTGCATTAACAGCTTTTTTAACAGTTCAAGTTTATGGCGGCTACAAACACACACAACTAGTGTATTTATTATTATTACTATTTAAGTGCAGCTCCCTTTTCCTGCAGCACTTTGTCCACCATCATTTGGGAATTCAATAAAACACTGCTTTATTAAATCTTCTTTTACCCACCATAGCCTTATTCTAATACAGCTGCACAAATCTGCACCTGCTGTTTACATGCAGAAGACTTTCCACACAAATCAGACCCATCCTAAATTGCATGAACATTAGTCAGTACAGCAGAAAATGCAATCATACACACTAATCATATACAGTAGCTTCCCCTCATTTGTGTGATTCCCCCTTTAAAATGTATGTACAAAAATCAGAAAGATGTGCTTCAGTAATGAGATGCAAAATGCAGCACAGATTAAAGGCAAATGCTTATAGGATCGTTACGAGTATGGAAGCATTAATCTAACATTTGGAAGAATTTTGGAAACAATCTGAAAACACTGCTTGCCACCTCTGTCTCAGCGTCCCACAAATGGTCCTGATGCCAGCTATGCTCTAAAGCCTGTAGAGGTGACTTTGGCTGGCCTTGTAACAGTGAGTAATGAAATGTGCTTGCGTTCTCATTCACAAGGCTGGGACAGGCCTGCTCGACGGCCCGCAGACCCCCCTCAGGTCATTCTACTAGACCTGCGCTTATCGACAAGGTAATAAAGGAGACAAAGCAGGGAGGAGGCGTCTCTTTTGTCTTCAAGGCTATTTATCCAAGATCCAATATATCAGAGTCCCGTGGGGGGGGGGCAGGGGGG
>NW_023340268.1:12712974-12738210 GCF_004916995.1 Morone saxatilis
ACAACAACACCAACAACAACAACATCCCTCAAACAACTGTCCTCCCAGATGGGCGACTGGTTTATTCAAGTGATTAAAAGTTAAAAATTCTCCCCAGATCTGTTAATGTGAAACCATTGCAAGTAAAACTGATGCTAATACCAACTCTTAAAGCCAACAGTCAGTGTCAGTGACAGCGTCTTGTCACTGTCCATATATACATATATATACTATGTGTGCCTTCAGCACGGATATGGACCACAGACTTGTAGAAAACACATATTTAAATACATACTGTGTCACAAAAGAGGGTAAAATCTATCAATAATTGTACTTGACACTTACGTTTGTCCTGCAAAGAGTCGTGGGGCACTTCGCCCTGAGGGCTCTCTTCCAAATCTCCATAGTGCAGGACTTTATGGTTCGGAGACAGACGGCAATACCAAAACTTATCTGGAAAAAAGACAAAGGAAGACAGAGGATAGAAAAAGGGAGAGAGAGACATATTTAGAGGAGCTATGAAATACGTCAGCGGCAAGCATAAGACATCATATGGGATTGTATGAGTCATCAACAGGAGAGAAAATTAGCATGGCAAAAAAACTGTGACAAAAAAAGAAAGAAAAAAGAAAACAGCCTTGAGGAAAATCCACAGATGGGCCATGATGCTCTGCATGAGGGAGGGATCTTGATGGGCAACAAAACAGACAGTTGGCCTTCATCATTTTAACAATGACTCAACAATACACACACTCCAGTCAAGATCACAAAAGAAAATCCAGGCTTTTTTCTCTGGCTCAAATGAGGCAAAGATGAAATGAAACCTTAACTGTGACTAGATGAAACAATATTGAAACATGTACCAAGTCCTCAGCAGAGGTAAGAAAGTGCCCACTCTACAGGAAGTAAGAGATAATTCAATGAAGAAAATTATAGTCTATGTTTAAATTAAGTAACAAATGCTCAGTTTACAAGGTAGTCAAACAACCAAATTGTTCTTATACCACAGTGGCTAAAATGTACAATGAAATACAAAAAACAACTCTTCATATCCACTTGTTGCAACTGTGTTAAAAGGTGAGGAGTCAACTATACGCCCTTTTTGGAGGCAATACTTGCTAAATATTAAAAAACACAAGTTGAAAAGCCAAGAAGGCAGTACAAGTGCAGGACAGAGTGGTAACAAGCTGATCTGGCTGTAATATTTATAATACAGGTAAGCCATAAGACTTAAAATAAGAAGCACTGAGTTAAGTGTGTTTTTCTCTTGGCTGAATGTGATGTGGAGGCCTGTAACTACCAGCTGTGTCTGTAAAGGGCTGGTCAACAACTCTGCGGCCAGCCTGGTGTTCTTTAGCGCTTCCATGCCAAGGTGGGCACCAAGCTGAGCTGGCAGTGAGCGGGCACAGACTGGGGAGGTCTGGCTGGCGTGT
Source organism: Morone saxatilis (assembly GCF_004916995.1). NCBI lineage: Eukaryota > Metazoa > Chordata > Actinopteri > Moronidae > Morone > Morone saxatilis. The sequence goes on from NW_023340268.1 coordinate 12,714,387, forward strand.
GCATGGGTGGCACGGTCCAAATCCTAATTGCTGAAAATAGACAGTTGGCGGTGCCAGGCTGGTGCACAGTGGCACTGGTCCACAGGGGAGCGGCTAGAGATGTGTGTGGCAGCTGCGAGGGCAGAGGCATTTTTGGGAGAGGACGCCATCAACTGCTTAAATGATAGTGCAACTGATTTTGTGCGTGCATGTGTCTACTTTCAAGCACATATGTTCTTCCTTTGGCTTGAAGACCATTCATCTCTATCTTGGATTGAATTTCATTCTTTTACCACTATAATTGTCTTAATCTGAGTCAGCTGCCAGAACGTGGGTGAACGATACAGTGAGATTCAACAGAATCAGGCCAAATTTCCAATTTTAGTTTTGCTTTAGTGCAGCATTTACACAAGGAACACTCTCCTGAGCCCCGAGTGCTGTTACCTGCCAGCACCCTGCACTTAAAAGATTGCACAGGTAGTCCTCTTTCCTCCAAACTTCAAAACACCATCAACCTGAGCTTTTAGAGAGAAGCATTCCCTTGTAATGGGTAGACTGGCACTTTGCAAGGTAGAGGGAGAGAAGAGTCATCTGCACTGAAGTCAGCTAAATTAATATTTGATGTAGGTACTTGAGTCTCTGCAGGCTGGAGGACTTTGAAATAGTCGTACAAGACGCTGAGGGAGAAGTGGGAGGGGGGCAGCACATTTTATGTATGTAAAAGATTGGACATATTATACAACAGTAGAATGAGAATTAACATTTCTAAGAAGTGAAAGTTTGAGTGGTGAACAAACGACGAAAAAATTACACCAATAAACCAAGTTTCAGCATTATGTATGCAACACCCTGCTTTTGATTTAATGTCTCATTTCATGTGAACACCAAGAGAGAATCAAACTTGCTATAGGGCTCCTTTTATTCTTATTCAGCTTGCCTAAAGTTCTGCAAGACAAAGTGCTCTTCACATTGTCATTGCATGGCTATACTGCAAGTACCAGCATGAGAAGAAAGGCTCAGAGAAGAGAGGGAGGAAAGGATTATCATGAATGGATGGTGGGAAGAGAGATGAGAGTGATAGGGGATGGATGAAGGAAGGAGCACATGATGGTAATATACTTTCACACATGCACAAGGAGAACGATATGAAGCAAACCACAAAAAAGTGCTGTGGAGAAACAGCATGTCCTTAACTCCTTCAATAATCCTCAGAGGCAAAGACAGCTACAGCTAGCTTGTAGCAGGCAGACGACATTTCTACAGTCAGTGTGCTGTTGCAGCAGATTAAAGCTGGTGTAACCCTAAAGGGCTAGTGTGCTAAATTAAATCCAGTGAGGCTCATGAACTGCTTTATATACGGTTGTGTGCGGGTGTACTGCTCCTGAATGGCTAATGGATTTGTTTCTGTGTTTGGTACGAATGCTGGTGCGTGCTTATATGCGCATGTGTCCTAAATTCTTCTGACAAGCGTTGTAGGATCTCTGAAGTAATAACCATGATATGGTGACATGGGAATATTCACAGCGTGCCGTTGTGTATAAGCCAGACAAGCATAAATCAGCCGACCACAAGCAGCGAAGACGATCAAATGGTCAACGCTTTCCACCTGAACATCTGTCCTGCTCTTTTCAACTCGGATCCCTTTCCCCCTCTTACATTCATTTTCATGTTTCCGTAATCCAGTTTTGACGACATCTGGATGACAGCTGCCAAGACGAATTGTGATCAGGCTTTCAAATGCCAGAATACATCGGTGTCAGTAGAGAAAAATCCACCTGGTTGTGCTCAATTTGATTTGACTCATTTGGAAGTACAGTTCCTGCAGTAATGAAGTAACAATAAACCAAACCTGAGCTTGTCACTGGATTTTTGTATATCAATCAATGTATTTGTATATATAGACAGAGAGGGGGTGAGGGAAAGTGCAAGAGGGAGGACAGAAGAGTGAAGGGATCAGGTTGCAACCAGATTAAACCCTCTTTGACTGAGGAGCAGTATATTATACAGCGTAAATGCTAATGCTGCTACTCCTCATCCTCCCTCATCTCCTTCCTCACCTTGTGGCAGAAAGTGTGAAACATGATATTAGGGGAAATGATTTGAATACACTCCTATCTGAGTTGGCTCCTGGGGTTTTCACTTTTCACCCTTCTTCCTCTCCTCCACCACTGAGAAGGAACAAGTGCTTACGCTAAATTAAATCAAAAGAGTGTGTTTATAGGTGAGTTTGTGAACACAACATTTGCTCCCAAAAAATCTTTACTGACCTTGAACATCTTAAAAAAGAGAGTTGCAGCCTTCGACAACCACCATGCCACAAATTGACTGACTTGTGTCACAACAAAACACACACTCCATCCTGCAGAGCCCGGGGTTACCGCAGTCTGCTCCTTTGTCATTCTTTAATTTTTTTTCTCAAAGCTTTCTCTAGAATCTATCTCGACAAGTGTGTATAAATGCATGTTTACCCTGCTTTTGGCTTAACGCATCTTTGTACTTCTTTGAATTCCATATATCTCTGTGGCAAGTGGGGGGCAAGTGGAGGGGATGAAGGTGTATTTGTGCATCTCAAGACACAAAGACATGTGTACCACATTTCTTTATGTGTCTGGGTAAGGCAGGCAAAGTGTCGTTTGTCTATATGTCTCTGTCTCGAAGGCTGACAGAGCCAGAAAAAAATGTGTGAGCCATCGTGACAGCAGCCCCACAGCAGTCCAGAACTTCAAAGATCTCTTGTGATAACATATCTTGTGTGGGGTTTTCATAATGCAAAGGGAATAAGGCAATGAGTGGGGGTGAAGAGAGGAGGGATAAAGAACACACAGACAGGGAGAAAAGAGAGGAAACTGAAGAATTCCCCTTACGAACACAGCAGAGGTCTGTCTGGTTACTGTGGATGTATGCGTGTGTGTGTGTGTGTCTAAGTTATGTGTGTCTCACCTTGCCTCCTGCGACTACTGATTTTCCTGAAGCAGGTTCCCTCACACAACCTGTTCAGCCTCTGCTGTTTGATCAACTCCATGATCTCCGGCTGGATCTTCTCTCTCAGCTCCCTACAGAAAAACAGAAAATTAACACACACAGTATCAGTTTAAGATAATTATTTAAATAATGTAAACCACGCCTGTTCAGATCTGGCAAGCTACAAGATGCTCTAAAACCTGGAAATTAATGTTTTTACATTTTCCAGGTTTTCTGGCAGTGTGCAATTTTCAACTGACAAACTCCCCTGGATTATGTCTGTCAGGAGGGAACAGAAACAGCCAAACACACAGATACACCCCTTAGAAGTATGTCATATAGCGTCCCAAAAGGATGATCAGTGGAAACCTGTGCTGCTTCAGCTCTTGCTGTCATTTATTCATGCATCTACATGTATGTGTCTATGTTGCATATGAATGTGAAGTCACCATGAATTATGTATATTATCTGCCTAAGCAGTGCTGCTACTCCCCATCTTTTATTTCTTGTCATTGAAATCAAGTCTTTTCTTCTAATTTATCTTTTTGTTCCTTTTACCTTTTACTAGAAATACGCAGACTTTTGACAGGATTTCAGGTGTTTCAGACACATAAAAGCTGTGCATTTCTCACATTTTCATTTCCCCTTACTGATGTCCATGATCACATTTTCTTCTTTCTCTTCCTCCCTTTCTCCTTAAGGCTCATCTGCTCTTGTCTCCCTTCATCTGTCTCTCCGCTTGCCCTCGCTGTCTATGTGTTTGCCTCATCAGTGACTGCAGTCATTACATTGATCTGTGGTTGGACATTCACTCTGACATCTTTAAAAAAAACTGCTAGCGGGGCAGGCGTGGCTCATCGTAGGAAGGATGGATGATGCTAGTTTGGCTTTACCGCCTCATGTGCTATTCTTCTGACTGAGTTAGACACAGGTCAGACTGTTTTTGTCTGAGAGTTTCAGATGGTCGTCTCAGAAAGGAGCTCCAGTTTCAATTTAAACTGATTATTTCTGCCAAATGCAGAAAATCACACACAACTGAATTAAAGGGCTGATGTGTTGGACTGGTGGACCTCTGTAAAAGAAGCTCTCTAGCTGATATCAGGTGTTCAAATTATGAAAGAAGGCACCAAAAAAAAAACATTTCCAGTTTTGTAGAAATGTACCATACCTATACAGTATATCAGTTAAGTTAAACCACTTTTTCTCCTAATTTTCCGGGGGCTGGATTAAAATGTGTGTATTAACATTTTCTCATAAGTGTATCCTCAGCAATTCTGCTGCATGAATATTTGATGTGATATTGATTTTATTTTATGTGTAAGCAACTTTCAGTAAACACAAAACTTTCTACTTACAATGCAAAAACTGCATTTTTACTATTCAAAGCAAAACACCTCCAAGATGTTCTTACAGGAGTCAAAATGACATAAAATAATCAGGTGCTTGACAGAAGATACAGCTTTGATCTCAAGCCATAATAGTTCCTCTTCACCTTTTTTTGATGTCTTAAGTCATTCTCTACAGTAATTGATAGCAGAAAACTGGCAGTGATTGCAGCAGGTACTACAGAGCTCCTTTAAATCTGCGGCCTGACATGCTCTGCTCATTATGTTTACAAGTCATAACTGTACTGTATTGATTGGAGGAAAATTCCACCCTCGGGCAGTCTCACACTGCTGAAGAGAGAATGTCTGTGATGTTCCCTGCTTTTCAACATTTATTCTGTAATAAAATGTTAAAATGTGCCTTTTCATTTCAGCGCCTAATTAAATTACTAATCTCCTACTTTTCCCAAAATGTCTTTTGACACCAGCCTGAGATTTGGGTGTGAACTTTCATTCTGCTATACTTTTCCTTGATAGTACAGGGAACTGTAACTGATATCCATTGTGTGGATATCAAAAATGGACCCTGAGTTAGAAGCTTTATTACCTGTAGTTTTAGGATACATTTTTATGCAGCTTCCTTCGCTTTTGATCTCCTTTCTCCCCTTGGATTAATTGGTGGCTAAAGTTTCCCTTCCAATATCGATTCAATAAGCCCTTGGCTCAGCATTGATTACTGTTCAGAGGGACAAGCTCTCTCCGTGAGGCGATTTTTCAATAGTGCTGGCTACTTCATTAAATACAGGCAGGACAAAACAATGTTCTCCATTACAGGGCCTGCATCCATGATCAGTCAATGAATGATCTATTACGGACTAGCTCTCCATGCTTAGTGAGCTGGAGGGTTGTTAATCGAGCATTCACTGGGAACGCCATTTGCAAACAATTTGAATTGAATGCATATTTTCAATCATGAGATGATAGCACCGGTGTAACCTGCTTTAGGCCAGTAGCTGGCATTTGGTTGACAAATGGAAAAGAGTAAAAAGAAACAATTACAAGCATATTAATGACCACAGCTCTTTTTTGTAGATGCAAATGATGTCCTCATTAGGTAGATGGGAAAGATTTGGAAATATTTGAAATGTTTTTATTTATACTGTTTTTATTCCTATTTATTTGATCTTATTAATTTTATTGTCTTTACTTCATCTGTGCTCATGTCCCTTGGCCTTATCGTCATTCATCTACCTTGTCTGGTTTTATTTCCTCTTGTAAAGCACCGTGTAATATTGTTAGAAAAGTGCTATATAAATAAAGTCCAGAGTGTATTTTCCTCAAAGCAAAGCTGTCAGACCTACAGTACAATCTGCATAAATAAAATCTGAGCAGATATTATTCACATTAATTCGCATTTCGTTGCCATCTCAACTTCAATTTAACTTTTTGACAAATGTCAAAGAGCATTTTTGGATTTTACACTGCAAAAACATCACTCTGCTAACTGACTGTTTGACTCACAGGATGGGGCGGGACTGGAAGTCTTCCTGATTCATCCTTTCGGACTGGCGTATCTTCAGTATCTCTGTGTAGCTCAGGTTCTGCAGGCGACTCTTGAACTGGTCCAGGGAATTAGGCTTGAGAGTCAGTGCTCGCATGATCTGCTCCCTCACCACCTGCATTACCTGCAGAGGAGGAGAAGAGGCAGAGGAGGGCCGGGTGAGATCAACATGGATGCAGGCAGGACTTAAAGTGTGCAGTGGCCGCAGTCTGGAAGTCAAAACTAACCCCCTCCCCATTTTTGGGGAGTCAGGGGAGCAAATAAATTCTGTTCAGTTCCCGACAGGATTAATGATAGAGTTGTTTTTTTTTTTTTCAGAACTGGAGCCTATAATCCAGTCCGCTGCACTGAGCCTTAAGAGGAAAAGAGCAAAGCAGAATAATTCAACAGTGGCTAGTCAACTGTTAGCCCTAGTATCATGCATCAGTGAAATGCATGACAGAACTTGCCTATAATAGCCCAGCTAGCTAATACCATTAGTCTGGCTGTGGCTGCAGAAGCATGACATGAGTGGTGTTCCAAGTCATCAATCCCACTCGAGGGGTCTTATTGTAACAATACAATAGGAAGGCATTTCACAATAACACATAAAACACATCATGCATGTCGACATCAATTAGCCTGCCGTGTCTGCATTGCTGTCAGGAGATAATTAAAGGCTACACACTGAAGCCGTAGACACACACACACACACACACACACACAAACATTTAAAACTAATGCCCTGAAAATCAAACAGAGTCATCATGTGCAGTGAGCGATAACAAATAATATAAATCCTCTCAACTAACATAGGCCACAAACACAGACTGGAAAAATATATCATCTTATGTTTAAAGGAAAAGCAGTACAATTAGAAAACTGTAAAAACTAGCAAGGGGATACATGTGTTTGTATTTGACATTCTGTCATTAAATCTGGCGTGAAAAACCTGGTTTGAGTAAAATATAAGCAATACATAAGAAATGTGACTGGAAAATCTCCGTTTGTATGCCTTTTTCTGTCACTTGATGTATCAATTAGTTTAGAATAGCTACTCCAACTGAGTAGAAATAGCTTTTAATAAAATGAATGGTTATTAAAATGTGACATGGAATTAAACCCCAGTTCGAGTGACTTTATGACAGGACTACACTGATTTTTAACACAGTTAACAAAGCACTGAGTCTTTCCAAAGTATAAAATCTCCTCATCCTTCTGCACATATGCTTGAGCCTCCGGAAAATGAGTCCTAAGCTGAAATCTTCAATGACAGCTGCTTCCATTTAGCTTTGCACTCTGATTTGCATTCTGCATAATTAGAATTTGAACACTAATATAACTCAAAGATTGATTCGTTATTTGTGAAGGTATTCAGCCTACACACACACACAAGGGACTTGACTGAGAGCAAACAAAATTGTGTTACTAATGTGCTGAAATTGTTCAAACACAACGGAACATCACTTGCAACAGTGGTTTCCCCTCAAAACTGAGTTTAGCTTGCAGTTTTCAGGTTGATGTAAGCCTGTAAATCATGCTGTGATATTTGGCCAAAAGAATAAACTTTTCTCTGGCCAGGTTGAGCAGTGCTGTGACAGATGTGACAAGCAGTACTGATTATGGATCAGCCTTGTTAGCCGGCACCTTTGAGCCTGCAGAGGCTGATTCACTGGCTCAGATCATGCTGAGGTGACAGAAAGAAATAGACAGTTTTCTCCTCTGTTCTTTGATTTTACTCTTTTCTCTGCTTACCTTGTTGATCAAATGCTTAAGGACATACAAGTACTTCCAGCCTTAGCAAACACATTTCACAATACGTTGAATGGAATTACAATGAGAGACAAGAAGCGTTTAAGATGATGTTTTTTGTGCATGTTGTTTTGGGATTTTCCTTGTAATTGATGCGCTTTGCTGTTCTATACTATTCTGTTTCATCTGGACTCCTCAACCTTAACAATCATGCTAAAACCCAGTGAGCCAAGATCCCAAACATAGTCTTATGTAATATTCTTCTTGCTTGCCGATTACTCATCAACTTGCTAACCTCTGAACTCTCACTAGTCAGACTAAGCCAGGGGTGAGAGCAGTAAAAATAGAAGAGTTGCGTTGTTGAAAATGAAATATGAATGCCATAAACCTCCGCCCAGCACCAAAATTCTGAAAAACTCAAGACAACAAAGGCGATCGAGGATAATCCTCTTGAATCAGCATCACATTCGCTGTGTATGAATGCATTAAGAAGTAGTTTGGGCTCAAAGTCCCCTTTGTCGAAACACCGGTGCTGCAAAGTGAAAGCGCACAAAAAGGAATTAACCCATTTTTAATTCCATATCTGTCCTGAAGGTAATACTCAGCTCCCACCACAAATAATTACAGGGACATTTTTTTTAACTGATTACACAATTTAATCTGGGGATTAGCTTTGGAATGCAAATATGTTCAGAGGTGGTAATCACAGTTTATTCTCTAACAAACGGTCAACAAACTGACCTTAGAAAATAAAATTGAAAAATAGGTTGACAATGGACGGCTGGGTCAATTTATTTTTTAATTAGAGGAACAAGCATACGCCTTTTCGGCACCAGCTGAGCTCTGAAATGAGCTTTAGCACATACTGTATTAGTGACCAGATATGACACATTATTATAATCCTCAGTTCAAGAATCACTTGCAGAGTCTGGATTATGGCCCTGTGTTACCCATGTAGTGCTATTTATCTGCAAAGCTCAGACACACATCAGTGCGCATAAGGTCTTCTCTGGTGTGATCCAGATCTAACTGGCATTACATTTGATTCAGAACATCAGTGACTCAGCACAAGTACATTCTTCAAATCCCCTTTGACAGAGGCAGACAAAATTTAAGATCAGGATCTTGGTTGTTTAAAAAGAAGCACTGTTCTGTCCTGTCCTGGAAAAAAGCCCCTGTGTTGCATAATATTAACCTCATAATAGTATTGTTAAAATAGTTTGGTAACCAGCATGTAAGGGCTACAGACACTATTACCATCTATACATGTAAGTAATTTCTCAGAACAGAAAGTGGCCGGACTCGTGGAGTTTGACCATTTCTCAGTAGCGTGACACAGTGGCCAAAAATGTAAACACCAGCATAAAAATGACCAACCACTAGAGGGCGGGGGTCAACACTTTCCCTCCCCAGCGGTCAAGACCTGTTCTAGGTGATTATGGGCAGAGACTCTGAGCTGAGAAGAAGGCTTGTGGTAGGCATTATAACGAGGAGGGTTTTGCTTTTTTAATTTGATGTGTCTGTCTGTCTGTCTGTCTGTCTCTGTATCGTTGTATCCATCCATAAATACAGCTGTCCAGTCCTCCCTCAGCTGAAACATCAACATATTTATGTTAACTCTCACTGCTGGACGTCATCTCCATTGAAGGCTGTTTTCTGTATTCAGTCCTCGTCTGCAATCCCCTGTAATATGTATGCCATATTTTCATGGGGGGGACACAGGTGTCCAGCTAACAGCAGATTTACAACACCCAGGACTGGCCTTTGAGCCTCCTCCTCCTGTTTGAGCTGAAAAATGTGCAGACTAATGGATGAAGCCACAGCTTGCAATCATGCTATGAGAGATTCATCACTCCTGTCCACTACTTTTAATCACAACTTCAGAGTTGCCTATCATAAATTGTCACACACGTACACATGGGTTATAATCCTGATAATTAAGCCTGAAATTAATTTATTTTCCCATTAAGATTACAAATTATCTGTCTGTGTCTCTAGAAAGGACAGTCTTCCCATAAGAAGCTATTTGAAAATAAAGGAAATTATATTAAAGTATGAGAGTGAGCTTTGATGACCTCAGTTTTACGTTTATCATTTGCAGTACCTCAAAACCCCTGAATCATATCCTGAAAACAGCAGGAAGCTTCTGTGTTTAGTAATTCAGGAGCTTTTTAAGGCAGATCTCTTTGTCACCTGCAGCTCGTTCTCTAACCTCGTCCTGATCTCTGGAGACCGACTGCCATCCTGCCCGGGTGTTTCAGCAGAGCCGTCCCCGGGGAATGATCATTAATATGCCTTGTTTGCAGTCATGTCTCAGGCAGGAAAACAATTCTGTTGGCCCATGTGGCTGCACTCATGCTAATTAACACTGCGAATATTCATCACATTTAATACGAACACATGGTCCTTTCACAACAGGGTGGAGGGGCATTATGAATATTTTATCTTCATCCCTCTATTTCATCCACTGATTGCCCAGAAAGCACCTTGGTAGAGGTGAGATGACGTCAGTGCCGAAACAAACTTTGCAGGCTGAGCTCACTCACAGGATAAATTTAGGCTCTGTTTTGTACTGGTATCATTTTAGCTGCTGTCTAGTTGATCTAAGTGCTGAATTGTTCGTCTTGTGCTCTTTCCATTTAGTCAGAGCTGTTGATTCAAGATTTATCTCTTCTATCTTGTCCACCTTTATTTCTGTCTTTCTCTACATTCCCTCTCACGCTCCCTAATCTCTCCCAGACAACAGACCATCACTCTTTCTTGTAGCTCTTTGCAAAGGGAAGTCAGACAGCAGAGCAAGTGTCAGCAAAAGTAATTAAACGCTGTCCCACGAGCCGTCTAGTACGCGTAATGAAGAGCTGGCCACACTGACTCGTCTGCCACACTCCTTCATCCTCACTCTCCTCCTCGCTTCCTTTCAGCCTCTCCTCAAACAGGACAGTTGGGCAGTTCCTCGTTCCTGGAGTCGCCCCTCCATCCATCATCGACAACGCACCAACCGTAACAAATTACCCGTCCCCCCTCTTGCCGACCAATCGACTGTTGCCACTGCTCCATTTGCCTAAGAGGATGCTAATGACATCATTTACCAGCTGTCAGTCAAATGCTCACCCGCCACTCAGGCCTGGGTGGTGAAATCTGGAGATTGTACTGGAGAGGCGCTTTGGTGGGCAAATAATAAGGCAGTAATCACAGAATAATGACTTTGCTGATACTCCCTGAAAGCAATCAAAAAGTCAATCTCACATGGTGATAATGGGAGCGTCGGTGAAGTTTGTTTCTGTATTTAAAGCCTTCAAGTAGAAAAAAAAACATGTATGCTTGCGCACATAGGCTTTCACACACAAAAAGCACACATGTTCACTTCTGTCAGAATGCCTGTTTTTTAATAAGAAGCAGAAAAAGAGAATACAGGGAATCCATGTCCGTGTCTTTGAAATGGTAATTACGTTTTCCCCTCTCTGCCACCATGTTCCATGTTCAATTAATAATTATCTCCTTCAAAGTTGACCACAATGTCATTCAAAATAAAACAATGCCACAGAGATGGACATGAAAGGATGCCTGTCTCTTTTATCAGGCAGTACAGAAAGAGAAAAGTGCTGGTACTGGTTGTATTAAATTTAGAAGCTGATAAAAATGCATTGAATAAAGATGCAAAAATGTGTTTTGGAAGCTGACAGGACTAAAAAATGACAAAGCTGTGAAGACTGAAGATTTATGGATTTAATTCCAAACTTGAAGCAAAGCTGCCTTTTGTCACTGTTAAATGATTATACATTCTAATACATTAAACAACTGGGCTTTCAACCAGGAGTATAGCTAACAGAGTGCAGTCTACACTTGATCAAATCAAGTTTTGACAAGTTTGAGATTCTTGCACTCACTATGTCGGCAACCAGATATTGTTTACTTCTGTTTTCTGTATATAAACTGATAGTGACACTAATCTATGTCAACAATGCAGACTGTGTCGGTTTTTGCTCTCTGTCACCTTCACGGCTTATGTGAGAGGACGTTTTGGGGAGGCACGTGTTAGATACCACACACAGACACACATTCATATCTTACCGCTAACCCTAACCAGAATTTTATAAATTTGGTTTTGTCTCATTACAATTGCTTTGCTTTGGTCACAACACAGTGTAGTGCTTTAAATGCTCCCCAATGGCTTGGACTACAAAAAGCTCTATCTGAAACAACAGTCCTTGCTGCTCTGCATGTCAGCTGTTGTCTGCATTGTAGATATGATGGCTACAGAGATATTTGTCATTTCAGTTAAGATGACATTCAGGCAAACTTTATCTCCATGTGGATGTTCATATAGCTAGCAGCAAGGACGGGGGTTGTCAAATGTGACAAAATTAATATGGATCACATAACGGGCAGCACGCACAGTAGTAAAAGACTGTTGACAACAACTGTTAGCTATGCACAATTACTAGAGCTGTAATCACTAGCCATTAGCTGGTTGAAGATTCTCAAATGTGAGGAGTGACTGCTTTCCTCCATTTGGTAAACTGTAAACTGAATATTTTTGAATACTGGACATTTTTCATTTAGTTTCTGGCATTTTATACACAAATTATAATTGATAATGAAAATAATGGTTAGTCGTAACCCTAATAATGATCTCTCACAACATGATTCCAAATCTTAATGTACTGTATGAAATGCCGAACAAGAGAAAGTCAGAGTGCCATTTCATAGAGGGTGAAGAACACGAGGTGAATGCTGCTCAACAGCCAAATTCCTAGATTATATTTAGTATATTCAGCTTTTCTTGTTAGACTCTCCTGACATCCCTGTCATGGCTCTATGTTAAGTCTGCTGTGAGCAACTAAGTGTAAAGGCACTACTTTCATCCATTAAAATTTCAATTATGTGTCTACGCCCCACGGCTTGAATGTAAGGAGTCACTATATCTGGGTATCTCAATAAAATAAAATAGAGCAGTAAGGGGTAAATGAAACTTTAAAGCACAGTGAAAAACAGCTCTTTTCTCTCTCAGTGAATGCCTTAGGAACGTGTTTGACAGCATTACTGCACTAAGGGGAACAGCACATACTGTATTGTAGGCAAGACAGATATATAATGTACATGTAGTCAATGTACATGCTTACACTGAACATATACCAATTAAATCCTTCTTGTACATGCATTTTACAGTATGAACAACCACCAACACACACAAAACAAAACAATTCAATGTAAATTCTCATGTAGGCACACATCTGGAGACCCCCTCCATCAATCCTATTCTTCCCTCTGCATGAGTGATGCAGGGTCGACGCCGGCTGCTGCTGCTAGCTGTTGTTGTTGCCATATTTAGAGTGCTAGCACTGCACGCCCAGACAAACTGTCAGAGGAGCTCTTTTTCAACAACCAGCTCAATGTGAGGCGCAGAGCGGCCCATACGGATGACTGGAGAGCAAAGTCACCTGGGAAATCGCCACTTACTGTGAATCAAGAAACGCTGATGAAAGCCAAGTGCTGACCTTGGCTTGTGCACAGCATTGCATTAATGAGTGTTTTATTATGACACAGTTGTACAGGAAATATGAACATTCTGCATTAATTGTCCCAGAGGGATGAATAAATTGGATGTGATTAAACATCTATTCAAGGACATCAGAACAGGTATTATTTCATTATATGATCACTCTCATCAGGGCCAATGCCTTTCCTAGAGTATACCCATAGTGCATCATTGCTGAGTAGAAATACTATCTTAAAAATAAGTTTTAATGCATTTTTTGATCTGATTGAAGTTGTCTGGAAAACTGAAGTCAGATAATGAATAATGCAAAGACAACCCATTTAGGCCAGTTACGTGCCTATGGACAGAGCTGCACAAGCAGCTTTGCCATCAGGTTATGCAGTAAAATATGCTGATTTTCACAACCAGCAACAGAACAATTATGGCGGTGGCAATTCTACAGGAAACAGTGGAAAATCTTAGGAATTCCTAAAGTATGCAACTCTTCTCTTTCATCCTACTTGAGTGAAAAAAATCTAAAGCATGGCAAAAGAGAGAACAAAAATACTAGGTGAGAAAACTATTATTCTGATTATTTACAATTCAATGTAGTCATTAGCAAACTAGTTAGCTGCTTTGGATAATTATGTGCTGCTCTTCATTCTGAACACTCCCTCTCGCCAACTATTTGCTCTCACATGTTCGGTTTGACACTGCCATTAGGCATACTGAGGCAAGACTCAAAACAGAGTAATTAAATTTATAGCTCTTGCCTTTTTGTTGTTGTGTGAAGGAAGGTGGACCGTAACACAGACAGGAAACTACTGAGCACCAAATATATGCGCTTGCCTCCCTCCTTCCTCACATCACCCTCACACTGACACAGTGCTTCAAATTAAACCCAGATTCAAGTAGTGATACATCAAAACTGGATTATTATGTGATACTAATGATAAGGCTTACAACAGCCATATTCCAGCCTGGATCCACAATAAGACACACCCACACACCAGAGCCTTTGTGGAGACTATTCACTGTTTTCAAGGAATCTAAAGTACATACTGTGTGGACTGCTGTGCACAAAAACGATCACACACACACACACACACACACGAATGCACACTCACTGATCAATAAACAAACAGACATAAATAAATGAATAGATAGATAAATAACTAAATCGAAACACAAAAAACTTGAGTTTACTTTTCCCCTGCTGATTCCCAGTGAAGCGGCTGTGAAGATGAGACAACAGTATCATTATCTCGATAGACGAAACACAATGTTAGCACTGCATCTCTGCTCATGCAACTCTGATGGTTTGATGCTAATGGCTAATGATCTCTCTGGTCTGATTAGTGAGCTTAGCTTGGTCGTTCTCAGTTTGAGTGGGCCAACGTTGCCTGAGACCCCCCCGCCCCTCCCCTCAGGCACACAAACAAAACACACAATCATGAAAAACTAATACACAGAAAAGAAACATGTCCCGGCATAGAAACAAAACTCATCACACAAAACTCAGCATTCGCACTCGTTACAAACTCATATACAAACCATGAAGGGAAAAAAAACCCCACATACAAACAAAAACAAACATTCACACACTGTCCGAGTGCGCATACACACGTGCAAAAACAATAAAGCAAACCTTGTTAAGGGAGTGGGAGGTTAGGCAGCCAGGCAGAAAGATATAAATAGCCTGTCTGAATTCAACAATAGAGGTGGAGGGGGGTCGAGAGACGAAAATGAGGAGGAGGAAAAGAGGGGGGGGCAAAGGAAGGAGAGAAAGACAAAAAGCTATAAAAGGGATTAAGAAAAGGAAGGAGATATAGAAAGATCTAGACAGTTGGATAGATAAATAAAACCAGTATGGAATAAGAAAACAGCAGGTCTCATTGCAGAAGAGGAGAGGAGCGGGGGAGGGGCTGGCTTACTGTGTCCTGATACGAGTCATAGATGTACCGTTTCATGCAAAGCACGACAGCAGCAGTCACAGTTGTTGGCATATGGCAGTGCATGCAGCACTTTCACCAACTGTCCCAAGCTGCTTCCTGGAATCCAAACATGGCGTCCACCCAAAACCTTTGGCACCTGCACTCACATTATTATTGTCACATCACTTCTGACACATCAGCACCCATTTCATTAATCATGCATGCGTGCATGGTATAACCTTCTGGCGAAGTGGGGGAACTGTCCTATTGCTAAAGAGCAGGGCCAAAAATCATTTGCATTGATTTGCATAAAGTGTCCTTAATTGATTTGCGGTGAGCAGCCTCAAATGAAAGCAGAATAGCAGCTAAACGGCAAGTTAAAAATATTCTTTCATTGTAGCTACACACATAGTGATGTGTGAGGGTTGATGGGAGGGTCGCTGTGCTGCTGCTTCTAGGGCTTTGGGGGATTGCTATGTGAATAATCCCACATGGGACAGGTCAGTCTTCAACATGGTTGAACAAAGCAGATTATCTACTCTCCTCTCTATCACCCTTGGCCAGAAGAGAAATGTCAAACAGCAATAAAAAGAAGTCTTTGCTTTACTTCAGTCTGGGCGTGATCATACATGGTTACATTACAGGTTGAACAGGTTCCGGGTCTTTTGCTTGAGGGCACTTTTACAGGACACTGATACAGTCAGGCAAACAAATTGTGATTGAACTTGGTTTGCCATCAAGGCAACAGCATCATTAACAGGCCTGCAATTAGTGTTTATTTCTATTGTCCAAATGAGTGAAAGCAGCTAGCCTCGCCACGCCAAGAAATAGCGTGACTCTTTTTTTACACTTTGGTTTTTGTACGAATAAAACAAATGAGGTATAGCATGTTATTTACTGAGCTTTAGAGGAGCTGGTAGGTGGATTCTTTCACCTTTGGACAAGCTGTTTCCAGTCTTTATGCTAAGATAAGCTGTCTCCTGGCTCAAGATACGAGAGAGACACTGAACTTCTCATCTCTCTGAAATAAGTGTATTTTCCCAAAATGTCAAAACTCTATCTTCAATCTGTATTTGTTTTTAGATGAATCAATAATCTATAAAATGTCAGGCAACACAATTTCCAAAGCTCAAGTTAACATTTTTAAATTGCACTGCATTCAATTTACAATGACATAAAACCGAATAATAAACTTATGCATTTGAGAAGCAAAGGCTTTTCCTTGATGAATGATTCATCACTTATCAAAATTGCAGAAGAATAATCAACTGACTGATTGATCTACAAAACAATTCAGCACAATTCAATATAGACTCACATGGTAGCCAAGACATAGTTCCTTCGTACAATGCCAGGTTTAAAAGGACAGTAAGTGCATACAATTGTACTGTGTATTGTCCAAAACTAATGAAACCAGGTTCTGGCAGTATTTCACAGATCCCTGCTCTACAGTCTGGGGCTGACCTCACTCTAATCCTGTGTCAAACCCCTCCGGCTAAAACACTGGTTGAAACTCATCCAAGGCTGAGAGAGACAGTGTGGATTGGAGGAGATCAGTAGTAGGGGCACTGAATACCTCCGGTGACAAACGGTGGGTGTTGGTGATGTGGAGTAATCCCATTCACAACAACAAGCCCAACCCCCCACCACACACACATACACACACACTGTACACTGGCATACAGATGCTGCCTGGGGTGTGATGGGGGGTAGGTGACCAGGAAATGCCTGTAGATGTGGGTGTGTGTTTGTGAAACAGGGTGAAATTGTAATCTAGCAGATTATATTTGTGTGACTGAGTGTGTGTGTTAATGAAAAGGCTGTGATCTGGGTCCTTGTCTAACCTGCTTACGCCTCACCGAGTCTACATGGTCCCATCTGTCCCTCCTCTTTCTCTTCCGCTGTGCCCCTGTCCCGTCTCCTCCATCTCTCTCTGCTTTTTCTTCTCCTCTCCATCCTCCTCCCTCCTCCTCCTCCTCCCCCTACTCCTCTGCAGCCAGGCAACAACACAAACAGTCCCTCTTCCTCCTTTACTACCACCTCCCCTTGCTCCATCCATCCATGCTAATTGAGAACCACTCACTCTTTCTCTTTCTCATTCCCATTCTTAGTACTTACATGTCACCTCCATGTTTCCAATTGTGGTGTGATACTCTCCACAGTGACTGATGAATCCTTGTGCGTTTGCCAAAGAAGGAGTTTTTGGTGCCCGGCGGGAGACAGGGATGGATGAAAGGATGGATGGAGGAAGCAGATGGCTCCTTGGAAGAGCGGTCTAGCTGATTGTGGACTGTTAGCTTTAGCGTTAGCCACAATAAGGGAAGACTCGTCTGACAACACAGCTCGTGCACCTCCTCCTTTTGCCTTTTCCCTTTTTTCCTGTCTTGGTTATTTGTTCCTTCTGGTTTCCTGTTTGATTCTCTCTTTTAGCAGATTCCCTTTAAAAAAAACAACAACAACAACAACAACAAACTCTCCCTGTTTCTTTTCTACTCTCTACTATGATATTTCTGTATGCCTCTCTATCTGCCTTCCTCCCTCCCTCTGTGACTCTAAGAGCATCAGCCAGGCTGCACTGCTTCGCTTATGTTGATCTCCGGGCTTATGCCCTGATTGGACACACGCCACGATCAGAGACGCCAATGGTGGTGCAGCAAGTGGATCACATGACATGTGTGTGTATATGTGTGTGTGTGTGTCTGTCTCTGTCTGTGTCTGTGGGAGGGAGGGTAGGGGGGGTAGATAGAAGAGGAGGAGAAGAAGGAGGAGGGGTATCGTGAGTGGCTGCAAGCCACTACATCAGTGAGGGATTTTTTTTCCCCAAGCGCCTGAGCAGAGAGAGAGAGACGGAGGCATTTTTCTTCTCTGGTGGGGAGGTGGAGGAGGAGAAGCTCTCAGCACAGATGTTTGGATGAAGAGACGACAGGCAAGCTGTATAAGACAGAGTCTCTGATAGACGCACACAAGCCCTGACGCGCATAAACACAAGCGTGTACACATGCAGTGGAGAAGTGGCTCCATCTTACAGAAACAGAGCCAGAGTAGTGCAGCGCAGCAGCGGTAATTGGACAGGGGTTGCTATGGAAACAGGGGAAACGGTTGCCTGACGGTCATAGCTGTGCCCTGGGAGCATCAGACTTGCCTCCATTAAACACACACACACACACCCACACACACCATGTACAAACAGCACATACATCTTCATCTTCTCGATAAGCATATCCTTTACTAAACACTACATTCAGGAAGCAAACAAGACACAATGTATAGTGGGTCCACCATGCTTGTGTGTGTGTGTGTGTGTGGGCGCTTAAGTGCCACAGTGTTTTTAAGCCTCTTTTAAGCCTCTATGCCTTTGTCTTAAATGAGCATAAATTCATGTAAGAGCCTGTGTGTGTACATGTCTTTGTGTGTGTGTGTGTGTGCCACATGTGTGTATGTCAGCCATGAAGAGCTGGCGGCTGAGAGAGCCTTTAGCATTTAAGAAATGCTCGCACACTCGCAGACCACATCACCGTGCACAGCCAAACATTGATAAAACCTGAACGAGGTGTTTTAGTATTCCACACCTCAGAAAGCTCAGCGCCGTCAGTTTCGGGCAGCGACTGCGGGAGCTGCAGGGAAATCTAGCCATACACTAGCTGTGTTTTGAAGTGGACGCCCTCCGAATTATACTCGACACAGCTGATTATCCTTCCACACACCCTAGGATACGTCCTCATATACTGTATGCACGTGAGGAACTGAATGGTAGCATAAATGTATTTACAAATTATAGTTACAGACTAATCCTTACAAAGCTGAAAGCAGCGCTGGACTCAACAAAGGGATTTTTTATGGATACAGTTGGCAGGATTTCTGACAAATCGATTATCTGTCAGATCTCTTTTGGGTTCTTGTGCTTACCGAAAAACCAAAGCATATTTGTGAATATCGTTGCAACTACAATTTTATACTGATGATGAGTTGTGAGTATTTATTCATCATCATGAAACCATAAAAAAAGACACCAATGACACCAATAACATGACTGATTGCCTAAGATGGGGGCCGCTCAACTAGAAAGTTCAATTGTCCAGTTTAAATGACCAATTGGTGGAAGTTAAAGGGACAATAACTGTGCTTCAAATCAGTGGAGATGGGATCTATGGCATCAGTATAATGGATTACGGATCCTGGCCCCTTGCAACGGTTATGTCTGCGCCATCCATCATTATCCGAGGCAATACTTACAGTTCAATCAGTATTATTCCTCCAAACTTGCATAAATGTTCTTTCCTTTGTGGAAAGTCATAGTTTAATCCCTTCAAGTTTTATTTGATTTCATGACTTTCCATTTATCTTTTATTCTATCATTTTATTCATCCAAAACAGTTCTTTCCCATTCCTATCCCTTTCTCGTGGTATACGGCAAATATATGTCATTTTTATAACAAAATCACTCTCCTTTCTCTTACTGTAAAATGGTTTAATGGTTTTAATATCTACTTTTGGGGGCCTGGGGTGCATATTTATACAACCAAATGTGATAAACCCCACGTGTCAGATGTAAGTAGTTGAATTCCCATCAGCAAAACCTTTATTCACATTTCTAAGGCAGTGTAGTTGTGCTCTAATTTATTAGTATAACAATTTATCACCCGCTTTTATCCAATCAAATCTGAATCATCAATCAAGAATTTGAATAAAACCTCATAATTATACCCAACTTATTCTGTTTCACCCGACCATACAGTATGTTACAAAAAGGAAGCTAAAGATGCCCCACCTGCTGTTTCACTATAAAAATACATGTTTATCTTTGTGATTTGAGTTCTCCTTTATTCCCTCATTTAATTACTCATTAAACTTTAAATAATAATAATAATAACCAAATAAACACTAATAATCTTTATCTGCAAATGCTAAAGCTCAGGATTAGTGGGATTTACAATGAGCTTTCCCAGTGTGCATTTTTGGGACATCTTCCTTCTCCTCTCTTCATTTTGTTTTATGAATTGTGGAGTCAATGACTGTTTCAGTTACAGATAAACAACTCAGTTTCTCATTGACAGAACTGGGTAAAAAATGACAACTTTTAGACATCATCAGAGGGACTGATGTCTCGAGAGTGTTTCTAAGTTCATAGCGGATACAGACTGAGACTCGGCATTAGAGGCTGGAAGCACAGAGCTCCACATGCACCATTTAGCTGATAGGAAGCCCTCGAGGGCAAACAGTCTTACTATCGACAAGCTGCTGCAGAATTTCAAACTCCCAAGGTACCGTGTGATGAGGGATGAGGTCGTGGAGGGAAGAGGGGAGAAGGAAGGGAAGCATCATCTATCCCAACTCAATCGAAACTGACTCTCGCCTTCAAGGGAAGGGTGTGAAGGATGGGACTGGATAATAGGATCGCTTCCTAGGGGAGGTGTGTGTACGAAGTGTGTGTTGAATTCTCCCCCCAAGATGAACTAGAAATACAGCTCAACATGAAATGTGGGAGTCATTCCAAGCCTATTAGAGACGGTTGCATCACTCCTGGTACATCTGTGATTAAATAAACTAAACATTTTCAGCTCATTATTACAACATTTAGAACATCAGACAAACAAAACATTTCCTTTTTTCAGCTTTGAATTCATAAAACCAAAAATAAAATAATGCTCAGAACTATTACACTACCACAGTTTTTTCTTTTTTTTAAATGAGAGTAACATTTCAGTAACATTTCTACATTTCAAATGTAGAAACACAGATGGTGATGAGGACTTCAATAGATTGTAGGTGGATTTAACATTTATTCAACGGCGGTTACTGAGGATGACAAGGACTTACTGTTTTTCATCTCGACAACAATATGTTATGATTCTTCATTTATAGCCTCCTGCAGTAGATCAAAGTGATGTACCAAATCTCAAAACAACAACAACAAATACATTTTTCATATCACACAGTTATTTCCTTTGTGAAAGTTGAGAGCTAGACTTTATTCACAACCTCGCGCCTGAGTACAGACTTCTGTTTGTAATGACTGGCTTATGAAACCCACACTGCTGTCTTCCATCATTTAACTCACAGCGAAATGACAGCGAATGATGCAACTGCAGCATCACTTAATTTATGCACATGAACCATCACTCCATTCACAAACAAAATGTGCAAACTCTTGAAAATGTATTTCGGGCATGCTGGAGGTTGAATTAGCAATTACAGAGTCACCTTAGTAGTGTGACATATTGGCCTTGAAGGAGAGGCTATGCAGAGCAAATGTAGAGCTGAGGACTGGCTCATTCATGTGTGAGGAACCGTTTCAATGCTGATCAAAGCCAGTAAATATGAGTAGAGTATCTGGCCCACAACAAAATCACTGTGTAAACAGGACACAGGGTGGCTTGTAGCTTGTGTCAGTCTGTTTGGTGTTTGACTCCACAAGATAATCATAATTTGTCTCACAATCAGGGAAAACGGATACGACATCTGTTAACTTCTACATCGGATGCCCAGTTGAATACACAACATACAATATCTGTCATAAACACCTCATTACTACAACCGTCTGGAAGTGCACACACATACATATTTCCTGTGTGAGCCGACTCAACATTAGCCAGCTTACAGGAAGTTTTTCATCTTCATCCAGACTCCACCAAGCTCCAAACGAAGACGTAGTAGCTTAATCAGCAGCTCAGTCAATGGAGGCAGCTAATGTTTCATATCATTGAGAGTAAAAACAACGTAGGATAAATTCTAATTCTAAAAAAGGTCCCTGAGATGTGTATGCTGTTCCCTCTATTATTGTGAGCCCTTAAAAAGAAAAAGTCTGAAGCATGTTTTCAGGAAAAAGAAACATTTCCATGTCCATAAATCTTATCAGGCCTGATATCTGCATGGGAATCTTGGCAGTGCCATTCTAATAACTATATAACTATCTAATAACGAACGTTGTTTGAGATATGATTAACACTGCTGTAATTTAGTGTGAGCTGTGTGACTGTGCTTTCTGCCATTGACAGAATGGACAGAAAGCATGCACAAATCCTAATTCAGTTTGATGTTCACCTTAAAAAAAACACACAAAAAAAAACAGAATCACCCCACTCTGTAAAAAGATTTTTGTCATCATCTATTAGATTCTCAAGTTTGATGCGCATATTAGGAATCCGTTCAAGACCATCAAAACAAATTTAAAACTGTTTTTGATTTCAACAAACCTTACAGGAAATTGGTCGGAGACCAATTAAATTGCACTATTGTCAGCATTCTTCAAGTTTTATGTAATAATATTGTTGTAAAATTTATGGTTACATAGTCAAACTTGAAATCATACACCTAGATATCAATGTTTACACAGTCACGTACAAAAAAAAATACACACCCAGACACAGGCAGATGCATAGCTTTTATCTGTCCTGCTGTTTTCTTTATCCTGATTCTGTCTTATCAACTAATTTTTTTGGCAGTTTTAACCAAACCAGGGGTGGGATTTGAAAATTAGCTTCAGCTAGAAGTCCTATATACATCACATCTGCTGCACTACTTATCTGTAAGTTACAATGTTTATCTGTATGAATAAACAGGTTGTTTCTGATCAAATGTGAAAACATTAGTTTTTCTAACAGGAGATGTCTCATTTTGCATTTCAAAAGAAACTCATGCCATTAATGCTTATGATGTTGCACCTTCAGGAGTTCACTTATTTTAACATTTCATTTTTTAATTAGTCAAAGACATGAGATGTAACCCAAATCCAAAAACCCAAACCTAAATTATAAAAAAATATGATGTTTCTGGAGCCGTCTCATCTGTATCTGCTATGTGTTTAAACGTTTTCCAGCTTTGAGGAATGCATCAACAACACACTCAGAAATCAAACAAATTTAGTAAGCATACTGGCATCAAGTGTACTTAATCATGTAATTTTTCCAGTGTTAATGCACTCCAAACTCAAAACCTAGTTACAATTATATAGCATGGAAATGGGACACAGTGATGTTTTTTTTCCATCCATCTCAACCTCCCCATCTCTCAAAAACACACATGCAGCATACCTTGTTGAAGTCTTCACTTGTGGCTCTCATCTCCTTCCAGGTTTTGTTGAGCAGCTGAATGCAGATGCAGAAGAATTCCTCGAAGGAGCGATCGTGGGTGAAGAACATAGGGTGAAAGTCATGGCAGTTTTCACTGGCTGTGGACACAAGAGAGAGAAAGGTTGTCACCTACAGTACCAGTAAATGAAGCCTGTTTGTGATCATGTTTGTGTGTATCACTGACTATATTCATATGCACAAAAGTTTCCGGTTTTGCCCTTACCCTGAAAAAAAGAATTTTCCTACTAAGCTGTTTACAACTGAAAATTAATATTCCACTAACAGTCCCATTTACATGCAGCTGTACATACTCTGATTAACCTTACTGTTAATGATGTACTGTACATCCTCCTGAGGAGTTTTCCTCCTTTTCCTTCCCTTTCCCTCTTTTTGAAACTGCAATCATGTTGGACCCGTGGTAAAAGTGAAACAGCTAGGGCTACTTAGGTAATTCCGCCTCTTGGCATAATTTTTTCAAAGTTTTCCATCAGTGGCGAACTTGTTGGAAACAGCCTCCCTCTTTCATTTGTTCAACCACATTCTTGAAAAGATCAGCGTTGTGACATTTGTCCAAAAACCTGCTGATATCCAAGACTTTCATAATGTTTGAAAATAGGTGTGTGCCCTGCCAGGAACCCCCCATAGTACAATAAGAGTAAATATTTATTTTAAAAAAATATTTATTTATCAATCATTATTATTTTTCCCTTTCTTAATACAGGTTATATAAACGTTTCCATTGGTCATGATTCACGTTGTTCCTCTTGTTGTTACTGGTGATGGAG
>NW_023340268.1:12738310-12750860 GCF_004916995.1 Morone saxatilis
TTATTATTATTAATAATAATAGTAATAATAATAATAATAATGTATAACACCACCATTGTTATGTTATCAATCAATCTAATCCCAACAAGCCTGACCATGACTCATATCCTCATATACCGACATCCATCCATAAAAGAACAGCCAGTTGGCCAGCGATTTACTTTTTACTTTTCTCCTCCAGTGAGCGACTCATGCCATATGGTGGCCTTCAATTTATAAATATGTAATTGGGCCTGAAGGAATGTGGCCCCTAGCCTGGACCTGAACACCAAGACTAATGCAAAAAAACAGGGACAAGCGGCCCACACACACAGCTACTGCAAGTAAACATCACTTTGCTAGAAAATGTCATCTAGTCAAATACCTGCTGCGGAAATGCTCAAAAGTTTGACAAATGTTTCTGATGATCATACACGATCATTCTGAGATTCTTTAGATTCAAAGATTAAATCAGGCTAGATTCATATTAAATTGAATCCAGAAGATAAGGAGTACAGAGTATGAGAAATGACAGACCATTTATTGGAGTGATTTTCTGATTCTGCATCACAGACACTGCAGAAAGGTGGTGTGTTTATAGGTTATTTCATAGAAACAACCGCTGAGAATGAGATACAGTTCACCAACAAACTGTGTGTTATTGAAGATTTAGCTCCTTGTCAACTTCAAACAAATAATATCCCTTGGAGTCAAATTGTGACCAGCAAACACTCTCCCAACTGGATTAAGTTGAGATTGTTCATTTTCCAAAGCCAGAGGTGGTTTATTTTCTTTATTAGCAGTGCACTGAAGCGTTTCAATCCCACTATTTGTGTGAGGGTGTGTTTGAAATAAGAATGAGAGGAAAGAGGGAACGCCAGGGCTCTTGAGTCCCTAAACCATATTAACCAAGAGGTAGAATAACAAGGCTTGACATTCATTTGAACCAAATTCGTCTCCCTTGCGTCGTCTTGCTGAGATGAGTGGCAGCCTTGAGCCAAAGGTTGGTTCATTTAAAGAGCTTCAGAGCAGAGCAGCAGGGGCACTGGCCCACCACAAGCAGCCATGAAATTGGATGTAAGGGGTCAGGCAGCAATTGAAACTTCACAGTATAATGAGTGATGCCCGCAGGCCATGGGCACAGCGACCTGAGCCTTGATTTGGAGCGATGGATGGGAGATTAAGAGGAGGGCGAGGTGGAGAAATCCGGGGGGGATGTGCTACCGGTACCGGTAGTCAATCAGGAAACTAATGGAGGTGAGCCAAAACAGATGCTGACTGGCTTAGTCAACAGTACATTTCCCTCAGGGACAGAAAAAGAAAGAAAAAACAGGAAAGAGATGAAAAAGAAATGGTGAATTTAAAAAAAAAAAAAAAATCTCAATCAAATACCCTTTTTGGCCGACTGGTAAAAGTTGTTGGGAAGGTTGAAGTTTGAAGTGACCTCTGAGACTAACAGAGCCCCGAGGTGGCAAGGTGAGGGGAATTACATGTCAAGGAACATTTAGGAGATACAGACAGTGAGCAGTCTCATGTGGCTCTGCAGAAATTTCTCCATCCTGAGGTTTAGCAAGGCATGCTGAGTTGTAGACAGTTTTATTAGCTCTCGCAGGGCTCAGCAGGACCTAAAGCAGCACAGCAATGAGGCAAAAAAACATTACAGCATGTTGATGTTAAAAATAGTTCACAAACAGTGTTCTGCATTGTAATACTCCTATTGCCAGCGCACCCAAATGGTTACAGAGTGTGGATCACTGAATATTTCATCAAACAAACATAATTTATCCATGCTGAGGAAATAATTTAAGAGGGGGAGATCTGGTTGCAGCTACTCTGCATTTGAGCAGACTCCTGAGACGAAAACATAATAATATGTAATAGTAGTCTTGAACATACAGTGAATTCTGTGTGAAGACAGTGTTTTCCATAGTTTTTGTTGTATTACAGCACACTAGATTTAAAATGACTCATAGACATTTAATTTTTACCCTTGTAAATGAGAACAGCAAACGATTAAAACATTGATTCATTAAATGTGGCTGCATGGCTGCAAATATCCCCAAATCAAAGCTGAAAGTCAGCACATTTGCTGTTCAACTTCAAATTAAATGCACAGAAATACTTTCAGATTGCACTACATTGAATTGAGTTTTTAAGAAGTACCAGTTGTTTGAATGTATAGATTTTGCAGAAGAATAGTCTATATGTGTGTGTGTGTGTGTGTGTGGGGGGGGTACAGTACTTCCTCTTTCAGCATTGCCGCTGATTTCAGCTAGCTGAAATGTCAAGACTGAATCACTCTCACCACTGCACAAATGCACTTAAAATTATCTGCCTGAATGGACATGGCACTGTGTGAGAGCAAAGTCATGTTACTGTGATTAGGTAACTATTGCTTTAAGCCTAAAACCAGCCTTTTTTCCTTTTCTTTAATAATAAAAACATCTACTATACAATACAACAGTGTACCACACATCACACTGACTGATGGGGCTTAGTAGCTGGATTGGCTGTACTCAAGGTCTGTATTGAAGGAAAAAAAAGAAACACCAAGCTCCTCGCTACTCTTGCCCTAAATCGCTAGGCTTCACACGACCTTAATCTGAGGCTCTGTGTGTATATATATGTGTGTGTCTGTGTAAAGCTGACAACAGGAAAACCATTAGGAAACTACTTTCAACACCACAAACTGCTATTACTGTCTTCACATCAAGGGCTCTGGGCAAGTAATGCTACCTCATAACAATGTCTTTCTATAAGATGACATATGGATGAGAATTACAGCATTGCTCAATAAAGTTTAAGTAAGAAATAGATATAGTAATATATAAAGATACAGAATACTTCAGAGGACTAGCCTGGGAACCAGAAAATCTGCTGACCTCATCTATGAAAGGACACCTTTAACCTTAGGACTCTTAACCTTAAGAGCTATTTTATCGTTAGCAGCAACAGCATGAGCATATCCATGATTGAAAGAACTGAAACACACAGCGTAAAGAAGGTATTTTGTGTTTGCAGCTAATGGAAAACCGCTTCATTACTGAATGGGAGTTTTCTTCAGCACTTTTTTATGGTCTTTTTCCATTCCTGTTATTACTAGAAATTCTCTTTTTCTATGTTAAAATTAATACATATTGAAAACGACATCAGGCCATGACCCACATCCCCAAAACAGCAAAGAAACCTGAGGTTAAGCACCTCTGAATCACTGTGAACTGGACTCTTAATTGGTTGAAACGGGTTATGTAAAACCTCTCTGTGTGAAACAGCTTTCTCTCCCAGAGGCAGGCTAACATGGTCATGGAGATGGGACACACACACACACACAAACACACAACAGACCACACACAGACACACACACAGAACACCACACACACAACACACACACACACACACAGAACTCTGCTTGTAGCTGGATGACACGCCATGAAACAGCAGGGGAGATATGAACTCTCTCTCAATTTAAGTCACAATTTATCACTCTTTTTGGCCAAGCATATGGGTCCATAGCACACAATTGATGATGAACTAATGGATGGAAAATGGGCTATAATGAGTTTTCTTTGTCCTGTATGCTTTTCATCCATCTGCACAGCCAGATGTTCAGTGCCTGCACCCCCCATAAAGTAGGTAACAGGAAACTGTGATGACCAGTTTAGGTTATGCTGGACCATATGCCCACATGGATCAGCAGAACTTGATTCTTTTCGGTGCAATACTTTATGACCATATGTCACTACAAAATTATGACAAATGGATACAATTTGGTGGTACAACTGGTGGCCTTTGTCATGACACTGCAAGAACTACTACACAACTTCCCTCAGCACATGACAGGGAGTAGAAGTTTTTGCTCAGGGACACTAGCAGGGTGAAAGCTGAAAGGCATAGTGTCACAACAGGGCTGCAACTACAGATTATTTTTACTGTCTGTTTATCGATCTGTCTTGTTCATTTTGACTAACAGTCCAAAATGAAATAATTAAATTATATACTCAAGAAAATCTGGTTGGAACCAACAAATCATTTTTTATTTAAAGTTATTTGAAATAGACTATTTGTTATAGCACTAGTCCCAAACAAAGTGTGAGGAATTAAGTTAATTAGCTCAAGGGTCAAGAAAACTGTTCAAAAGACATAGACTTGAGGTACCAAAAAACGAAACACACACACACACACACACACACACACACACAGGAATATAAGTTTGTATATGTTTCTAATGCAGAATCAAAAAACCCTTGGTCCATGGTAATACTACATGCACAATGAATTTCCATGTTACCCTCACTGCTATCTTTGCATTCACATCTTTTAAATAGGTGTGTTGTGCACTTAGAACAGTTCATCGACATGTAAAACCAGATACACACAAATGTAGTGTAGCTCCTTTTAAATGAGCTGAATTTATTGTATTAGTGTTAAGAAAGGATTTTAGGTAGATGTAACTGTCTGATGGTAGCTTTGCAACCATTTTGCAAAGTCTTTCTGTCAAGTGGGAGATGTTCCAAAGTCACAATATTTATGATTTGGAGTTACAACTCAGGAGGCTAATGTTTTTCTGCCTCGGTTGCTCGTAATTACGGTAGGAATGATATTATGAAGTGAACTTGTCATAAGCTCTGTAGGCTGAGAGGAGTTCCAAGTCGTTGGTTGCAGACTAAATTAGACACATCGGCTCAAAAACATCACGCAATATCCTCATAAAAGGCATGAAAACTCAGAGGCTATACAGAGTTCTCTCCTCTCATTTTCTCTCCAGCCATGTGTGTGGCTGGGTTGAGGTCAGGGGTCAATGTTACCTCCCTGAAGTGAGTGTGCGACTCCGTTTCATGTGTATGTGAATGTAAGCGTGACTGATTGTGGGACAGCTGTCGCCTATCACGCTCTTCTCAAAGTCCATTCAACGTGAGGGCTCTGTGACGTCAACTAAGAGCTAATTACTCAACTGGCCACCACACAGATGAGTTCTGCAGACGAGAGAGGTGACTAAGCTTGTGTATGTGTGTGCAGCTGTGTGTGGGTATCTCTGTATGTGTGAGAGAAAGTGAGAGAGATGTGAGGGCTGAATGCCACCCTGACATCTGTCAAGGTCCAGTGTGTATTTTTTTGTGTGTATATGTGTCCATGAGTGTGCACAAAGTAAGCAAAGCGACCCCCAGAGTCACCTTGCAGCTATGCCACATGATGAATACGCAGTGAAAAGTGTCATACTCACTCTAATTACAATACCAGCATGCCCTGATGTCCAACTGTGACAAGGGGAGAGTGTGTGTGTGTCCAGTGAGCAGCGTCAGCACCATCTTTCTGGTCCAGTCACTGTTTGCGTGTGTGCAGGATGCCAAGGCAGCAGGCACACCGAGATGCAAACCATGGCTGGCTAGATGACTTAGCAAGCCGACTGTGTACTACTCATGCTACAGCAAACAACATCAGAGCATCAATGTACTCATACTGGTAATGCACGCAAGGCTGATCTAAGGTTAAAATAAGCTTATAGAAATGCAATTTATTAAAGAAAACCAATCTATTTTCATTTTCACTGACTGTGCTGCTCTAATTGGGGAAAAAAACTGTTATGTAGCTCACTTTCATCTACTTGATATTTCGAAGCTATGTCATACATGTGCCCAGGAACATGCTAAGATGTGCTTGCAGGTATGTGAGACTTTTGGGCCCAGAGATACTTTTTCCCCTGATCAATCAATAGAAATGAAAAGACTGGAAAACAAATAAGATTGGATTTTTTTTCTCAGTGTCAAAAACACAAAATTACTCTTTGTTTTTTGAGCCACTAGGTCCAATAAAAACGTTCTGTATCACAAAAATATTTTCTTGCCTATAATATGCGCAGGTAGTTGTCAATCCTAAAAAAAGTTTTCCAGCATATTTTCCAGTGAGTCACTTTTTGGGGCTAAATGGGGCACCATCTTGGAATTCTTTATCTAGTTCTCTTAATACGTGAATCCACACACAACACATAAAGGTAAGACTCACACAGCTTAAAGCGGGATTTTAATCTCACTGGAACACGTTGCCTTCAATTTTACATCAATTATACGACAAATTGTCCCTTTCTCCTGTTATTTCATTGCAAAAAAACAACAAACAAACATCACAACACACAGTTTCTTAGAAAAGCTTCCATAAAATCAGGCATTTTAGGCCGCAACAATCCACAAAACAGCCTGCAGGGACTGGCTAATTAACATCTTGCTAGCCCTGTTGTGGTAGATTCTGAGCCAAGTATGTCACCTTAAAATGTAGTGTGTAATCCGTGAAATGTGAAATGATGAATCAGTTGTATAATGTTTGGGCCACACCAGCAGGGCTACTGGGTTTACTCGCTCTTTTAATTCGAGGATCTCTACCATGAAACTAATGATCATTATGCAAAGATGCAAGGAGAATGAGGTCACTGGTTCAAACTGAAAAGCAAGATAAAAATAGGCATAGCGAGAGCTGTATAATGCTTTATAAAATAAATATTATATATTTGTCCACAGTATTAGTATTTTTGTTATCTATTTTGAGTTTATTTACAACACGTATTTCATTTCAGGGAGGAAGAGAAGCATATGAAGAACTGTGACTTAATAAGGATGAAAACAGGGAAATGTCAAAGCCTTTTTTCCTCTGTGATTTCTAATTATGTAACCCGATCATCTTAGCATGCAGAGTCCCCAACAATGGTCAAGATGCATTAGGGGACAGAGGGAGAGCGACGGATAGCTGCAGACGGAAAGATAGGAAAATGAGACTGAGGGAGGCATGTTGCGAATCCATCAGCGCTCTGGGCTGAGACACAAACCCAACAAATTTACCAGTACATCTGCTTTCACACGCTCATATTTTCTCAATACAATGAGGCTTGTGCAACTGCATCTAGTTGTGAGTTTTTGCTGCGAAAAGGCCCCATCTAGAGCCAGTGTTTGGTTTGTACGTTCTGAGTTACTGTAGAAACATGGCGGTTCAACTTTCTAAGGTAACAAAAACACAATGATTCTTATTTTCAGCATACAATAACAAAAACATACCTGGCATTCTGGCAATAGATCCTTTTAAATGTTACACACTGGACCTTTAAGAGGTGAAGGAGTGATCAAATGTATTGTAATGTATGTAAATGTATTTGAGGAATTTACTTGAAGGATGGTTCAGCCACGGGAAGACTCGAAACCAATATTTTACCAAATTTTTCAATCAAAAATCAATCAATCACAGACATCGCTTCTTTTTAATCTGTGATCCCAAGGAATAATAATTATCAATGGAATTTCTATTTTCATTAATTCATGTAATTTGCATAAAGAAATGTATATTTGCATTGTGCTTTACTTGTACTTTTATGTGCCTAGATTTGTTCTGTTCTATATCATAATTGTCTTTATATGCCATAAAAGTTCATTAAAATGTTGAATTATACACTAAATATCACACACTATTAAAAAGGAATTTACCCAAAACAAACTTTTTCCTGTTGTTCAATTTCCTCAGCAGGTTTTAAAACTGTTTATATAGGTTTGTGTGTTTGTGTTGTGTTGTACATCTGATTTCACCGTTGACAAGGTCTGCTAGTAAGGGACCTTTTGGGAAAAACATTAAAATTATAATAATAAAAATTATTGAGGGTATGTGTGGGTTGAAAAATGGAGTTGGGCAGCTGTCATCGGCGGGTTGCGTTTTACCCCCCACTCCCCCCCCCCCCCCCCCCCCCCTCGCACTAAGTCCACAAGGGTTTTGCTGAGAAGCTGGACAGGGAACAGGAGTCTAACATAAAATCCAAGAATGCTGCAAAACTCGAAGATTCTCAAGCAGCCCATCTGTCAAAGGATTGTTGGTTACTGTGCACCAATTTAAAAACCTTTTGTGGTGTATGCCCGAGGCTACAAGTGGAAAACCCGAAGAACGCTCCCCCCCTTTTAACACAAGGACTGCACTTGAACAAACTGTGTGAAGTCGGTTGTGACTGCCAAATAGATTCTGCATGTCACGACTTGGAGGGATACTTGGAATTCTACGCTTGGCCTTTCCTCCCTTCATCCATCATCCGCTTCGTTCTGATCATTGGAAGGAGATTTCACAAGGTGAGGGATTTAGCGCTAAAACCTTGAGACTTAACAAGTCATTTTTTAAATGGGATCAGTTTCATTTTAGCGAACACTAATGTTAGGATACTAATGTTTGATCTCGGACATCAATTTTAATGGCGAACTGATACCTTCATTAGTGGGAAAACTGTTTACAGAGGAGCCCCCATGAAAAATTGATAAATGAATCAGGAAACAACATATCATGAAGGTACATTTTGATGCAATATAAAGTTCGGCATGCCTCTGTTCGTGTTGAAAAAACATTTAAGCAGGATACAAGAAAATGAACACAGATTTATTAGGCCAAAAACTCTTACAAAGTCACATTTCTTGTTCAGTATTTTGCCTTTGAGCAACTGGCTATTGGTATCATATAATTACTGGATATGCAAATGTCCTTGCCAGCATGTGTTCTCTCAGGTGGGTCAAAATGCAATCTAATCCTTCAGAGCGATACTCAAAGTCTTATTTAGTTTGCAACACTAACCCCCATCGGCTTGAAAGGTGTTTTTTTTTTTTTTTTAGTATCATTATGCAGAACCAACTGGCACTAAAAGTTGCTTGATATCATGTTGGGTTACAAAGTTTCAAGGTAAACAAAACAAATTCTAATGTCTGCAAAAATGTCTCGAAAAAGAATATTCTACTTCTCTGCAGTCCTCCAGTATACTCTTTAGACCCACACAATCAAGCGTATGCTGGGACAATCTGCTTAATTAGGAGCACGACCTAACAAACACAAAAAATGATGTTTGTTAGAAAAACTTCAACTGCCTTTGGTTATAAAGTGTGTGCTGTCAGTATGTGACCAAAGAATGTATAATGTTTATACTGAAAAAAAACATGTTTGTATCTTATCATTTGCCAAGCTCAAGAAAATTGTCGATGTAAATATTTAGAATTAACAGACGTTATTTAATTTTTTACCCGGTTTTGATTGAAAACATGAGCACATTTAGTCTGATAACCGGAGAATGACATTTTCAACTGCTATTTACTTCTCTCACACCAATGTTAACTGGCCACGGCTAGACATGACATTCTATTACCCATGACATGAAGTGTGTCAAGTATGTGTAAAACCTACTATCTTCAGATTACACACTATGGGCCAGTCCAAACACCATCACGTGTGTGTGTGTGTGTGTGTGGGTGTGTGTGTGTGTGTGTGTGGTGGTCTGTGTGTATGAGTGGGACAGAGGTTTGGTTGGTCGTTGTTTATCGGAAGCACAGCGGGAAACGCATGGCATGTCAAATTACAGTGGGAGGTTGTTTCAGTTAATGAATTGGATGACTCATTAAACACCTGCCAGGTTTTGGGGCATCTCTATACAACAACACACTCCAACCACCAGGTGCGTTCGCGTACCAACACACACACACACACAACTACACACACACCCACACACACACACACACACACCTATGACATAGAGACATATACATTATAGCAGTGCCTACAAAGACGATGATCACCTGCTCTTGACCGTATCAACTTGTGACCCAAAATAGGTTGTAGGCTTACTTCGTACAGGATTATTGGGGCGTTCTTCCAGCACAGACAGAGCTTTAGGTTTTCTTGTAATGGCAGGTGATGTGACATACAGTACAGTTTTATTTGCTGTTGTCAAAAGCCAAAGACAAAACAGACAAACTGAAAAGGAATCAAAGGAGGTAGTTGGATCCTCTACAACAAATATGCCATTAATAATAACACAAAAACATAATCTTATATGAGGAGGACAAACTGATCAAATCTATGTAAAAAAAATATCATATACAGCACCTAAATTAAGCTCACTCAGCTTGGGTTGCAGATTGAAAATGCTTCATCTTTAGTTCAGACCATACAATTCTGTCTCAGAATAATTTCCTGATTCAAGGCTCATAACTAAGCAAGTAAAAAGAAAGATATAACCCATAGCAATGTCCTTGAGAATAAAAAATACACTTAAAAAAAATAATATCAGTCCAAATATTCAGCCATGTCGGTATTGCGTTGGGACCTGAATACTCATGCCCATGAGCTAAGATGTCAGATGGAGCTGTCTGTGGTGCTGAACATGGCCTTTTGTTCTGACCTTGGCTTATATTTATATTTGACAGTTACAAATATAAGGACATCATGTGACTGTCAGTGTGGAACTTGCCCAGACCTTCCTCTGTCTGCGTTTGCCTGTGCTTGTACATGCACAGCCGTGGTCTCTTTTTTAGTTTAATGTGTGTGTCTGTTAGCATGTGAGTGTGTGTGTGTCCATGCCCGGACCTGCCACAGCTCGCCACCCAGATCTCCATCTCAGCAATGAGATGCCACACCGTGAATCACCAAGCAGGGCCATTACTCACCATGCCTGACCCTTTTCTAAATAACTTTATAAATATTTCATAGACCAGCTTAAACAGGAGAGTCTGAAAAGTCATGGCTTGGCGCCTCAACGACGCAGATTCCATTAAGCCGCATGTAGCAGCAGAAACATGGTGGGACAATTAATCTTTTAGGATCTGAACCGGGGCAATGAGAAATGCAAGAGAGAGAGAGGGAGAGAGAAACAGAATTAATGGAAGAAAGTGAGAGAGAGGGGAAACAGAGAGAGGACAGAGAGAGTGACACCTGGATAGTGTTATGAATTATGTAGAATCATCTAGCAGCATTGACAGCTGATTCAACCAAGCAAGCGCCCTAAACTCCTTTCTCCAGACAACATCTGCATAGAAATAAAATATAGATATATATATATATATATATATATAAAATATCTCAACAACAACCAAACATCTCAGAACAAGCAAAGTGTTAAATGGAAAAGTAGAATGGAAGAAAATCCACCAACCTGAAAGAGCACTGAAACAACTGTCACGCCAGATTGTTTAGTGTATTCTCTGTTATTTTTGTATTTTTTTTTAAGTTAAGATGCTACTTGCTTGTGTATTGGTGTCATTTTTATCAAATGCACGGGATAAAAAAAGAAAGAAAATCAAACCATGAAAGCATGCGAAAGGATTACAAGTATGAGAGGGACAGATGTTCGTTAGACCCACAGAGAGGAAAAAAAGAGGGAGCCTGAAAGGACAGAAGAGTGAGAAAAATTAAGCTTGAAAGAGAGCTTCAAGAGGCAAGCAGGGAAGAAAGGCAACTTCAGCAGCCACCGGCAAATGCAGAATCCCTCTGTGTTTCATCCCCGTGAGAAAACAAGAAGAGAGTGTTTGGCCTCTGTCAGAGCCATACTGGCATTTCACACACGTGGAGAGCGCAAATGAGCCACTACAACGTCATCGCCGTCACCATTAATCCGCTGTCTCTTTCTTCTGCCTTTATCCACAAAGGGGTGTGGAGAAGAAACGTGAAAAAAAAAAAAAAAAAAAGCTGAAATTAACCTTTTTTTCCTGCACCAGGGGTTTGGACTGTTTTTTTTTATTTTATAGAAACTGAAAGATAACCATGTCTTTTAAATGGAGAATTACAGAGTGCTTGTGTTCTGGTTTGCTTTAATGAAGTTTCCACCAGCAGTTTTGCGTCATGGTTTTGCGCTGCACTCAACACATTCAAAAGGGTACAGCTACCTCGACAGCTTTATCACCTACAGTAGCTCCTGCACCCTTTGCATCTCCAGCAGCACTTAGGCTTAAGATTACTCACACGATTCAAATGAAAGCTGTTAATGTTCAACAATACAAGACTATACTAAGAGTCTAAGACATAGGCATAAAGTTCCGTAACAAACAACAACTCACAACAACTCATCCAAAAGGCCTTTTTCATAGAAGTCATTTTGACATGTCTCAGTAGGAAAAACGCAAATGGTAAATTTACTGATGGATGAATTCCATTTACCTGAGCATGCTGTCTCACTGTCACACTGTCTTAATCAGCCATGTGAATATAACAAATATATATATAAATATAACTGGCTTCTGTATAAAAAGTTGTATGGCTGTCAAGAGTTTTTACTAAAATGCACAGATGTCAACATCATGCTGGTGCTAGATGAAAAGGGGAACACCAAACAGAACAATGGATATCTGTACCAAATTTCACCAAAGTCAGTAGGCTTCATCCTCGGGGGACCATAGATAATGGCAATCGATCGTCTGGACTAAAGTAATGGGCGAACCAACTGACGACTGACAATGCCATCGCTAGCCACTAAAATATATTGTAAAGTTACTTCATATCTAGAACAGAGAAAAAAACTGACTGAAATGTCATTGTTACACTTCGAGTTATTGGTGAAATAATGCACCACAGTTTCTAATATTAGTCTGACTCAAATACCACGCTATCAAAACTGATAAAACGTTACAGAGACACAGACACACCCTCCAACATCCTCATTAGTGTCAGGTTTTTCATAGTTTCTCTGTTGAAAGGTCAACTGAATGATGACAGTCGGTGTAGAGCTGAGACTCATTTCTCTCCCTGCTTTCCTCTGGGAAAAACGCAGGCTCATGCCCCTGCATTACACACACACACACAC
>NW_023340268.1:12750972-12794349 GCF_004916995.1 Morone saxatilis
CACACACACACACACAATTTCTAATGACCAGCCGTTACTCACTAAGCATTTACAACACCTGCATGGCCCATGTTACATTCATCCTACTCATACATTCATTAGTGCATGTTAATATACGAAAGGCTAATGGGGTGTGTATGAAAATGCACTTAGCTCTCTACAAGAGTAACTACTCTGGGACATGTTGGCTTCCTCGCATAAGGATAAGACACATATAATGCTCTGTGGGTGCGAGTCTGTGTAAATATTTACTGGAGTTGTGACAAAGATGGATGGGAACATTAGGATTTGGGACGCAGTAAATATAAATGTATCAAAATGTTGTCTATGCTCTCCTATCCCAAGTGATTTCTTGCAATGGATTTGTTTAATTTGATTCCCTGCATATCATTTTTAACTCTGTGCCCATAGATGACCTACTTGTGTATAAGGAATCCTGTCATGTAGGTGTATGTGTAGTTTCATGGAAGCAGACAGTATCTCATACAGACAGCTTATAGATTCACCTTACCAATTCTTATCTGTCCCCCATTTTACACACACACATAAACACACTACACCACATCATAAATATTAATAGAAAGTTCAGTGGACTGGACTAACAGCCTCAGTAAAAGGGGACAATATAATGCCAATGGGAATAAAAAGGCCAAGAACTATGAGTCAAGGTCACTGCTAGGATTCTACTGCAGTATTCAGTCATTGTAGGGAAATTTCAGTGTCATAAAATAACACAATCTTCATCTTAATATTAAATAAAGAGAAGAGAAGGTTTTAAAATGTTTATCTTGGAAACCAGGAGGATCACATATGTTTGGGCAGAAATTGCAGGTCTGGTTGCATATTCTGTTCATATCTTTTGAGTAAGTTATGTGAAATCCTGCACTCGCCCTAGTTCTGTTTATTTGAACAAGAAAGTCTCTCAAAAACAAAGTCTTATTCATAATGATGGCCTGGCATTCATCCTAGGGATTTAGATCTATTGCATAAGCCTTCAACTACATGCTTAGAAAAGCCTTAGAGATAAAGATGTTTCCCTATGTGTCCCTATTTGGGATGCTTAATCTGCATTTTGATATGAATGAGGTCAAAGAGATATTTCTAAGAGAGGCTAAAGGGAAACTATTTCAACCCGCCAAGAGAGAAGATCAAAAGGACAAGTGCAGTGGTGCACATTTGGATAAAGACTAATGAGACACTAAAAATAAAGCCCTGAGACTGCAAAGGAAAAAAAACCATCACAGGCACAGGTAGATGCACACAAACAGAATTAGGAAGAAAGAACCACCATATCACTGAAATAAGTAAAAACCTAAAAGCACAGCATCTGTGTTAACCTGCCAACTCAGCCGGACTAAAACACAAGACTCATCTCCTGGTCAAGGCATGACTGTGTAACTACATTTGTGTAATAAAGTATCTTAGACATCGTAAAATATATAAATCCATTTGCCTTAGACATTTTGCATTAGAGAGAGTCTGGCAGAGATAAGAGAATAATAAAGACAAAAAAGTATTTCTACACCTTCTTATCTTGTATTGAAACCAAGCCTAGCACTTTTATCAGCAGTGTTAAGGACAAATGAGAGAATTTGGATGAAATCTCAGAGATACATAAGTGGACACCATTCTTTCATGGACTTAAGTCTAATGTCCTCGCTGCAATTTGCAGACAGTGAAGAACCCTGCAATGCAGCCTAGTTTAAATCCTCCATGAAAAAAAAGACAGATGAAAAGGGCACATCAGTTTAAAACTGAGCTAAGAATGCCGTCTCCCTCCCTACAGGGAGCAGCAGGGGTCAGTCTGGAGTGGAACTGAGACCAACTCGCCCATTTAAACAAGTAAAGACAAATGAAAAGGGCACATCAATTTGGAGTGGACGTGGGCACAGCATCTCTTTCTCTGCACAGTGTACCTCCCAGAGGCGGTATATTAGGCTGAAAGGGGCTCAATGGGGGCGAGGTGCATCACTAAATAATGAACTCCCAGCAGCACAATTACTGAGCATAATGGCTGCTTTCATCTTAACAGGGAGAGACTGTGTTTAGTTGTGTGTGTGTGTGTGTGTGTGTGTGTGTGTGTGTGTGTGGATGTTTGTATTTTTGTGGATATATAAGTATATGCATCTTTGTGGATAAAGAAGTCCATGAGCTATTCTTGCTACTGTCTACAGTATATGCTTATTCTAAAAAGATATGGTGAGCAAAGTGAAGTGAGATGAAGAAGAACTACCAGCAACCCTACACCGAGTGTGAAAGGTGTGTGCGCACTGATTTAGACTTACGAAGTTCGCCCACTTTCAGAATTTCACAGAGCATCTTGGTCAGCTCGATGCTGCTGCGCCCAAACGGACACTCATGCTTGTCTTCTCGACTGCTGTTCTCCAGGACGATCTAGAAACGTAGATAAGATCAGATAAGCCAGACAAGTAACATCAGGAGCATATCTCTTCAGTGGTTTTCCGTGTGATATTAAGGGCCAGCTAATTCTTGTATAAAGCCCTAATATACCTGGAATTTAGTTAAGACTAAAAATAACAATGTAGATCTGGATCCAGATCCAGATTAAAACCTCCATGTGAAGAATCATTATGCGATATATATATTTTTTATTCCATTCATTTTTAATGTGACCGGGTGGTGCATTGCTGTCTGCCACAGTTTCTTTTTGACACAAGGACTACGAGTTGTTACAGAAATGTTCAAATCCCACAAGTAGGGGCATTAAAGACGTTCATTTGATTTTAAAATAACACATTTAGAGCATTTTGAGGCCTTGGCAGAGGTATGCACTCTGAGGGTGCTTTGTGGTTTTAAGTTTATGTCAAATATATTTGCATTAATTTAAAATACCACGCTGGCTTGTCACACTGAAGGTCATTTTCCCATAAACATTTCCATAATGGTTGACAGTATTAGTTATTATTTGACCTTATCTGACCGCCTGAACTATCTGCTTGGGAGCCAAAAAACATAAATGAAATCTCAACAGCAAAAAAATTCACTCTAATTATGTGGATGGTGGCAGAGCGCCATAAATGAGGCCATCAAGGTCCCAATCATTCTAGCTGGTGACAGTTTAATTTGGGAAATTGGAGACTGTTTTCTCCCTCTGGTCGACTGATAAAGGCTGAGTCGGCACTACTAAGACATCTCTTTTCTCACTTTCAGACTAACATTATGATACAGTATACACACACACACACACACACACACACACACACATATTTGCAGATGTGGCGATTAAACTGCAGCATGCGCACAGCTGATACAAATAGACACAAATTTAAATTACAATTAGAGTGCTGGACAGCTGCTGTAAAATGGTTCCAACTAACTTGAAAGAGAAAGTGGAAACTTGCACACTAATCATCAAACCAGTAAATACCATCCCATTACAGACAATCACTGCCGTTATAGTACGAGTCTATTACCCAGGAGTGTAAAATCATGCTGACTGTCATGTGAAAATGACAAAAATGCTTAAAGTTGTTACACTGCCACTCAGGGACTGACACTGAAAGGAATTAAATCATTTCTGTTGTCTGGGCAGAGCAACTTCATGAAATGCAGTTTTAGCTGAAAGAAAATTTGGGAACGAGCCAGAAACTACAAACAAGTGAATGAGCTGGAGGGAGGAAGGTTTGGTAGGAAACAGAGGTGACGAGGAGGAACATAACACCATAGAACTCACTGAGCAGTGTGTGTGTGTGTGTGTGTTAGCGTCTCTGCATGGGGTAGAACTGCATAGGAAAGAGTATGTGCATGTTTACCCTGATGTAGGCGTCCTGGTGGTGTCTGGCAAAATACAGCATGTTATCCAGAGCCAACATGCCTGGAGGAATCTGGGTGAAATCCACAGCTGGATTGACGTGGTTCTGAGACACAGAGGAGAAGGAGGGTGAGACATGGACTTAAACACACATAACCCAATCCCTTTTTAACCTTTATTCTTTTAGGTATAATCCACTGAATGGGCTCTTTTTCTCATCACAAAGAAACAGGCAATCACACTGGGAGTTACACAGTACACCAGGTTTCCTGCTGTTTGGGTTCAAGAACCACAACTGAAGTACATAGTGAAGTAAGATTCACTCCATTCTCAGTTATGTTATGGGTATGTTGCATGGCAACTTGATAACAATAAATACTAAAACAATAAGCTCAAAATTAAAGATCAGAAGAAAAAATCCTCCCTAGGTATTTTTCATTAAGAAGGATTGACTGACAGTCGCCTGGCACCATAAATAAAGTATAAATTAATTCAAATATTGTTAAATTCTGATTGGTGCACGTAAGTACATGAGGTCAGCTTTTTCCAACATATGCCCGCCCACTTGGAACCTGTGAAGCCAAGACAAAAACAGAAATACAGAATTCTCATGTTAAATTTACCAAAAATGTTCTAACTAACTTATTATTTTGAGGCAACACACTACCACAAACTACCAGCCTTAATTTCATTTCGTGTCCGTGCTTTTCATGCTTTTTTTTTTTTTTTGGCTTTAATTTTAATACTTTTGACGCTGGATGTCAAAATGCCCTTGAACACACCTCTAAATGGAGATTTCTTTTAAAACAGTCCCTGTTTCAAACCTAATGATGAATTAACTGACTTTTTAAAATGCCAACAAATTAGCCCAAATTATAGCCCAATATCACAAATCACAATTTGCCTCAAGGGGATTTATATCTGTACAGCATACAACACTCTCTGTCCTTAAGAGTCTCAATTTGGATGAGGGAAAGAAACCTCCAAAAGAGCAACAGAGAAGGTATCCCTTTCCCAGGACAGATAAACATGCAATAGATGTTGTGTGTACAGAAAAGACCAACAAAAGAATTATTATTAGGCTAGGTTATACTTATTATGATAAGAATGCAGATGTAAGTAGGTTGTAAAACTTAAGTGAAGAGTGTTATGTTTTGCTAAATTGTCAAAAATGAATTCAAGTATACAGAATATTTACTTGGACTAGTGTAAAAGCAACAATACCTCAAATTTCAAGAAACAAACTAAAAACTTTGTGATAACAAGCCTGCTTCTTTAGCCTCTACATCACCACCTCCCATAGCATCTAAATATTGTATGAGATATGCAGATAGATGCTGCTTCTGCTGTCACAATCTATCACACTTAATTCCTCCCAGATATTGCGGAAGAATTCAGTCGACTAATGATTAAATCCATGGCTACACGTGCAAACACATCACTCTAAGCCTCACCTTGAGTTTAAAAGGTGAGACAGGATGTTGCAAAAGGAAAGCGACAGGAATAGGAGGTAGGAAAGCAGCGGATGAAAGAGGAATGGAGGACATTGAGATCTGGCTCATCAGTTTTGTAATTCTGCCTGACAGGAAGCAGACTTATAGGCTTAAAACAGAAACAGACACCCAGGCACATGCATATCTTAAAAAACACCCTCATATGGACATATATTAAAAAAAATATTGCAGCGTGTGCAACAATCCCTACTTAAAGAACCTGAAGGCATTAGACAGCAAACAAATTATCTCAGCAGTGATAAGATCTATCTAGAGAATTATGGCTTGTGTGTGTACAGTACATGTTTGTGTGTCTCTCTGTGTGTGTG
This sequence comes from Morone saxatilis, assembly GCF_004916995.1. Lineage (NCBI taxonomy): Eukaryota > Metazoa > Chordata > Actinopteri > Moronidae > Morone > Morone saxatilis. The sequence goes on from NW_023340268.1 coordinate 12,756,567, forward strand.
TGTGTCTGCAAAGCTGTCTAGCATGGAAAGCAGACTAAGGATTTTAGGGTGAGTTTTCTCCACACTAGTGGAGACAAGGCAGTCCAATTGTCCTTATCTTTACTGAGCACACTGCAGTGGGAGTGTGGATGGGAAGAGCCCCAAAACAGCTCTGGGCTTACACTGAGCCACGGTGGGTTTAGTTCAAGTTCTTATGCTATAGTTAGACCACTGCGTACAATACCAGACTCACATACACACACATACACACACACACACACACACACTCACATATACAGTTCATTAAAAACATGCATGCCTGAAGGTAGGCAGATGACAGGATGAGAAAAGTAGTAAACAAATACATTTTATAGAGAAAAACAAGAGGAAATACAGTATAATACATACATAGGTTAACATAAATAAACACAGAAAAACGCACTCTTCAATGCAAAATTAAATTTACTATAATTCATTTTGAGGTACTTGTACTTGAGTATATCCATTTTATTCTAAGTTATATTTAACACTACATTTAAGAGGAAAATATTTAACTCCACTACATTTATGTTTACTTTTCTGATTAAGACTTGGGTTTATATATATATATATATTATATTAAATTAATGATCTCATGACCCATCAGATTTATCATGTGTCCATTTGATGGGAGCCCGACCCACACGTTACAGACCACAGATCTAGTTTATTTAACAGTATATTAGTAGTTAAACTAGCTCCACCATGAGCAGCTACAACAGTAAAGTGCTGCTTACGCATTGATGGATCAGTATCAACATTCTACTAAATATATCGGCCACATGGACCATTTTTCTGCAGAAAAAGTACTTCTGTTTATATTTTGATGATACAACTTTACTGCTGACAACATTTATGCAGAGTATTTTTAAATTGTTGTTGTATAAGTACGTTTACTTACTATGTAAAGGACCTAAATACTTCTTCCACCACTGTTCAAAACCAATTTCTCTGTGCATGCCCAGACAGATACATACATACATCATACATGCTTTAATCTGCGGATGGACAATCATGTCCAATTAACAGCCATCCTGTGTGGACAGACTGGCTCATGTTTTCCTTTCTGAACTCAGGTTTGTATGTGTGTCTGTGTGTGTGTGTGTGTGTGTGTGTAGTAGATGAGAGACCTTGTGAGAAAACATGTCAAACTTACAATAAAGCCGAGTTTCTTGTAGTCGCGGGTGTACATGGACTTGCGTTTCTCGATGCTGCCACTGTTGGGCTCACACTCCACGTCGAAGGCAATTCTCCGCAGCTCAAAGATGATGTCCCTCTGAGCCTGCACACGCAGAGAAGAATATAAAAGTGCTGCTCATGAATCCATCTGTCTTTTCTTCCATTCACCATTTTATAATTTAAGAATGCTTCAGCCTCATCTTCACTGTCTGGGGTCTTGCAGTGCCCAAGGCAACCTGGCCAACAGCCATGTCTCTCCACTGTTTTTATTACTTGGCCAACCTAAAATAACAGTTTTTTAGAAACCTGGCCGGATCATGCCTTAACTGCCCACAAGCTGCTAAATAAAAGATTAATGATTGTTTACTCCCAGCAGCTGTATCATGTTCGACTGTCCTGGTGGAGGATTACTCTATTGAGATGTACCTCTTCTTTTTCCTGAAAAGGTTTTCTTGGGGATTGTTTTTTGCACACCTGCATGGTTTGAGGTTACTTGTTGAATGTAGACTACAGTTAGACAGGATTTTTCTGACTACTTATTATTTTGTTTTCCTCATGTCTGATTTCAAATGACAAGTCTGGTGATGTTCTATATTTTTCTTACTGTCAAACCCATGAAAAGACCAAAAACAAACAATGAATCCATCCTACTATCCCTCTGTGCCATCAAGCTCCATTGTTGTCCCAAAGCCATAATATCGCACTATGTGACATGTTGTTTTTATGGGCACTGTAGTTTATTTTGAGTCAAAATCCCACATACCCCCACCCTACTGTCAGAAATTGTTACAATAGCACAACATGTGTATCAATCCACGGCTAAAAATAGTCCCCAACAAATACACCAATTCCGCCTGTTTGAGTGACATTTGCTAAAAACTACAGTGCCCAGCTGATTTAGGGAAATTACTCAGCTTACTTTCTAGAAATTAAACTGTATACACTCACAGTGCAACAGCTCTGCCACATATTTGACTTTAGGAATCTTATAATGGCCAGTTTTTTCTTTTTTCTATATATGCAATATTGAGGTTGAAGTAAGTGGGGTGTTGTACTTGACAAAACGCAATATCCTGTAGTCCATTTCAACACCTCTGCAAGCTAAAACCTAAGTAATAAACATATAGTTAATACCTCTGTGATGGTGTCAATCAGAACTGAACATTATTATTGTCATAAAAGTTAAAATTTGGCTGATCTTCTTTTACTACATATTACTGCATGCATTTTAAGATTTCTTAGTTCTTTCAATAGCTTGTGTATTTACTGGAATATAAACTCAAACTACACCTAATTAACTAAGGTCGAACAAAGCTGAGTTAATCTACTGCCACTAGTGACTTTATCACATATGTTTAGTTTATAGATAATGATGATCATTTCCCTTTTTGGCATTCAACCCTTCATCCATCCCTCCATTTGTCACCCGCATCATTCACAGTCCCCCACCTGGTCCTGGGGATCCATCTTGGTCATCATGCGGTCCTCCAGCAGGTTGAAGGTGAGCACCTGCAGCACGTACAGCTGGTGGGCCATTTCATCGTTGATAGGTGTGGGGCTTCGGATCACGTTCTACACGATGTGGAGGACAAACAGAGGAGGGAGAGGATGAGGGGGGTGTAGAGGGGCAGGGGAGAGTAGATCAGAGAATGGAGCGGAAGTGTTAGATGTGCAAAGAGAAGGTGAAGGAGAGAGCATGGGTTTTGGGGTCAGATAGACAAGACATGGATTTCGGAGGAAGATGGTACGAGATAACAAAGGAAAAGAGGATTTGGGAGTGAATGACGAGGATTAGAAAGCATAAGTCAGATGAGGAAAAAGGAGAGGGCGAAATTAGATTTAACATGAGGGAGAGGATGAAAGAAAGGAAAAAGGGGAACAGGTGTGAGAAAGTAAGCACAGTAGATAATAACCAACAATGTGAGACAGAGGCAGAAGTGGCAGGTGTCGTTTTCCTTTCTGATATCAGTCTGGTGCAAAGGCATAAACCTGAACAGAGATAAAAGAGAGACAAAGACAGAAAGAGAAGGAGACACAGAGACACAGGGATACACTGGAGAGGTGAGGGGGAGAAAGGCATGGTTATACTTACGCTGAGAATGATGGAGCGCAGCTGTTTCTGAGCAAGAATATGGGCCATCTCCTATAAAGGGAGAAAGAAAAGAAGGAGAGCAGAGAGAGAGAGGGAAAGAGAAAGATGAGAGGGAAAGAGAAAGATGAGACCCAACAATATCCCAACAAAATTAATACATTTTTATAGGGTATTCTATGTTTTTATGAGGAATGAATGTGGGGAAAAACAAAAACTGCCACGGCACACTGCAAAGTAAGCAGTGACAGGCCGTGAAAAATAAGAAAGCCATCCCAAAAAAAAGAACTTAATCTTAAGAAGGGATACTAAATGCACTAACTGATGTCTTCTACAGTGCAAACTACAAAGTGTGCTAATCAAGGGTGCACTTACTGTCAGGGGACAATTTAGGATGTCCACAATGTGCTCATCACACTACCATATCGTGTGCAGTGAGGAAACAAAGTCAGAGACAGAGAGACAGAGAAGGGCGAGTGAGTGAATGTAGAGAAAAAAAGAGAGCCTGAGAGGAGGTTAAAAAAATATATAATTTTCTGTCAGTGGTGCAGCTTCTGGAGGGAGAGGGGGGAGGCAACGGTGTCAGCAGAATGGTGAGTGGTGGTGGGGTGGGGGGGCATAATAATAGCTTTACTGATGGTCGAGACACACACACACACACTCATCTGTCCTTTAAGTCACACACGGCACAAACTCAGAACCAAATTGGTGTCATTAGCCCCTTGCACGTTTTAAAATCTCATCATCACAGTCATCTGTGATCAATCTGCGTATAAAAGAACCTGACATGATGAACAGGTGCTGTCTCATATCACATTATAAAACCTGGCTCCCTGCAGAAATAAAACTGTCTGCTATAAACTTATATTACCACAAATGCCTGCACCTGAGACAGGAAGACATTGTTCACTTATCACCTAAAACAACCCAATAAATTTGCCTAAAATTGCTACCAGCCAAACCACATGAATCTGATTCGAGCAGAGTCTTGTCAAATTGCCAAAATGTGCAAATTTGGCCTCAGCAAAAAAAAGAAGCACTGCAACACCAGAGTGTGCTACAATCTGTATGTGGTGGTGCTGTGAAGCTTATTTCTGCAAAGCGTGCCTTCAACTTTGTGTGCTGCACAGGAGAAAAGCGGTGGGTTAGCATCATTCATTATTAATGTCACAGCACATCGCTGGACCCTATGGTGCTGATACAGGGGATCATGTGATTAGCTACAGGGCAAAGCGTGACGTAGGTGAGAGAGCGAGAGAGAGAGATAGAGAGAGAGAGATGAGTCGAGAAATGAGAGCATGGTTGAGGAATGGGAATGAAGAGACAGATGAGTAGGGAAAAATGGGGTTTGTTGGGCTTTTACACTTAAATCACTTCTGTTCTACGAGATTTTACTGTTACACTATACTGTACCGTAGTATACACACACGAAAATCTTACAAAAATACACAGAAAGTACACAGTGTTACAGTACAACAATGCTGATGTGGAAACATGTAAATGCATCATGTAAAGCTCACTGCATTGTGAAAATGATGAATGACAGTACAGTGTGAAGGTACTGTGTGTGCATTCTCACCTGTCTCTTTTCCTCAGGAGCTTTAAGGAAGAGAGCATTGATGACAGCAATAGTGTAGGTCTGAATATCTTGATCAGTCCTGGAATTGAAAAATAGCACAAATAAGATAATTAACTTGACAAATAAGTGGTTAATTATCGTCCACCCATGTGGTTTGAGATGCATTCCCCACTAATATACTGATAGAGTGAATCAAGATAATTAAAGCCTCTACAGTTTACATCCACTTACCCCTGAAGATGTGGAATGAGCTGTCCAATGGTGATCTCTTGCGCCACCTTGTGATAAAGATCCTGACTGTTGAGCACCATGGACTCCAGAATGGCCAGAGAACGCTGCAGCACTGCCGTGTCCATGGCGGACTTGTTCACATAGCTGGCAATCTGCAGGAGGGACAGAGCAGGAGAGATAAAGGAATCTACAGAAAACACTGAATAATTTATAAGATGTAATGACTACAGATACTAAAAGGATAGTGGAGGACAGCTAAAAACAAACTTCCTTTTGACACCTGGGGACATTTTCATTTACATACATTTTCTATGTACAGTAACAGCTAATGATGTGTCAAAAGGAATATGTCATACAAATGTGGTGAATGTTTGCAGCATGCTCTGAAATCTAGGGTGCAAACTTGAATTCAATAACAGCAGCATTATAAATATAAATAAAGTCCTCTCTAAATCCCTGAGCTATTTCCTTGGCTGACCTTCTTGATGAAGGCCACAGAGAAAGTGTCCCAGGAGACGATGCCATGGTCCATCAGCTCTACGAAGGCCGTCAGAGTGAAGGACAGCAGGTCACCAAAACTACAGACACACACACACACACACACACACCATAGGAAACTTCTCTCCAGCAGATGGTTTGGACCAGTGAATAGCTGCAAAGCCCAGATGGCTTGGAACATAACAAGGAATGAGCGGTCAGCAGAGAGAGAGAGAGAGAGAGAGAGAGAAAGGTGGCGGAGAGGGGACAGAAGAACATAAGTTCAATGCTGCAACCAGGCTTGCTGGAGAAAGACAAAACGGAGACTGAAAGAGAGGAAGAAATGGGACAGAGGTTTGCGATGCAGTGCAGACAGACTGGCCTTCAAAGAGACAGCAGGGGCCATCAGAAGGCCAGCGGGAGCCGGGCAGCACAGTGCGGCGTTCAATCAGGACCAGAAAGCTACATAATAGAGTGAAGTCATGCAGTTACACAAATATCTGGAGAAATAAATCACTCTGCAAGAGTCACAGGAGGCCAAAGCAGGAAACACATTAAACAGCTGTTATATCCAAGACATATTACTGCTGCACGTACTTAATGAGAAATTTAGAAATCACATTAAAATCTACGAGTTTTAACCTGCACATAACTCATAGTAGAATAGATTGGAGTTATTTCTGCTATTTTGTGTTACAAAACAGCTTTCAGATGTTTTAAGGCTTCACCAATACATTTTACAATACTGACCTCTACTGCTTAAGGCTGGCATTGCAGAACCCCACTGCACTGAAAGTTTTGCTGGTTTATCCTTGTGTAACATGTATGTTATTACTGGTCTAGTTGCATTCTATCAAGGTGACATGGAAATACACAAACCTATGGTGCTATAAATCAGACAAATTTTTTTTTAAATCTCTTTTATTTATAAAAAGTAAGTAATGATCTGTTTCATATTTTATAATGAATTTTCAGGTTAGTTGCACGGTAGGTGATTAGTGAACAGTCAAATGGAAGATTAGTAACCCACAGCTGAAGGACGAAACGGCTTTTGCAGATGGTACTGGGCATTTAGATGACATAATGAAGTTAGCTACACAATACATGAAACCGTAGAATACTGACGTTAAACAATACATTTATGGAGGCAGAGTAAAAGAAACCCTGTTGATGGATGGATGATTCCCCTGTGGTGATAGAAGCTATTGACTAATAATGTTGAAGAGAAAGTAAGAAAAGTAGCTGGCTCACAGCGAGCATACAGCCAACCCACTCAGTCTGAGCACCATTTTGTAAAGAACACCAAGATTTCCCGGTAAGCACTGACAAGTAAGTAATAATACATGTAAGCTTTACTAAACATGTAATTGTAAAAATGCATTGGTTTTAACAGATTTCTTTAGGTTCATTAGGTTCTTAGAGATAAATCTTGGTTTTCTTTAAGTCTGTGTTGAAGAATTAGGAAGAAGTTTTAGTCTGTTGCCCAAAACCACATGCAAAAAATGCGGCCTGTAAGTGGCTGTGTTATACATATATAAAATTTCCCATAAGGCACTGGGGCAAGAGTCTTAATCATGCAGACTTGGCCAGCAGGTTAGGAAGAGCACAGAGCCAATGACGTTAACCGGCCGGGGGGGGGGGGCCTTACCAGGGCTTCATTATCTTCTGTAGTTTCTGATAGCGCCTGCAAAAGATTTGGGAAACTTTGGTGTCAACGGGTGGAAACAAAACAACCAATCCTTTTAGACTTAGTCAGCACAGTGCAGCGAATAACACGCATCCAATCTGGTGACTAGTCAATGCGTACATGTACAAAGAAGAGACCAGACTCCAAGCCAGTCTGTTACACATCATAAAAAATGCTTTCTTATTGTATGAATTCAAACATAAGCTGAACTGAAATTAAATGTCAACACACATTTTCATACACCAACTTATAGTACACACCTCTCATACCAGTAAGCCTACTTATTAAACATTAAAAGCATGCCAAGCAGAAACAGTTGAAAAAGCAGTAAGCCGTCAACCTTACTGTCACACAGCAAGCTTGGGTAGAGATGATAATGCACAGAAATGATCAACAACACTTTCATTTAAGAAAACAATAAAAAAAAAATCTGGTTTTCACACCTCAAACGTTTTGAGTGACACATTCACTGTGTGTACCAAAAGGAGAACGAAACCTTCTACTCTGTTTCCTTGCATGTGCTGTAACCTGTGCTGAATTTCTGCAGCATACTGCACATCCCATTATGGTCATGCATATTGTATTTGAAATTAAATGCTACAGCAATCAAAGTACAAATAAACATACCATTGGATTAGCAAAGGGAAAAAATAGCTTAGCTGAAATTGTATAGTCCACAGAACAGACTATTTTCATTAGGGATGTTTTCTTTCTTTAAAGTTGGACTTTTCAGTTAATTTTCTAATCAAAAAGACATTCACTTACATTGTAGTGCGGTGGCAGCAAAACTCTCAGAGACAGATATTTCTAAAACTAGACAAATACAACTGAAACTGCCTGCATGGTTAGATATCACTACAGATAAATGAGAAAATGTGATTTTTTTATTCGTGTAAACTGAACGTTTAAACCAACAGCTGAACATCCCTCTTCCTGGTGTTTCTGTAAGTAATAACACCTTTTAATAAGCTGGTTGAACTTCAAGTTGCACTGTACATTCTGAACACTACTGTGTCCAGGAGAACCTTTAAGAATCAGCTGTTCCATATTTTGGTCAGTAGAGGGCGATATCTGCCTTTGACTTGTGGAGCTCCTGTAGGAGGCAGCAGCAGCAGCCGCAGCAGCCAACTGATTTCCACATGAATGTGGTACAACATCTCTGGCAGAAGCATTAGATCACAGCACCGCTCTGCCCTCAAGAGTCTCCAGCACTGAGCCTCTTGAATAATTACAGTTCACCAAGTTGGTTGGCAGGCACACTAATGAGTATGTGTGTGTTTGTGTCAGTCACTGATATCTATCTGCTTCTCTGTGTTTTATAAGCTCCTTCTGTTGAGATGGAAATGCAGCAACCACTCGCTCTCTGTTGCTTACGTGCATGCAGAGGCCACTCCACAGTACTGAATAACGGATGTGATGGAAATTCACAGAGAAATATATTTAATGAAAGAGAAAGAAACAGAGTGGAGTCAACACCAGGGCTGCTGTGATTGCTCCTTGCAGTAAGATTAAACAGTGTCAAATATTTGCTCATTTCAGCATTATATACAAAAAGGAGAAGAGGCTTCAACGATGTCCTGTCAAATAATAAAAGCGAGTGTAATGCTAGAGGTGCTGCTGTCTAATACCCAGAAATAGGAGACCATTAAGTGGTTTCTGCTGAGGAGAAGACATTAAATATCTGACCGGAATTTGACCCTTTATGTACACACAAAACAATCAGGAGCATTTTTTTTCCACTGTGTCGTAGTAAGAACATATTTGACCTTGAACGACTGTGTTTTTACGACATGACTATGTCTGAGTCAACTCCTCATGCAAGCAAACAATACTTCAATCTACCTTTTCTCTTGCTGGGTAAAAGGGATGAATAATGAGAGTTGCATGAGGCAGAAAACGAAAGTCCTGGATGGCTGGCTGCCGCTGCTGCCCTCCCTGCCAGTTTGCACCGTATGTCTGCGTGCGTGCATGTGTGCGGGCACATTTGCACTCTTACTGTAACTTTCCTCTGGGTTTTTACTCTGACCGGAGCCTTGCACTCACACAGTATGCTACTGGGACGCACACACGAACACACCTCCCACTGGCATCATGGCTGAGAAATTCCACCTCAGCGAAAAATATCCTCGCTTTAACCTTCAGTTGAGACGGTCTCCAGGGCCCCCCAACACACACAGACAAAAACACACACGGTGACTTTTTGGATCTGCTGAAATAGTAAAATACCAGCGGAGAGTTCTCTTCTTAGTCGTGTGTAGTATCACTGTCATGGTCAGCAAAAGCCAACAGGAGCCACTGGGCATGTTCTTCACAAGCCAGTTCTTCTCTTTTCAGCAGTCATGCACTTGGATGACACCTTAAACATGTGTTATGGCGTTACGCCCTTGCTGTGGATGCTTTGCAGACAGCCTCTGGAGCTATGCCGTAGGCTCAACTGGAGCCGACGTAGACCTTCTCAAAAATGTAATGCCACAGAGATATTACATGGAGACAGAAAAACCTGTGATTGGTCAGGTCAGGCTACTTGTCATACAACTTTCTAATGTCGGTAAAAAATATTGTTTTTTTCTGCTGCACACCCTTCAAAGGTAGTGAAAGAAAGTTAAATGAACAGATTACTTTTTTTAATGATTGCAGGGCAGCAGTTTTCTTTTCAGTAGTTGGACAGGACAAACATGTCACTCTAAGTCTCAAGCTGTATGTAAGATTTTAGACAAGATTACTACAGGTACTGTATATAATGTATACAATGTATATAATGAAAAACGGTCCGATAATGACACATCTATCTATAGTGTTGCAGTGGTGCTTTCAAAGTATTCACAGTACAATCCAGTGATCTACAGACGGTCAGCCGTAACACCTAATGCAGAAGCATAAATCCTGCTTAATACAATCATGAATGTTACTGAACACAATCAGACAGCTGCAGCTGATTCAGAACGCTGCAGCTTGTCCTCACTAAGACCAAAAAAGTGGATCACATCACTATTTCTGAGGTCTTTACACTAGCGTCCTGTCTGTCAAAGAACTGCTTTTAAAAGATGGATGTTGGTTTATAAAGCACTGAGCCAAAATACATTCTGGTCTGGTCTGATATGTTACGAACCATCCAGACCTCTCAGGTCCTCTGGGACAGGTCTGGTTTCTGTCCCAGATGTCAAAACTAAAAATGGAGAGGTAGCTTTAAGTTTTTATGCACCGCATTATCTGGAAGAATGACCCTCCCAGGAAAACTGCAGGCCACTGCCTTTTATTAAATCAGATTTGAGGCTTTTGATTAGGCCCTGTAAGTTTTACTCCTGATCTTATTTTTATTTTTATATTGTGCCTTAGGCTGCTTGATGCAACTTGATGCCTTTTATATTTTATGTAAAGAACTAAATTGCCTTGTTGTTAAAATGTGCTATACAAATACACTTGCCTTGCCTTGAACTAAGAGCAAGTAACTCAAGTGCTGTAAACTTAAGCAATCAGAATGCACAGTGCAACCAAACCCCGGATTCTCACTGACCTCAGACCTGCGTAGGTGCAGTACTATTAAAACTTGTAAGACAGATACGTGGGTGTAGATACAACACTTATTATTAAAAAATTCTTTAGCTACAAATTAAAAACTTTGAATGAAACAGCATAATGGCTGTTATCTTCCATACCAAATTCATCACACAAAGAAGAATGACAAATTGTCAGGGGAGGAAAACACAGCAGCGATGGAGGAAATCCAAAACAGCTAAAAGATGCACGGACAGTTGACTTACTCAGTCCCACTCTCCACCATCTGAGTGAGCAGGGAGATGCCGTCCAGGTTGATGAACTCTTGGGCAAAGGTGATGTCCCGGGACGCATTGGCCAGGTCTTTCAGAGCCTCCAGCTTGGCATCCATGCTGGACGACTGGATCCGTTCATGAAGCTGTACTGCAGTCTGGTACTAGAGTGGACGAGAAAGATGCAGCGGTGTCAGAAGGCAAAAAGACTCACATATTGTATGAGTTCTCTCTCTGTGCACCCACAATTATCAGAGTGGGACATTTTGCTAATAAATAAAACTTACAGGGGAGGTGGTCAAACGCAGGATTGAGCCGTTCTTAATATCATTGCGATTCTGTAATGTTATAACAAGAGTAAAGCAGAAGTTAGTGCGCACTTGAAACATATTTTTATCTCACACCTGGAGTTAAAAAAAACATATAACTAAACCTTTTCTGTTATGTAGAAATTTGTTGCGTCAGCAATCTGCAGAGCAAAGTTTTCATGGTTCCCCAAGGACCACCTAAAAGTCATTGGAAGGAGAGAAAAGAAAACATTGCATAATTGGTATTAAAAGTGTAGAACGTTTTAAAATACAGCTAATAGGGTATATGTGTGGAGATAGAGAGAGAGGCTAGTCCTAGGAGAATTATTTTCAAATCTAAAGGCATGCACTTGTGCACAGACACATTAAAAGCAGACTTACCCCTCGCACACTTCTTTAATGATGGCTGAGAGAGGCTTTTTCTGCGGAAAAAGGCAAAAATACATTTAGTCTACAGTCCAAGCTTGAGTTCCTAAAACAACAGTCAACTCAGAGTGAGCTGCAATTACTTTATATTACAAGACTAGCACAATGAGAGGCTCCTCAGGAGCCTGGATTTAACTGTCCAACTACTGATGCAGGATCACTAAACATGTCTGTTACAGCATTTCCTTCATTATTATTGTGTATGAGACTGCTTCCAGGTCAGCAACTGTGATATTCTGCTCCACAGTGGTGGAAAGTAACAAATTACCTTTACTCAACTACTGTTTTACTGTTTAAGTTAGAGGTACTTTGTTTCCATTTTTTTTAAACTTTACCCTTCTACACACTTTTTACTCCATTACATTGATTTGGCGGATGCAGTTACTAGTTACATATACATTTCATATTAAATACATATAAATGTTACAGATTATTGATTAAAACACACAATATTCAATTAAATTATTCAATATGATGAGTTGAGTTTGGGTACCAATACCCAAACAAGACTTTATCTTGTGGAATATAATGATGTTTCAACCCGTTTTTGCAATTAAATAAAATATGCCAAACCATGCCAGTCAGTATTAGCTTAATATCTGCCTGCTCGCCACTGTTTCATGCTCAGGAGCTCTGGGACTTACTTAAAAATAGAAAAGCTCTGAGTAAATAACACATAATCTCAAGTTTGTTGGTTCAGATCAGGAAATATCTGATACAAGAAAAACACAAGCCTAAGAATCAGTTTTAACATTGAATGCCAAGTTTTGATACTTGATTCTTACTGAAACATTCACTTGTATTGGAGGGGACCAATTTTACACACAAAGTTCAGTTTACTCATTACAAGGAGTACACAGACTGCTTCTCAAAGTTTGAGTATCTTGGCTTGGGCCTGAAACATTTTCACAGAAAGCCTGTATTATTATTCTTTTATCATATATTTCCTGATATAAATTAAGAAACTTGTCTAAGTTATATTTTATTAAGGTAAAGAAAAGGAGTTAAATTACCATTACATTACTGTAATAGAGAATATAAGTCAGAATATCTTAGCCTCTGCTGCTCCAATTCTGATGATTGTCTTCTGTGACTTTATGAAGATACAACGCTCAATCACTGGAGTACCCCTTTAAAATTACAGTACAGCTACTTTTACTCTAGCAATATATCTGAATACAGTATATTACTGGCTCAGGTTACATTTCAGGTTGGCTAAGGCTCTTTTCAAAACACACAGGGATCAGCATGTACACAAAATCACACAGCCATTTAGTGAGCATATAACGTACAGTCACAATGTTCAAAGAGCACAAGCTGTAGTGATGAGGACTTACAAAGAAAACATAATACTAGAGGATGGTGAGCATATATGACAGGAAAAGAAAGGCAGAGAGGTGACAAGAGAAGAGTGTGGATTGTTATGCGAACAAAAGGGGAGAACAGAAGATAAAAAAATTGTGAGAAAGGCAAATTGAATGAGATAAAGGGAAAACAACAGTAAACACAGGAAGGAGGAGAGTGGATGATAATAGTGAGAGACGGCAGGAGAGTGGATGTTGAACAGAGAGAAAAAGGGATTGGAGGAATATGAAGAGCCTGCAAAATACACATGGGGGGATGAGGTGACAAATATAAGGAGTGTGTGTGCACAATGCCAGTCAGTATTAGCTTAATATCTGCTTGCTCGCCACTGCTGTCATCCTCAGGCTCTCTGGGACAGACAGTATGCTGCCAGACTAAAAAGTACTAAACAACAGGGCATCTGTGGGTTTCAAACAGCAATTTTATGACCTTTTTAATATTACCTGGAACCTGAATTTTAGACAAATTAAAAGTAAATAAATGTATCAGTATGTCCTTTAGAAAATGATATGTAATATTCTCCTCTGACTATTAAATATTGATAAAATATCAAAAGTTTGGAAGAATATGCCTGACAAATGCATGTTCGGTATTTCTTCTACTGTTGCTATTTTTATGAGCAATTAATATGCTCAATCATCAAAGAATTAGTAAAGATTTGCAATATTAGATAAGACTATTATATATATTATAAGACTTATGCATCGCTTGGAGTGATTCTTTCTCTCACGATCAAAGCCTTTTCCACTTCTGAATTGTATTATGAATTAATTAATTTTTAATAAACTGCATTTGTGGATATGCAAATAATATAAAAAGGTAATAATATATTACCACATGTGCATATTTTTTTATAACCTTTAAAAAAACATTGTAAAAATAATTAGTACACTGAAGACTTTAAAGTCTTTAAAGCTTCTGTATTACTAATGCAAACCTTAGATCTTTTTCTTATGTGGGGCCAATTTTATATGCACTGTTCTATAAAGTTATATCCTCCAACAATTAATGTCTGAGCTGGAATTTGTTAAGTGCTACAGCTGTGCATTCAAATGTTTTTCCTTTGCAAACTAAACTTTCGTTTGTGTGTCTCTTTTGAGATGGTGCCTTATTTCTGAATTGTACCTCAACGGAGATTTAGCTGGTTTAACACTGATTGTAATTATTCATATTATAATACACAGCCTGTTTTTAGTTTATAATTCATTTGGCTTTGTTTGAAGTTTAAATCTTACAAATGAGTTAATAAATAAATGAAGATTACGTTTCCATCGTTAACCCTTCCACAACTATTTCCTCCTCTCCTCTTCCAATGGCCTCTATCTGCACCATTTATCCTATTACCTCTGAGGTTTAGATACATGTCGCTTTTCCACCGTCCCGGAGTTACACCACCCCCACTATCCCATCTACTTTTCCCCTACTCCATCACATTTTTGTCTGAACTCCCACTACATCTTCCTCTCCCTTACTGTTAGGACCACTCCACTGTACTGTAGGAGTACTAAGGAGAACTATGCAAGTGTCACACCTGGTACATTACATGAGTAGTAATCACTTTGTGCATTGGCATAAACGTGAAAGCTGTGATCTACAGTGTAATAAAACATAATGTATTCTATTAAATCTGATGTTTACTGAGTCTATATCATCCGTCAGCTCTTGAGCTACTGTTATCTGACACAACACTATCCTTTTTAACTGGGAGGATAACAAGTACACTTCCTGAGGTCACTCAGTTACACAACAAGCAGACTAGGACTGATGGCAGAATTTTCTGAACATTCATTACAGATATTTTAAACTATTATTACAGATAAGCACACATTTATTTCTTCTTCTTAAACATTTTAATCTTGCTGCTATTATAGAGTCATTATGTATGCATTAAAAATCCCCTAAGACGCAATAAAAAACATTCTTATTTTACACATTTTGTCACAGTCTGATTTAACCATCACATTAAACTGCAACAGAAACTAAACTAATTTGTTACAGGTGATTATTCCTCGCACTATGTGTATATCAACACATGGACAATTCATTAATCAGCTGAGAACTGCTTCATACATTTGCAATTTTTAAGTTATAAAGTATAAAGTAAATATATAATAAATAAAGTTTATTATATTAAGAAAACACACTAAAACATGGCATGGACACGATTTTCCTGCGTGGGAATCTAATGCACACCTGTTAGACAAGTATGTAGGAAAATGAATCCAATAGAAACAGCTGCTGAGCAAACGAGCAACTAATGATCAAGATATTTCCCCTCAGGAGTTGGTGGAGACCAAAACAGAGAGTGAATATTGGACTTTCATCTGGTGGAGACAAATACGACTCCAAATGAATGCTAATATTGCTCAGTAACTGCTGGATGTGTAAATAAGCAACTATTTGTGAACAGGTTTGCCATATCAACTCAAAAGGTGCTAAAATGGCAACATTGTGTTATAGCTTGTTTACGCTGCTCCCACGTGGCAAAAAAAAAATCAGTTTACACAGGTTTAAAGAAGCTATGTTTTGGTCATGGAGCTACAATTAGAACTAAATCATAACCTGTAGAACATCCCTGCTGCCTCACATCACAGCTCATTTCCTTCCAGTTTGACTTAAATTCTCCTGCTTGTTTCCAAAACTTATTTTCTACTAGCAGCCCCACTACCTTGCCCTCCTGTTCTCTATTGCATTTCTGACAATAACAATAAAACTCTCATCACAATTGTCTGGACTTATACCAATTCCCCAGCATTCTAACACAAATGTCGGACGTTCGTGCCCATGGGGCATTGAAGATATTTGGATACAGGAATCACAGTGTGATTTATGCATACACACATATACACAGTCGCAGATGTACCTAAACATACTCTTAAACTCACACGAGGACACAAAAACACATAGACAGAAATCAGAAAAACATACATTAATAATTCCTTAAAAGGGGTTACATGTGGTACACACATTCAGGGCTGGTCAACATATAAGCTCTAACCCACACACATGCATCAAAGTAAAGCCACCTATGGCATGTCGCCACAACAAAACACACCCACGACATAATTTCACTTATGCAAAGTTGTACCCCAACATAAAACAACAAAAATACAACAAACACACAAACACACACACACACACACACACACACACACACAGGCATACACACTTTTATCTGGGTCTCAAGACCAGCATGAGCAGCTGAAAACCACTCCCCATCCATGATCAGACGCCATATGCTTGCTGCAGGGCCTATTGTACAGAGGAGATGCAGAGGGAAAGGGAGGAAGAGGTGGGGGTTGACGGTGGACAGACAAGAAGAGGAGGAGGCAACGCGCATAGTTTTTCAACAGTTTACAACAAAAAGATGAGAGGAGGAAGTGGAGAGGGGGAACGAACAGGAGAGAAAGGAAAGAAGGACAAGGAGGAGAGGCAACAGATAGGAGAAAAGAGGAGAGAGACAGGGGAAGATAAGAGAAACTGGAGAAAAGCGGAGGGGAGAGGTGGCCTTCAAGAAGTAAAGAACGACAAAAGAAGACTTTAAGACATTTTTAATAATTTAGACTGCAAGAACCCTGGTTAGAAAGGGTATTAAGCCACAAAAAACTGCATCCCTAAATCTACACAAAAAAATACCTAAAATGGACCTCATGGCAAGCCAGAGGTAACCATGTACTCCTGTAGTTCATATTTCATTCAGGTGGTTCATCCCCCATTGAGAAAAAAAAAAAAGGGCAATAATTGTGCTCCAGTTGTCAAGGTGACTCACAGCTTGTACAATCATTAGCCCATCCATGAGTCACACAAACACACACACACAAACACTCAGCGAGAGAGAGAGGGGAACAGGGCATTTTACACACCTGTATGTGTAATCAAACAACGTAACAAGTAAACTGTCACCTGTCACCCCCCCCCCCCGACGTAGTCACTGTTTGGTTGCTAATTATTTCATTAGAATATTAGACCCTGAATGATTGGCTGACATACAGTATAGCCTTTATTGTACGAGTTATAAATTTGAAGCCAAGGTACTGCCAACCACCACGATCAGGCAATGATCTGTTAACACTAGAATTTGAATTAGATCAAAATCACACAAGTATTGTTGAAAAATGTTCAGTTACACCATTTTGGATTCCATGATTTTAAGCATCACCCACCATTGGTGTAAATCAGTGGAAATGTGTTGTGATGCACGAGGGGTGATTGCATTTTATCAAATCCTAAACCAAATATCAAATTCCCTATCATTCTAAATCCTGTTCAGCTTTTAATGACTTCTATGGTAACTAACAGTTATAAATTAGTTTAAAAACTGCAAAGATTCAATTTAGATCTGTAATATACACTGAGAAACCTACAGGTTTAGATTAAATAGATATCATTTACATTGTATAAACGGGTGTAGCCATGCTTACTTTACAGGCTTATTTAAACAACCTACTCTTTATGATTGATATCCATTAAAAGCTTACGCTGGGAGATCTGTGCAATGCCCATTAGCTAGATAACTTCAGAGTCACCACCAACTACAAAAAACCGTGACGTTACAAGAATGTGTCTTTTTAATCAAAATGATCCTTGACTGACTGTGCCCAGAGACCAGCTTGCAGGAAAGCTATTTTTAATCAGATAAACACTAAAAAAGGTCATTTTAAACCCTTAGGAAAAATGAATAAGCTACAAGCTGATATGCTTTGTCATTTTAAACAGCCAAAGCGGCAGCAGGAACAGCTTAATATGCCTAACACCTGAAATGTATTGTACATTTTCTAATAAGAAAAAAGAACGAGGAGAAAGAGATAAAAAAAAATATCTTACAAGATTTGCCTGAGATAACCAGGATCCAGGATTTTTGACATCTGCAAATTGGTTTCCAAAATGAGACCATCTGTCGAAACTCAGACCTACCTGCACATAATCTAATGGATAGTTTCTGCCCAAATAGTGACCTGAACAGATCCGCATTGCCTGGACATGACCAATCTCATCAAATAAGATATCTTAGCTGGACTAATGGCTCTTGTTTCATGTCCCAAATTTATGTGTAAGATTTAGCTTCCATTATCATTCAATGTCTTTGAGGTTGTGTCAAAGCTGCGGCTGTGTCCCCTGTTAAACATATTCAATTAAGGCACTTCCTTTGAGTAATTAGTATAATCGTTAGGGACAATGCAAAGATGTGTTACGCCCTGATAACATCCGCCCCCCCCTCCAGACATAACCCTACTTACAGGTATACACAACAGCGGATTACTGTACAATACTGTGTTCTGACAAACATGCACCTTGTTCATGGTGTTTAAATCTGGTGTCACACAGACAAAACATTTGCTAGGTTTTGTCCGCTAGATTTAGGATTGGAGTGGATTTAAAAGACCCTACCTGGTCTATTCCCATGAGTTTGGGGAAGGCCCCGGCACTCAATGCCACCTTGACAGTATCTGCTGGCGGGCGGCATGGCTGACGGGGGCGAAGGTTGGTGTGAGTCTCACTGCCTCACACCTTGTCACTACTACTGGAGTAGCTCATCCAAACCTGCAGGGTAAGAGTGAAGAGAAGGAGAGGATGAGGGAGGGAGGGAGGACGAGAGAGAGAGAGAGAGATGAAGGTGGATGGGAATAAAAAGAGAGGGGAAAGAGAAAACAGGGCACGTTAGTCAAGAACTGGGTCTAGTTATTTGAGATGATGTTTGCTTGCATTAGCTTCCCTTAAATTCAAATAATTTCATATATGACTCAGGACAACAAGGTCAACAAGGGCAGTGTTGAAAAATACATAAGACATTGTTATAGTGCAGCAGTGATATAACTTCATATGTGCAGAAGAAGCTACTGAACATTTAGATGTTTAGAGGAAATGAATCAATTGACCTACTTACATAAGTTTACGGTTACTTGCGCAGGCAGAAGTATACACACTGGCCCTGCATATTATCATACCCCAAAACCATTTGAGGTCAGGTTGCCCAGCTAAAATGCATGCTTTCATAAGTGCTAGTATAGAAACCACAGATGTAATACCTGCCATCTATAGTCATTAGCCCACAGCTAGAACACACTCCCCTGTTTGTGTCATGGTTGACCTTAAAGACTAAGCACTTTATGCAAATTCCTGCAGATACCGGTGCTTAAACTCGTATTCAAATACACAGTTCAACTTCGAACACCCACTGATACAAACTAAAGCAGACAAACAGATTTTCTATTTGTCCTATGAGATGACTTTTTTCCAGCAGTAGGCTAATTTAATTTGCAATTGTTGACACATAGAACATTAGGACGTGCCAGTGGGGCAGATACACTCAAGAGCTTAATTCAAATCAAAGTTTAACTGCTAATGAGGTCACAGCAGGTGAGTGAATTAAAAAGTTATGATGTTTTTAAAGATCCACTTTGTTTCACTGGGACCTTGGATCAATTCAGCCAGTTAAACACAGCAGAAAGACACAAACCACCCAGCAGCAACTTGTTATGACTTCCAGAGTGAGGTTTGTGACTTCTTGTAGATATTTTCACAGTAATGAAAGTGCAAGTTCCTGCAGTTTGGGAGATAAGGTAGCTCCATCTCTCTTTCACTGAAGTGAGGTCAGTATGTAGCAACACTTTAGCCACAATAGCCAGTAAGCATGCAGAACTCAACAGCAGCAGCTTAAGCAGGTTACTAGTGTAGAGCTCCTTCCTCTGCCAAATTCCACTAACTAAGGGCTATTTCTCCAATTTTACACATAAAAGGTATCATGGGGAGCAAAAACAGCCTTTGAAAACATTTGTGTTATGTCTTCTGTGATTCTGGATGACCTTTGTCAAATCTGAGAAAAATTGGCCAGACGGATAAATCTGCAAATATAAGCATATCGCAGATATATCATTTTGTGTGTATGTCAGACGAATAAATTGCAGGTAAGAAATGCCAAATATGTGCCTCCATAACACACTTTGGCCACCAGAGAGCGCTGACAAGTTTATTCTTCAACTGTAAAATGGCTCTTGGTCAAGAATTTTAAGCCAAATTTAAGGGATACTTATAAAATTATTTTTGTATTTTTATATGTGTGTGAATGAATATTTGCTGATATATTGTAATCAGATTTTTTTAAATTCTCAAATGTGAATATTAAAGTAAATCAGGTATTGGTTAGGCTAAAGTTTGGAGACTAGAAATTGTTTACGTAGAGCCTTTACAAACGTCTTAATTCATTTGTTTTTTTATTTCTTGCAGGTCCCCCAGCTTTATGGTGCAATACCAAATCTGCCTTTTGAAAGATAAGAAGTTAAAATCAGGGGGAAAGATGCTAGGGAAAGTAATTGACAGAGGGAGGACAAGGAGGGACAGAGTGAAAAAGTGAAATAAGAGCATTTGCTTGACATTTAGTTTCGAGTGAACCACAGATGTGAGGTAAGAGACACCAGAAATAAAAACTGTTATGTTCTCTGCCTTTCACTGGTCAAAACCGCAATTGAAATACACAAACAGACTCTAAATCTGTATTTGTCACCATCTACACCCTGGTTTATACGCTTAGCAACAAGCACACCAACACTCACTCCTCTTTCATGCAAAACACACACACACTCAAATATTGAACATGTAATCCTGGGTGGCTCCTCCCTGGCTTCTGTCCCTGTGCAGAGGACTCCTATGTGGGTACAAAAAAGCGCAATATCTGACAACAGAACAGGCAGCCGAATTGACCTGAAACCCTGTGGCTTTCTAAAATAAGCCAGTTAGAAGCCCCATGGTGGAAAAACAGCCAAATCATAGTCACTCCGAACCACACAGGGGGAACTGGCTAAAGCCACTTCTGTGTGCTTGCAGCGGGTCTACCCACCACTGCACAGTTATCAAGTAGAAAATGTAGCATAGATATCCCCAAAACTGACTGAGGAAGGCATCAATAATTTACCTTCCTAGCCTGTCTAGAAAGCTTGGATCATCCTAGTTCCTGGTGGAGAAGCCTGTTTACATATTTAATCTCGATCCATAATGCATAAAGGCTGGCTCAGATTAATTCCTGGGAGAAAACTATTGAGTGGAATAGAGCGCACGCTGATACATACCGCATGTGTGTATGAACCGAGGCAGAATAGTGAGTGATGAAATGTGTGTTTTTGTGAGGATGCCACTGTACAGTACTGTGTAAGTGTTTGTATGCATGCGTGTGTGTGTGTTTGAAGAGCATGTATTAATTTAAAGTTTACGTAATGAGACTGGCCTGGCGTGTGTGAGTCACCCCATAATGATCCACATAGCCTTTATTCAAGGGCCCGTTGCCATGGCAGCAGTTGCATCAATAGCTCGAGATGTGGATGCATCTTTCTTTCCAAAGCGCGTGTCATAGGCTACTCAAGTCACGTTTGTCACAACTCCCCAAATATGACTCACCCCACCTCCCTGCTTTGAATTTCACCACTGAAATATGAACGAATATGTTCATTGAAGATTAGAGTGGTTTTGTAACGTATGTTAAATACTTTCTGAGACACTTTGCCTTGCAGCTGTGTATCTCTGTTTCTCTCTGTTTCTCCTCTATGTAACCTTATGCAAATACATTTCTTCTCCTGGTCTCTATTCCTGGATAAGCAAGGCGAATGAGATGTGGAGAGAGCAAATGCAAAGAAAACAGAGACAGATACATATCAACATCTGGATATGCACAATTCTGCACACATTTCTCTTAATAGGCTAATTGCTGAAACAAACGTGTAATGTTAAACAATATCAGCAGCGCCATCCTATTAATCCTGTTAAAATAAACAAATGTCTCACAAAGACGAGCCTTACTGTACATACATACAGAATGTGTCAATGAGTGCTTCAGATATATCCTACAGACAATAGCATGTAAGTCATCTATGCGAAGATTATCATCCTTCTCAATATTGACTGAAAACATATAGCGCAGGGACACTTAAGGAAAGCTATGAAGCTGCCACTCTGGAGACTGTCAAGATATTTATCCTTGCTTGCAGTAAGTGTATCAGTCTGAATGGTTGGGCCGTCCACTGTTTTGGTCCAGACTGAAATATCTCTACAACTTATGGAGGGACTGCTATGAAATTTTGCAGGTTCTCTCAGAAGGAATTGTGACAACGTTGGTAATCCTCTGACTTTTCATGAAGGGCCACCATGTTAGCATTGTCATTGTCAGCACATTAGTATGCTGATGTTAGGCACAGCAGTCCATTGAGCTAATCTAAAGTACAGCCCCACAGACATGCTAGCATGGTTTGTCTTAAAATGCAAACCTAAAGATACATTTTAGTTGGGTCTTATCTTTATAGTTGTGGCTATCATTCTTATTAGTGATGTTAAAATTGCACCTTTGAATGCAGTGCTAAAAAGTAGTCCAACTTGACAGGTTTTCAAACAAAGGAAAACAATAAAATTAATACCTAAAGTGTCTGTTGTAAACAAAAGCCAGACCAAAACAACGACAAGGATATGTCAATGTTAGCTTATTGGAGAAAGCAGAATCTGTGTATATATGGGTGGATGAGTAATGTTAAACTAAGTTAAAGTACGTACAGAAATGCCAACAACTGTTAGAAACAGTGGTGCCATTATCATTACCCAACAGAGGTCACTGACAATCATATTTTTCATTAGTAAAACGTTGGTTTTACAAGTGCTCGGTATTTATGTTGGTCACAATTCTTTATATAATGATAAAATAAACCATGATACTCTTTAAACAGCAGAGGGGGCCATCTACTTTTGACTTTGCTTGTTTGTTTGACATCCTACATCACTGTCAGTAGCTGTATCAATGCGCAAAGACTTCAGTTTTACTTTTACAAAGAAAAGGAAATATGCATTATTATTGCAGAGTTTATACCCCAGAAATAAAACAAATATCTTTTTTCAGTTAGTCTTCAAACTGATTTTGTTAAAAAAAAATCATGAAATATGGTGAACCCAGTAATGTTAATTATATTGTATTGAATTGTGAATTAAATGCATCATTACATGCCTATATATAATGGATTGTGTGTGTATATATTTAAATAAAACAACATCCATCGGAATTTACAGTTTGACTTTGCACTGGTTCAACTTTGACTTCCCATACTTACCGCATTAGTGCAGACACAGTTTTTCCATGCAATGAGTGATTATTACCAACAGTTTGGGTCACTCCTTCTGGTTTAACCTCCAAATAAAAGTTGTCTAATTTGGCCAAATTCTTTTTATTTTTAGCCCGTCTGACTGTCTAACTGCTCATTGTTCCTGGCCAGACAGACATTGTTGTCATGTTACCACATTTTAACAATTAGTTTAGCCATTTCTGTCAGTAATGACAGTAATGACTCACCAATGTTGCAGTGTAATAAACAGGAATTATACTTTAAAATGAAGAGTGAATGGTTTGTGTTTGTGCGAAAGTGACTGAGGATTTGGCTTTGTTTTCCAGTAAAGACGGTGTGTGTGTGTGTGTGTATTCCGAGCACCTTGTCATCATCTTCCGAGAACTACAGATGAGTCAAAGATGGTCGGCCTTGAGCCTTATTGATTGGAGACACACACACACACATACACACACCTATCTCACTGCTGACAGCCACAGTAAATCCCTTGAAAATGGGCTCAAATGTAATTGAGAGACAGAGCCGTTCAACACACCAGCACACCATGAGCAGGGCTACAAATGGTCCAACACTCATTTGATCAACATGTTTTTCCTGCAAATCAACACACACTGCTCCGGGGGAACAACTTCTGAGCAACAAGGTTCCATACTAGGATTTTTCTCAGGTGTGTGCGTGATTGTCTCTATATATTCTCTACAAGTCATCATGAGTGTTTACTATAGCCTGGGGGGCTGTGTATCAAATCCCAATCTGTCGCTTTGGCATCTCGTTGCAACCTCCTCACAGTGTAAATAGAACCTTGTTATCAAGCTAGCTGCTGTCAGAGCTCATCATGTCAGAGCAGGTGATTTGCTGCAAACCTGGTTTAGTCGAGTGTGAGCGAGTGTGTGTTTATTTTTTTGCTTTGCCAGAGGTTAAACAGGCTGACGGGACACAGAGTTCACTCCATCTGTTTCATTCGCAGAAGAACACTGTCAGTTTTTCAGGATCTGACCACGCTTCTTTCCTTCCTCTCCTCTTTTCCTCTGTTCATTCATTTTGTCCACCGCATCCGACGTTTTGTGCTTTCATCAATCCGTTCTACATTTCCTGCCAAGTCTGTCTCTACTCAGAACATATTATTTCGCGGAATTTGACCGAAAAGAACATAAATCAGGCAATGAAAAACATTAAACAAACAGACTCCACGCTCTCTTTTTTCATTCATCTGACATACATGTGTAATCCTTCCATTGGTTTAACTGCACTTATGTACTGTATGCAATAACATGCTGCCAAAACCATCAAACCGCTAGTCAAGGTATTGTAATCTGTGTACTGTATGTGTGCAGTTAATCTGTCTTCAAGCACTCGCCCACCTGCCGTAACAAGAGAGGCATGTGTCGCTGGGTTACAGTGGCCAGAATTCTACAGGATTAGCTCCAAAAGAGTGGAAAATAACTAAATCTCATGTTACCCTCAGAAACCTGTGATTTGATCTGCTGCCAGAGGTCGAAATTAAGGAACAAAACCATCAATAAAGAGGGGAGAGAGGGTAAGAGGAGAGGAAACAGAGGACGAGAGAAGGCCTGTGATTTGTTGGGCAGCACAAGAGTGCAGGGTTTCACCTCAATAATTCATGATGTGTAATGTGAGGGTCACATCGTCTGTAGAGGGGAGGAGGGAGGGGAAGAGAAAGAGAGAAGATGGAGCGATGGAGGTGAGAAATGCAAGTGAACATGAGAGGAGGCAGAGAGGGAGGAAGGGAGTTAGAGGCACCAGAGATTAAAGGACAGCAGACACAGATAATAAACATGAACTAATGACGTTAAAATTAGACTGAGATAAAGAGAATAAGGTTACATGATAGACAGAGAAATAAAAAAACAGGCGTAAAAAAGGTAAAGAGAAGATGATAAAGGGCAAAAGATCTGAGAGGACAAGATAAGAGAAAAGAGAAAAAGAGGCTTTAATAAGAAAGACACGGAGAAGGTACCTACAAGTGTCAGAAAGCCAAACTTCACACTTTGTCACACGTACCTGGAACAACTTATACGAGATAGAGAAACAAAAAGCTGTATGTGCAAGTAATCACAAAACAACATGCAGCTTAACTAAATAAAATGAATAGATCTACTAATGTAGTTGTGACTATTTATGGCATTTGTCTCATTTCATTTCCATCGCTACTAAAGGAATTCATTAACACCACTTTCTAATTGCATGTAACAGCTTTTCAAAGGATTATAATTAAAACATCCCTGCATAATGTGAAAAAATTAAGATGCCCATTTGCTGTATTTAAGGAATTTTAACACTTTGAAGTAAGTTTAATTAAAACGTGTTCAGGAGTTGCTGACGGAGACAGAGAGAGGAGACAAACAGAGTGAGACTGGGGGCATGCATATCAAGGGGAACATGATCTAAGTAAAGCACATCCTTTCCTGGCAGCTCCTCCTGGGACCCGTTACAATGAACCCTAATGGTGTGAGAGAACATGAGGCAGCAGTTTTCTTTTTCTTTTTTATACAGACAATGTCAGTGTGACCAACCAGCACTCAGCCCCGATGAAACAACCCTGATGAGCAGGATATTTTACAAACTTTAAAAAGGCATGAAAAGATTCACTTAACACATTTACTAAATTGTTGTATTTTTTTCAAAACTATGTCAAGGTTTAAATTCTAGGGTTGAATATGACCTCAGGCTTTTGCATTTAATTGACTCTTAATTTGGAGCACACTGAGAGGCATGGTGCATGCTAAACACCACACTTCAGACCTCCCTTGGGTTCTGTCTGAGTCATTTTGACACATTATACATATGAGTCAGACCACAAATTAATTTTATTGATGCCTCTCTCTCCCCCTTTCATGCAGCTCCCATAACATGTGCTAATGAATCTTCTATGTGATGTACTAAAGTTTTTTTGGATGTAGCTACTAAATCTGACTTAATTTCCACAACGAGTTTAAAGTTGATAAACTTAGATTATTTATATGATATTAGGATACTTTAACTGGAACAATGCAACTGCTCAAAATCGTAAGATCTTCAATTAGTCCAAACACTGAACAATTTATTGGCCATTTTAAATAATCCCAGTTACCTTAATAACAACTAGTAGCCTACAAACAGAGAAACAATTGCCATCAATAATCCAAAAGCTAAAAGACTTTTCTCCCATTTCCTGTTCAAAATCATGAACTCTGTCGTGTTTCTCACTGACTACTATACAAAAACCCACAGAACTTGTATAACTTTAATTGATTTTGCTAAAACTAGATCATATTTTATGGAGAAAATATTTTATGGTTTTTCCATGTTTATTGGATTTAATGTCCCCCGACTGCTCTGCTTCAACTTTCAGTGATTCACAGAGTACCCTGATGGAAATATAGTTTCAGCTACTTGTTGTTAGTGGTGAACTACTTTAGCCACTAACTAGCTGCTGCTTTTAGCTGGTTAGTACAGCTAACTTAGCCTCAGCTGAGCTACACAACATCAGATGAAAAAAACATCACAAAAAAGCACTTTCTGCATACAAAAAGTATCCTGACTCCTGGGCAGAGCAGTCTGATAACTTAGACCAACTGAGCGGGTCTCTGTAGTCCTACTTAAGTAGATAACGGTATAAATAAATCTGTTGCATTCAGTCTTAATTCTGGGCTTTTTGTTCACAGGGATTACGTTAATCTCATTATTTGACATGCTGGCCTTTTTCAGACATCGGACACCGTAACATTACATATGACAGAAACTAAGTACAAGCATAACACCTCCCCTTTCATTTCCAGCAAGAAGTTAACAGACGATTTATTTATAAAAAGTTATGGATGTCAAATAAAATTTTTTGAAGAACTAAAAAACAACCATAAATTTGATGTAACCTAAAACCTCCTTCAGCAGACCACTGGGCAGTGGGCCCAAACTTAGTACTTGTTCCAAACAAGCTATAGTCCAGCCACTTCCTAAGAAACCCTGACTCACACCAACTATTCTAAACAATTTCATACTCGATTTCAAGCTGTAATTATTATGGTTTTGAGAAAGTTTTAATCTATAATTGTAATAAACAGCAACAGCATATAATCAAATTTGAGAGAGAAAACAATCTAGCAATAAAAAGTCCTTTTAAAGCCCCTTTTACCAACACATACCATGAGGCCACCCTGACATCGAAATCTTTTTTCCTAGGCTGGAGAAATTAATCCTCTTTAAATTCCTTAGAATGTGTGCGCACCATCAAGTTTCGCAATATCAAGTGCATTATGAGTGTGGGAGAGTGCGCATACTCATGCTTTAGTATGTGGACTTCAATAATTGTGCCTGTGGGTGGGTGTGTCTGTATTAACCTATGTGCTGGGTGGATTTCAAAAGGATCCCTTCTAGCTCTTCATTTGATGCTTTTACAAAGGGCCCGCTTCGCCGCAGGGGCCTGTGTGTGTGAGAGAGAGTGTGTGTATCTGTGTGTGTGTGTGACAACCTCCAAAAAGAGCACCATCTTTTATCTGAGAGCTGAGACAAAAGGCCATCGACATGGTGGAGAGGACCGAGTTATTGTTGCTCCGAGCGTGACGCCTTCACACGCCTACACACCCACTAGCCACAGGATGGTCATGTTACACCCTTGAGCAGAGGTGTCAGAAACACACACACACACACACACACACACACATACACAAACCCCTAAAGAGTAACTTAATACCAATCTGAAAGGCAGTGTTTTACTGCACTATCTGATTTAAAGTTTAAAGCTTGTTTCACCTCTGACCATAGCAACACTGATGGGTCTGGTAAAGGTACAAAGAGCCCACGTTTGACCCCAGCAAACGACACCCAACAATATTTTACAGGGTGTTAAGTTACCTTTTAAGTTCAGGTAGAACTTGTCTCCCCCCCCTCCCCCACCCCTCAGCCATGTCAAATGAACTCAAGTACCCCCTCATAGACAACACCATTATGTTCTAAATGGGTGAGCGGGTCTGCGTACACAGCCGGATGATCAAATATGATTGACAGGGAAAAAAATTAATCAAGACATTAGCTATGAATTCTCCATATCCCTCTTGTGCTCTGTTCCTCTCACAACTACTGGCATCAAAACGAGAAGGAAGTGGTAAAGAAGTAAAGCCTGCCTCTTGCTTGATTTCACTGGCTGCCTACGAAAAGTGTGACATTCCACGGCTTGCACTGAAAAGAATATTTTAAATTTTATGCATGTCTGGAAACCACTAGAAAAATGCAGAGCAGAAGAGGATCACAGGCACACCAGGAAGGAAAATAGTGTTGCTGGTGACACATCTCTGTGTGACTGTAAACTTTCAGTGTTTAGTTAGTTAGCTAGTCTTTGGTTTCCATTCGCAGGCTACTACTAGCCTTGTAATAGTCTTAATTGCAACATTGTTCAGGACTGATTTGTGGTTATTTTTTCTATATCAAATCGTAAATTCAATTTATCGGATTAGTTGAGCTACTCCACATTTTTTCCTCGTATCCCCTGGCAACTGCAGAAGCAGCCACTGCAGTGCAGGTGCCCCTAATTGGGAATCACTGATTTAGAATATTAAAACAAAAACAAACCATGGTCCCAAAAGTACAACATGACAGAAAGAGTACACTGGAACTGAGAATCTTAAAAATGTTACTGTGTTATGCCCAGTCCCTCCCCAGCACACACACATACCCTCACCCAACCCACAGGAAGAGCTGCTTGCCCTAAGACAAAGGGCTGACAAAACAGCTACAACTAAAGGAAGAACACAAAAGGAAAAGGGGTAAGGCTAGGGTCAGGGTTTAGAAATATGGCTTCTAGATTCAGCCAAAGGAGGAAGTGCCATGATCTAAGAGACTTAACATGCACTTATATTCAAACAATACACCAAGGAAACAGACCAAACATTTTCCTCACAAACAACAAAGCATCAAATGAGGACTTTTTTTTTTTGTTAATACATTCTGTATGGCGTCCCCTATAGTGACACGCATCACAACAGCCTGGTGACTTCTCTCTGTGTGACTCTTGCACGGCCTGTGTGCCTCTCAGCAGGTTTGTGTCTAAAACTAAACTGCTGCAACCAGGATATCCTGTCAAATGTCAGTACCAGCAGTTCGTAACGCCTCTCAACAGCAGCCAACCGACCTCCCACTGAGGCGTGAGCCCGCTACGAGGACACCAAATCGACTCTCGCGCTGTATACAGCTGAATACAGTGTATACATGTCTAGATACAAAAATGTGCACACACAGGATAACGAGTGAAGCATGGAGCTACAGTGTATTGCTGAACAAGGTACAAGCATAGCCTAAATAGTGTGTTGCGAGCAGAGTAAGCCAGCAATTTGAGGTAAACAAGTGAGTCAGAAACAATTAGAGGTACTTGGATGGCATTCTGCAACCCAGATAATCAAAACACTGGAACATTTAGAGACGAGGAGACAAAAAAAGAAGACGCTTGCTTGAGGGAAAGAAACACAAGGCAAAATTAGGCTACAGGCACACAACTAATCCATAATGTGTATTGTGAAGGAACCAAGTAATACTGCCAACTAATTACTTTCCAACGCAGCAGATTTATCAGCTGTATAAGTGCTCTTTCTTTATACTTTCCAAAATCATAAACTTCTACACCACATTTCCATCCCCCCCTCCCCAAAAAAACATGAGGCCACAACGCTCAACTGTCTTAAAACACATCCGTTCTTTATCATTTTCATTCTTCTCTGGTTAGACGTGGAAAACCCACACCATCCCATCTCAAATCAACTACCAAACATGTACAGTACGTACCAAGAAATTCACAACCTGAGATTGCAAACATCTAACCACAGTGTTCGTGGCCACTGGTGACACACTGGAGAGGAGGCAGGAGAGTGCACAGAGCCGCACCCTGAGGCCTACTGCATCCTGTGTAGCTATTGTAAAGTAAGAGTAAAAAAAAAAAACACTATGAAGATGTAAGGACTCACCCGGAAAGCTTGACAATCAACGGGCTTGGTAGTTCTTCCCCTGCTCAATCTGCTTCTTGTGCAAACAACTACTCAAAGCGGAGAGAGAAGGTAGCTCTTTTCTAAGCAACTTTAGTCTGGGTATGTGCCTGCAAGTGAAGTGCCTTCAGCATCATAAGCCATTGACAAAGACTTCGCAGCGGTTTGAGCAGTGCTTCGCCTCGGGCAAAAGAGCGACCAAGAGAGCGCTGAGAGACAGACAGAAGGAGGAAGTAGGCGTTTGTCGAGAAAAGAGGAAACAGGTCTGTCAGCGGAAAAAAGCGGCAAAATTCAAAGATAAGATGACAGCGAGCAGGAAGAGACTGCAGGAGTCTAAAGTTTAGACTTGTATGTAAACAAAGACAAACCATGCATCTGAATCATCCCTATAAATTAAAAAATACACTTAATTGGGCTAATTGAATTAATTGAGGATAATTATATCTTATAAATATTTCATTAGTGTCTTCCTCCTCCAGTGCATTTCTGTGAGACTAATCTACTGGAGCCTCAAATCAGGTTACCTTGGCAAAGCTTAGCAAAAAGGAAACCACAACCTTGACTCTGTCCACTGGTTACATGATCTACCTGCTAGCACCTACAGCTCACTGGTTAACACATTATATTGTGTTTATTTATAAGTACAAGTGTAAAAACAACAAAGTTGCTCCAGGAAGTTACTGCCAAGTAATAGTCCAACACATAACATCCTGCCAGCCCGGTAGTATCAATCTTCTCATTTACATCTCAGCAACAAAGCAAATAAATGTATTTGCCAAAATGTTGAACAATTGCTTTAATCAATTATTCTAAAATTCCACCCAAGCCTTTTTCAGTGTACCACACACAGAAAACAGTTAACCTACGAGAGATGTGACCCACACCATAAGGGGAAAGGGCTCAATCGGAAACTCTCCAAATGTTTTTAAAAATATAGGCATCAAAATGAGCACTTGTACAGCCTAGTTAGATTTAATGTTGCGTTTAATACTGCTATTGACGTCTAGAGAATCAGTGATTACCACAAGCATACTACATGCTTTCATTTCCCCCCAATCACCACTGATGCAACAGTGTCAGAACAATCAACAACAAGTTCCAACAGAGTGAGTCAGATACACTGTCACAAAAGACCACTAATCATGAGCTAAGAGGCTCAATGCCCAAATTAAACATTTATTGTTTGAACAGGGCGATGACATCTTCATTTCAGACTAAGAGCTCAACAGGCCATATGTGCAAGTGTCACACAAAAACAGATGTTTACTCCACCCAAGCTGAGGTCAACTTTGGTTCGTATGAGCCTCATAAATGCAAACATCCAGAACTTTTAGTTCTGACATGAAATCCCATAGAGCCTTAATAAGGCAAGTTTCCAAGTAAGGAAACATTTCAACACAGCAACCGGAAAAACAACCAGCTAATAGAAACATATCACATCCTGATTGAGTTTGAAGGCAGGGCTGTGCATGAGCTGAGCTGTCATGTGGTTAGTTGAAGCCAAACTTTTGTGCCATGGAGACCTGAGGAAGTGAAAAAGTTTAGAGGACCTTTGTCACTAATTTCTTCTTGCCAGACAGCTAAGAATATTTGTGATCTACACACAGCTGTCTGTCACGGAAACTGAAGTCTGCTGAGTCAGAGAGCCCAGTGGACCCTGGATAGATTATTAAAGCTTTAGAGATGGAGTTCGGTGAAACTATCTCAGCTCCCTCGTGAATACCCTGCCTCTGTGTACTCTCTTTCAACCCCACTTACCCAACCAGGATTCTGTACCCTGTTTGTCGACAGCCTTTCAAAATCCGCCTATCGTCAACTCCTTTTGCACTCCTTCCACTGGCTGCTCTTGTCAAAATTCAGGACCTCTGTGTTTGGGTGTAACAATGCTGAGGAATTTGCCCCCCCCTCTATTAAAGCCATAGTCCAGCCTGCCATCATTTTTTTTTTATATACAGTCAAAAAGATACTATTGGTATCTGCTACAAGAATTCAAGCTGACCACAGCTGTTGTTCTCCATGAACAAGAAAACTGGCAATGTTGAAAGCCAGCTTTCAAGCCTCTCTGGAAATCTCTTCTGAAACTGCTAAAAAGTGGTTTGTAATTATGACATGCTGCTATGTTTACATGTACGTCATTCATTCTGGTTTATAAACTCCATCAACAGACCTGAAATCCTTGAGATTTAGAAAAATTTATATTTTTTAGTCGACCAAGGAGCAGCAGATTGTAGTTTGGTCAGGGAGTGTGACCTAAATTGTCTGTCTAGGCTGTTTCTTGTTCCAATCATGAGCTATTCAGCCCTCGTATGCAAAGCCGGTTGTGTTGAAGCAGTGTTTGAAAGAAAAATGTTGAATATAATTACTACTAACAAACATGAAGGCTTACGTTTTTGAAAATCAGATATCATTGACTGGCAAAACTTGAGGCAATTTTTTTCTTTGGTAGGCATGAAAATATTATTTGTGCTGCAGAAAATCTGGGGGTAGTTAGGCAGTATAAAGTAAAACATTATTAAAAACAGTGTCTTTTTATCCCATTTTGACAATCAAACATATATATATAGTCTTAAGGGAATCGATATTTCGGGAATTAAACACATACTTGTTTTTTCTTGCCGAGGGTTAGGTAAGAAAATCAATACCACTTTCGTGTCTGTTAAATTTGAGGGGAAACAGCTGTCCTGGTTCTCAATCTATTGCTTCAAAGTTAAAATGAAAATAAAAGATAAATAAATAATAACTTCCTTTTCCACCTTCTCAGTTAGAGACCATTCAATCGAAACAGTTAAACTTGTAATTATCAGAATAATAGTTTGTTGTTATTGTTTGTACTATTCAAGAGAGGCTATTATCAGTCAGCTGTGGCTGTGACCCAGGCCCACATTACTACCGGTTGCTTGTAATGTTGGTGATTCAGAATTTTTTGCTTTTGGTTACACTCAACTCTAAATGGATCTAGATGAGTGCATCTGCTGAAAACCCAAAGTGTAAAATGTAACTGCAGATGTTGAATAATAATATCAGACAGATGTTGACGTCATTCGGTCGATTAGTGTTTCATAACCCTTTTTCTTATTCACAGATTTTCTTTCCCATTTTTCAAACATGAAGTGAATCTGCACATTCCCACAGTCTGCTTGCAGAGGAGGCTGTCGGGCAAAGATAATTCCACGACACCTTAGGGGATCATCTATTATTCAAAACCGCATCCAAATTTATTCCACTTGAAGAGGAGTAACATGCTTAACTTGTAATCATCCAACTCCAGTGGTTATGATCCCATGCATTCCAACATACAGTGGTCTTGTGTAACAATGGTTCCTGTCCACAAAAGAAAGCTGGACAGTGTTTTGGTTTTCTAAACTGCACATCACCTAGCAAAACAATACTTCACAAGTAGGTGTATGATCACCCAATATCCTGCTTCCCAAAACAACACGAGGTCTTAAAACAAAACAGGAATCATCTCCTTTTGCCTTGACCACGAAACAAGTGTCTGTGGCTAGCTGATGAGTTAACATATGCCAATTGTCTTTATACAAATAAATAAACAAGCTATTAGCCTGTAGAAATCCCAGTATTACCACAATGAAGAGGATTCTGTAGAGAGCCAGGCCTCCTGCTTGGGAGTCTGAGGAGGAAGTGCGAACTGGATTAATTTTACTGGGGGATGACCTGTAATGTAATTATCATGGGCCATATGTAACATACAGTAGATAACAGCAGACAATCCGACTGTCAAATTATTAAAACATACAGTAATGCAGGATTACAAAGATGTCCATTCAAAACACTGTAAGAGTTTTACAGAAATGGTAGGCTACATGTACGTGGCATAATTACCCTTCTTCATATTCTGGACAAAAAGAAAATCAAACAAATAGGAGTTAAGAACAGACTTCCCCCAATAAAATATAGTTCAAAACATACATTTTATATGGAGTAAACAGCCTGCAGTGAAGACCACAGAGGCAAAGGTAATAGGTACACAACCTGGTAGCTACAGTAGCTACTTAATTGGACCAAACACTCCTGGGTTTATCTTACTGCATGAAATGTCAAGTACAGCTACTCTGTTAGCTGGGTCTCACTGGTTGTGCAAGTATCCTCTTATTATCGTCTGTGATAGTTTATAACAACAACAACAACAACAACAACAACAACAACAACGACAACGTGGTCACACAGGCTAATGTGCTGCTGACTTCTCGCTTATATCACAGTAGTTTTGCACCACACAGATTCAGTGGGAAATGAAGTGCACTTGTATGATGTTTAGGTTGCAACAAACAGCCTAAAACAGCAAGGTTATACTGGTGGTGCTGTGTATATTATGCTTGTGTAATAAGTGCCCAGTTTAGTGCAGTGCTTTATACAAAGTTTGTAAGTTTTATGAAGGTCTTTGTTAAACAACCAGATTTTGTTTTTATAAACTCCTCACACCATCTGTGCTCAAGTCAGCAGAGCACCAGTACTGCACATCAAAAGCACACTCACAACATCAACCGTTGTTGAGGTATTCCTTGTTCACATCTGCAATACTAAACAAATTTAAATATATATATATGTTCAGTGTGTAACATTTAGGAGTATCTATTGGCAGAAATGGAATATAATATGCATAACTATGTTTTCATTAGTGTATAATCACCTTAGGATGAACCAAGTTAGTTCTAAGGTATTGAGTCACCTTGTTGTTGTAAAAATAATATCTCATACACCACGAACGAGAGAGACTCGAAAGGAGATACAAGATGTTGTTATAAAGAGCATTATTGTCCGCATTTTCACCTGAGCACAAGAGCATCTATTTAGCCAGCGACAGTTATGAATCAAAGCTGTCAGAAGCTCCTATATCTAATCACTAATCCATCATCTCTGACTGACAATTAGCCGTTACTTGTCACTTTTTAGGTTTTATTCAAACTGTTAGCAATAACCTCTGTGAATCCAAAATAGTAACTGCTCTTCACTTTCCAATGAGCCCGTATTACTCCCTGAAAAGAGCAAGCTTCTTCTTTCCAGCAGAGGCCCCATGTCACCGCCATTGATTTTTGGGCTTGGCTCCTAAGTGAGCCAGAAGTTTACCTAGGAGCCAACAAAAGCTGACTAAGGCTTTGCAGATAGATGGTACTTTCACAAAGTTTCTAAATCTTGCTGGGAATTTCCACATAGCACGGAGGTTATCAGCGTTTGCAGCTTGGGTTTTTCGCTTCTCGGTCGCCTGCGCGCGCGCGCACGTAGCAATCGGCTCGGGTTCTATAGCACGCAGCGCTCGGCTACCCCATTATAAGGTTTTTCTCGTCGGACGCTTGCGAATTCCAGTTATAAGCTAGCGGAACAAACCAATATCCTAGACCACAACAAGAGGCAGTTCTTTGCAGACAAAACTGTAAAGAACACCAGCGAGCCACGGCAACAACAAAAACTAGCGTTGCTACACGTACGCCCACTGTACCTAATTCACATACACAGTAGATAAACCCACCCGCCGTTAAAGTGTCGTTGGTTCTGGACCTCGGTTCTTTCACGTTCCATGATATTACTCAGTTTGTACGTTTTACAAAGATCTCAGCAACATAAGAAAAGGAAAGATCATAAGAAATGGACGTAAATAGGTACTCACATACATCCAGAAATCAAAACAAAGCCTCTATAATAATATAGACAGACCTGATGCGCATGTGTGCGATCCATTCACTCGCTCAGTTTTAAGACGGGCTAAACCTTCCCATCTTACCAGCACCTCTGTTTCTTTTCTTTTTCGTTAAAATTACGGCGCATTGAAAACGCGAATAGGTCCACTTAACACAAGAGCGCCACGAGCCACCCCAGCATCGGCCACCTTGGGCAACATTCTGGACGGCACATACCCACCAAAACTAGACAACATTTACTCGTCAAACTACATTCCCGCTATCTGTAATTAAGTTTCTACATCTGCGAACAACGATCACAGGCACTTGTTATTCGACGTGCAAATACCTTTCTGGCTGACCAGAGGACAAAAAAGATTGAGTTCTTTTTTCATTTTTGGTTTCATGCACACGGGTTCTAAATACAACATTCCATATCCATACGGGAAGAACGGTAGCCTCGCCTCGCTCCCCAGCCAACTTAATAACTCAGTTATTATTTTGTTCTTATTTTTTCTTGTATTGCACCCTCGCAACAACTTTACCTGTGTTTTTTTAAACAATTATCTTCAACAGGGCTTAGAATGCTCAATCAGTCAACATACTGTTTAAATAGCGTCTCCTCGGGAAATGCTCAATTCCAGAGGATCAACCTTCTCACAGACCAGGTTCAATTTTAAATCTCTGCAAAAAGAAGCGCTTTTCTCAACTTTCGGACAATCACTCCTCGGATGTCCGTAAATTCTATAAAAAACCCGGATGTTTTGTTTGACTTCGATAGGGTGCTTTAGCTTCTTCTGGCGTAGGATATGAAGGCCTGAAGAGGGAAGGTACTATTTGGTGGCCAGCGGACTCACTACGCCCCATAAACTTTTGGTCTCTACTATCGGACATCACCACAACTTTTTCCCTAACTGGCATAAACAAGGCTGTCGCAGGCGTATATTTCACCCTGCTGGGGCCCTCTTTTTTCATGCTTTGAGCGGTCCACCCTGTCTTGAATGCCTGGACTGACCCATGCTTTTCCGGACCATGTTGGGGGGCCTTATGTAAACAATGCTTTGGTACAAACTTCCAAGAGCAACTTCAGATCCTGTTTTTTGCAATATCCTGTAGGCACTTATACCTCACTCGTTCTTTTGATTTCGCTTCAGCGATGGCAATGAGGGCAAACCAAACAACATGGTGTAATAAGTCACCTTACAAATAGTCCCCAAGCACCTTTTGGGACTACACAGTGTAGTTAGAGGATTAACAATACCACACACCGGGTATTTTAATGGTGGCAGGCGCACGTGTCTTTTTACTATGCATTACCCCACATCATCACTTCTTTATTCCTTTCCACTCTCGTGTACCCTTGAGATTTACCCAAATGATTGAAGGCTTTTTTAATGCTGTTATCGACGGAGCATTCGCCACCCTGGGGTTTCCCGCCCCACCCAATAATTCAGAGCAACAACAAAATACCAGATTTATATTAACTTCAGTCATTTCTCAGTTACGGTGTTGGATACCAAAACCACCCTTGGCACTTTGGCTTTCGAACACGTTAACCATGCTTCTGGGTGATGGTGACCAGTATTGCCGCTGAGATAACAAAGGGGAACTTTTTTTTTCCCCTCATGCTGCAAGCTGATTCTTTTATCTCTACCATGACTACGCCTAGTTTCTTATTTTTTCCAACTTCATCACTTACCGGTCAGAGTTATACAAGAGTGGTGTAACATTGTATATTGTTGGCGATAGCAGGGCACCCCCAAATTGGCTCCACTATAATTTCGACCCGGTCGGTAATTATTTCGTCGCCCTGGTGAACAAAAACAGCCCATGGCCACTATGCATACGTCCCCAGATGTTTGTTTTGTCCCTTCTGGGGCTTACTGGGTAGGCAACATGATGGG
The DNA here is from genome assembly GCF_004916995.1 of Morone saxatilis. Lineage (NCBI taxonomy): Eukaryota > Metazoa > Chordata > Actinopteri > Moronidae > Morone > Morone saxatilis. The sequence goes on from NW_023340268.1 coordinate 12,794,292, forward strand.
TTTCAACATAGGTGGAATCCATAAGAAGGCGACCTGCTTTTTATGGTAGATGATAAAA
>NW_023340268.1:12794449-12813306 GCF_004916995.1 Morone saxatilis
GGAATCATGGGAAACAGGTCTATAAGTCCCCATTGTCTAACTGTGAGCTGTATGTGTGTGTGGTGTGGGTGTGAGAGAGAGTATGTTTTCTGTTGTGCTGGAGGAGGCAGGAGGCACTGTAGCACAGGAGGGACCCAAGCACAGATTCTTCATCACAAAACAGAAAAACGCCTCCATCATAAAGTGACCTTGACTTTCCAGCAGTACAGCGAGTGCATCCAAGCATCTCTCTCTCTCTTCTCCTCTCATTCTCGCACCACAACCCCCTCTTCATTCCAATGGGCGCATTTCAGAGAGGCAAACAACCACCCATAAAAATAAACTACCTTTTGGTCTTGTAAACGGACACAGCTCATATTATGGAAGCCAGGCCTTTCATTGAAAAAAAACAACAAAAAAAACATTAAGTTCTGCCTAGCTCCAGTTTCCGCATTGTGTAACTAATCAAACCATGTTACTGCAGGGCAAATCAATAACTCTTCTCCAGTGCAGCGTCATGTTAGGCATTTTGCATCAACCACATACCTGCTCGTCTGGCAGTCACACAAACTCTGTTACAGAAATAAAAAATAATCCTTACAAAAACAGCAGTTGGAAAATCAAATTGCTTTACGCTCAGATCTTAAAAAAGGCAGACATTCTTTAAAATCCACACTCATTCATGATGTTTTAACTGGCCCCTACCTTTCAATTCAACAGGGTCGAGCACAAGCGTTTTTCGATTCTACCATAAGTGTATAAAAATAAAAAAAAGGACTGAAATCCCACTTCCTCAAAGTGCTAAAATTACACCCCAGACAGTGGGAGGGGAAGCACTAGACAAAAGGTTATTATGGAAAAGATGCTCACCCAATCACTAGTTTATACGCAAAAGACAACAGACTAAAAAATGTCTTTTATACTCCCCTCTGCAGGGCTTCTCATTCATAAAACACAGACAGTGGTTATTACATCCCAGCTAACCAAATACAGCTCCTGAGGGATCTTCCATCCCTTAACTGGATTAGCGCTGTCCATGAGGAAGATAATAATGGTACTTCTTCTTTGTGCTAATTGAAAAACCAAACGTGCAGGTGCTATGGGAAGTTACTTGCACACACCCACAAACCAACAAAAAGAGGAGTGCACTCTGCAGACCAGGCATGAGTTGTGTGTGTAAGTCCCAGAATAGAGCAGTGGGGATTATGCAAGAACAATACTGTAGCTAAAGGCTTCGTTTCACTCATTTTAGAGAGAAAAGAAAACTTTTCTGCCTAAAAGAATGGGCAGTATGGCAGTATATGGTAATTACTGAGTTATGTTCATATGTTACGGTGCCCACTTCATTGAACACACCACTTTGTTAAAATGAATTAACACAGATTACTGACAGTATAACACAGATGGAGTGATATTAACCAGGGTGAACATGTCGACTGCATGTTTATATTTACTGTTTACTGTTTAGTGTCTTAGGAAAATAATTTAATTGTACTGATTTCTGGTGGTTCCCCTGCAGCTGATAATAACTCTTATATGTTGCCTCTGACCAATGAATCTCTCAAGGCTGTTATCCATTGTGACCTGAGTGTGACCAAAGTACTGAGTTTCAAATCTGAACCTTATTTATACCACATTTATCTATATATGTGTTCACTGTATGAGTGCTTATGAATGTCCTGTGTGTTAGGTGTGTGTCAAGATTAAGATACACACAAAAACAAGAAAAGAAGAAAAAAGGACATGAAGTCCATCTGCACAGCTGAGGGTCCAGGTTGTAGCATCACTCCCCTACAGACATGTCTTAGGATTTAAAAAAATACTTTGCTTGGAATAAAAAAAGGAAGGGTTTTTAAAACTTTACATATTGTTAAAAGTACATCTACACGTTCTCCCTTGTTAAAATACAGAATCTATGAATGTGAAAGAATTGTTAATTTCAAAAGGTTAGCTACTGAAAAAGATGTCTCACAGTGTATGTGTGCTGGAGGTTTCAAGCTTCCACATCACACTTATATACACATATTGGCCCACACACTAGTTGTGATGTCATGAACACAGAAAACAGACTTCTTGTGTCAAACTCTCAATGAGAAGAGCACATTTTTGAGTAGACGGGGACTTTAAATTTAGTGCAAAATTAAGTAAACATCAAATGTGGTTTTATTTTTAAAGATAAATTATGTTGTAAGGTAAAGCTTAGACTGATTAACCCTGGAAAAAGCTAACACGCGTCTAAGGCTTGAGATTTCAATTGTGAAAATCTACACAGAGAAAGATATTATGTAATGTAATCACATATTTGATACACTGAGCATTTTATACAGTACTACAAAAAGTACTACAAAAAGCATCACAGTTATGACCACAGTCTTAGTAGGGTTTAAAACTAAAAGGCTAATGGTTCACTGATGACTAGAAAGCTTTTTCAGACCTGCTTTGTTACATTATAGGAGCTTAACTCCCTCTGCTCACAGTGCTGGCAGGCCTGGCATGTGCTCCATCGAGTTAAATGGGATGTGAAGGATTGGGCATCCCGGGTCAGGGAATTTCCATTGCAAATGATTGCTGAGCCACCATGGCCCGGCTTTCATTTTGTTCAGCATTTAGAAAAACATACACAACCAGGATTGCTTTCAGGCAATTTCCTATCAGGGGGACCCATACATATGTACACACAGGAAGACGGTGTATATTTCACCAAAGTGTTTGCATTGCAGAAGAAACTCCCATGCACAGACAAGTTTCTGCTACATTTGGAGCCTCGTGAAGCCAGCATCAACACAGTGTGAGAAACATTCAATGACATTACAACGGGCTCTCTTGATTCTTAGTAACATTGTCAGGTGTGGTCATAATAGGATTCCATTATCAATAATTCTGCACTTTTTTATTTTTTATTTTTTTAACAATACTTTCGCTTTTGTTTCTGCCCTTTCTGTCTGTGCAAATCTTGCTTTGTCATTTGGTTATTTAAATTAGGAAGAAATTAGGATTTCTTGTTTTGATCTAATGCAAATGCTGCAGAATCATTTTCATGTAACAATGAGATGGAATAGAAGGTATGAATGGAAACAGAAATAAATCATGCAGCCCTCTTGTGTTACCATTCAATCACTCATATTTGGGCTGAAGAAACAATAGTATCAGTATCTGGGCCAACTTTTAGTTTTCAGTGCTGCTAAAGTGGGCTGATGCTAGGAGTTTCAATACTGTCAGACTGATTACCTTTTAATATTGTAAATGAAAATATCTGTGGTAATTTGGGAGTATTTTATTTACCATAAAGATTTAAAAAAAATGGATGCATTTATTATTTGATGGGAACAATGGGATATTCTTTAATATAAAAATCATGAGTGTTTTAAAATGGTTGCCCTGGGTAATGTGCTTGTAGCCTATCTGAATGAAATTATTTTAAAAAATGGTTACAATTCAGCCTACGTAAAAAAATAAAAAGATCTATGAATGCTCTTTGCCCACCTAGTGATAAATGCACATTGCTCCTTAGCCCTGCAGATCTCCCCCCCCCACCCCAATCCTCTTGTGGAATCATACAGCACTTTACAGTATGTGACATTTCTGTGCTGTCGATAATTTGGTCTGCTGCTAACTGCTGCTGCAGTGTTGCACGCATCATATACATCTCTTAATGGAAACATGGTCTCCACTTAGCTAAATTCAATAGCTCAGAGGATTACCATCTCCACTGGTGCATGTAATAACCAAAAGGTCATATCATCATCATAACTCAACAAACCATAATCTGCCGCAGCCTCTTTAATGGCTTTTAAAGTGTGTCAAGGCCCAAATCACTGCCACCAGTCACATTTTTAATGAGCATGCCCTCATCGAAAGTGCCAGTCTGCCAGTCATTTTGCCCAGCTTTGAATGCCGTGTCACTCTATCCCCTGTTGGGTTGCGCTAGCCTAGATCGAGATGTGCGAAGAGCCCGAGAACATTTGGGATTGATTTGTGGCTATTTTTACTTGTCCTACTTGAACTAAATGGTTCAGATACACGGAGGAAGAAGTCAGGCGCTGAAAAGGCTTATTGAACTCTTAAAAAATAAATAAAAAAATCACTGGAAAGCTAAATGGTGGCAAGAGGGTGGACGCTTTAGTGTAGAGCTTTCAGAGAAAAAGAGCACCTTTTAATAGTAGAGAGGAACAAGCTATAGAGTACATCCTCCATCCATTGGTCTATTATTTAAAAGGCCACTGGCATTCTGTGGAGTGAAAATTAACGTGCTGGGAAAGATAAATGCCCATGTGAACACACACGCCGAGCATGTTTAATAAAAGAAAGGTAAAATAAGCTGTCTCAAGTGACCTTGCACCTCGATAAACTCAACACATGCAGAAGCAGCATTTCTTCCAATTGCCACATAGGAATGCTGCACACATACTGAGCTCCAGTCCGCCAGAGCAAAAATTACTCCTCTTATTAAACCATAACTCAGGAGAGAACACAGGCCCTCAACAACACTCATTACCTAAGCATATAGCAAACAGGCTACTGTTCAATGTTGCTGGCGCTAGAATTATGTTAGCGACTGATGACTATCATCAAAAGTGTAATAAGCGCTCTACGGGAGCACTGACATTATGGAAGATAGTTATGGGCTCTCTTGTGGAAATCTCCTGTTGCCATTGCCAGCTTTGGTATAGACTCTCACAAACACACACACACACACATGCTGAGGAGAGGGCTAGTGTAAAGCTAGACTGTGTATCTGGTCTAGGTGCTGTGAAAGGATTCACAGATCAGCCATCTACTCGCTGTGACTGGCACAAGTGAGTGGGAACAAAGGAGTCACTGTGGCTGTCACACTCACTCCTCGTTACACTCACCCTTTGCTCTGCCAGCTGTCTCTCCGTCCCCTCCCATAACTCTCCCACCCCCCCCAGCTGTGGCTATACATCAAGCTACCCTGAGTTTTCACGCACACATTCACATGCAATCACACCCACCTGGCACGCATGTTTTGGGTGGCTTCAGGGGCCTGGCTTCACCAAAACACTTTCTTCCTCCCTGCTGGGTGCTCTTTGCCTATCCGCCATACTGACTGACTGACTGCACTGTTAGAGGCACAATGTTATTCATCACCACCACCAACGGCTCATCAGTATCACACCACTGCACACAGCCACAACACATGAGCTCATGCTTGCTACAAATATTACACTGGGGCTGAGTTTCAAAATATTTTCCATTTAATTCTGTCTTTTTTGCCTGCTAGAGTACGGTTTCACAGATGCCTGCTATTGTTCTTTTGCTCATTCCTGCCAACTAAGACTCTTTGCCCAACCTCCACATGCATGCCACACCCTTTCACCACAATGCCCTCCCCTCTCCTGACAGATGCCCCCGTGCCCAATCTTTGGGCTCACCCATTAATTTGCTAAACCGTAAACTCTGCCCACAGCCTCCCACTCTCCACAGCCTTCCTATTATTTATTTATCCCCCACGTCTTTTTTTTTTTAAAAACCATATGCTACACCCATGCCCTACCCTCTCTATGTTTACCCACCGACAGCCTCCAGCCCTGCCTGCCTGGTCAGTCACGAGCTAGTGTCGATGCCAGCTTGGCCTCCACCCTAGCAGTGTGGTGACTGGCCGCTGCTGAAACACTTTCATCCCTCCTGCATGCCTAACCCGAGTCCTACGAAGCCATTCATTGGGGCTTTGCTAGTGGCTGCCTTATTATTGTCAAGTTATAGTAAAACTGTGGGTGGGGGCTCTGCCTGTGGGAAGCAACAAGAGTTGAAGTGAGGCTGAAGCTATTTATGGACTAGGGCATAGGATTCAAAGAACTTAATTTTTGCCTTTTATGGGTTAACTGCATGTAACACACACTTATGTGAAACAGAGAGGGATAGAGAAAGTGGGGGAAAGAAATAGGGGGGAAAAAACACACCAGTGGAGGGCATTCCTCAGGCCATGCTTTCATTGCTGTGGGTACGATGTCATTGGATGATGTAATCTGTGCACAGCAGCCCCTCATATATCTATTCACTGAGTATATGGAAACAGACATCAGACACAACATGTTTCTCTTGACCGATCTCTTCTTAATTTCTGTCAACAGGAAATGGATTGGTTCACATGCAGATAATGGCAGGAAGTGGCTCACCTTTTACCTTCAGTTTAGAACAGGCGTGTGCATTTGTGCTTAAATCTACTTCTGAAACCTCCCGCTGTGTATGTAAGAAACTGTCACCACATGTCTGAAAGACCGTCATGCATCCGGTAGCTCTCCAGCTATTGTAAAAATGCCATTGGTATTTCCTGTGCCTTCCTTCCACAGCACTGTGGAAAATGGAGCCACACAAGTTGGACACACACACACACACACACACACACACATACATACACACACAAATACAAACACAGTGTTAAGCTTCGCCTCCAGACAACAAAAGAACAGACACAGAAACAAGCCCCGAAGGCAACATTAAACCCAGCTAGTCCGCCATTACAATTGCGCTCTTCTCTCAATGGAGAGCCACACTGAGCTTAGCTGAGCTGTACCATGTTATTTGTCAGTTTTTAAACATAGCTGGAAAATAAGATAAGGGGTGGGCACACTAACCACGTGTAACACCAACAGGAAATGGAAAATACTGATGTGTGGCCAGCAAAGACCAGCAAGGGTGGCACAGGGTAAGGCAGGTGGTTTACAGATGGGGAATCTGGTCAGGCCACAAAAAGCAACAGAATCCCGAGCTCAACTCAAGGATACGAGTCTGAGAGGCAACAACACACCCCTTGATGCTTGTTGTCAGGTGCCAGGGTAAACCTGTTTCTATAGACACAACAACATAGCTGGCAGGAATGACAAGAAGCAACACCTCTGATAAGCACAAAACAGAGAGAAAAAAACTCAAACTGGTTGTCCTATGGGTGTCTTCACAACACAAATGTTCCACTTCTTACTACATTGTGTCATCAGGCAGAAAAGAGACAAATAAAGTTCTGACAAAATGTCTGTACGTATTTATGAATGTCCTTTTACACATTTTACATTCCTAATAAGGCAAACAGCCGGGGAATAAAACAAAAATTTAAAACTCCCTTTTCATGCCTTTGAACATTGTGGACACAATAGACACAAGAAGAATGAGGGCAAGTTGAAACATCGCCCCTTGTAAAGAAAATATGAACTATCCACAAGCTTCACCTGTTATTCTGGCATCAACATACCCCTAAACAAGGCTTTGGTGGGCCTAAAGAGGTCTTCTTCATGCAGTGGTTGTTTTACCCAGCCACAGCTACCATTTACTGGTTGCTAACAGGTGATGAAAGGCGGTGTGATTCAATTCAGGCTGCTATTGAGCTCCAAAGTAGCAGTAGGAAGGAAGACCACTGAAGCGAGGGCCAGAAACTGGGCGATATGTATATGTGGTTGTTTAGATGGAAAGCTCTGTTGAGAACGTAGAAGTAAAGGCTAGAGAGGAGGCAGAAATAGTGACAGAGGGACAAGGATGCAAGACACAAAATGATACATGAAGGGAAAAGGGGCATGAGCTAGTAAAGTCTTACAGGGGAGACATGAAGACAGAGAGTGTTAGAGCAAAACTAAGAGCGAGAGAGGAAGATATCAAAGTGTCTTGTTTCCCGAACGTCCTTCTGTGTTTTGATTTATTCAGACACTCAGAGACAGCCCCAACATAAAGCAACACACCTTCAATCCAAGGCTCGCAGCTTCCCAGCCAGAGAGAACGAGCGAGCTGGTGACCTTGGCGAGTTATGAGAGGCCCTCCACTCCTCCTCAGTCTCCTCTCTCTAGAGGGAGCCTCGACAAGTCTAATGGAAAACACTGCTGTGGCACGTTGACATCGCAGAGACCCGCGTCGTGACAGAATGGGTTCAAATTCTTAATCTCAGCCCATACATTAATTATGCAATACGTTTAGCTGCCTGTTATTGTGTTAGCAGATGTCCAGTGGGAATGATCCCTCACCTCCTACTGCCTTTACCACACTAGAGTCCCCATTTCGTACAGATCATTGTTAATTTTAAACGAAATAAACTCTCATTTAGATCTTCATTTCAGAGTTTTTGTGGTTTTATATCTGGTCATTCTTAGGACTCCTTATTTAACAGTGCACAGCAGCCACTGTGTAACAATTGCTTCTCTCTCTCTTCAATCTACCCTCAAGTCCTCTGAATAGAAATAACTTGAAATGAACAAGCTTGCTGCAACCATAAACATACGGGTGGGGAAAGCACCAAAGGGAACACACTATCTAAAGAGGTGTTCCTGTTTTTGTAATTGCAAGGTAGTGACACCATCAGAGATTACACACACACACGTACACATTCAGTGTCTTCTGTGCATGTACTGTATTTTTTCTTCACTTTCAGTCACAGCAACAGAAACAGAGACAGATGGGATGTTGGCAATAATGTAAGGGTGAAATAAGAAACAAATAAGTTTGTAGGTTTCTTAGAAACAGTTTCAGCCCTCACCCCCACCGTCCCCACACTCCTCTACTCCTCCCTTATCCAGCAAAACAACAGGCAAGTTTTATTTCTGGTCCACCTCACTGAACCTCCAGTCATCCGTACGTGCTGTCCACTGTCATCAAGGAACGGCGTTGACAAGATCATCGTTGTGTGCGCCTGCAAGACACAGAGAGACGACATGGGGCCGACCTCTGTCTGGACCCGGGCTTCAACATGGTGACTCATAGCTCACAAACACACACACACACACGCACACGCACACATACACACACACACAAAGACACAGACAAGATCAGTCAGACATTTCCTTTACTTGGACAAAAAAAACTCCCTTTAATCTCACCCTCCTCTTTCTCTTTGTAGTAGTTGGCTGTGTATAATACTGGGCCTGAGAGATTGAACTGACCATGGTACCAGTCCCAATGTCCACCCCTGAGCATCAAACCGTTAAAGACATTAATTAACATTGAGGGACATCTGCAGCCTAATGTGTTCATTTGTAGGCCATTTTCTTAATATAATGCTTGTAGATTATCAGTAATGTGGATTTATCAATTAGATGAAAATAAATCAATGATTTAATAAAATAAACAGGCTGTTCTTAGGTTTTTAATTCCTTGTCATCCACATTTTTAACATAAGGAGGATATGATGAATTGCGGCTAATTCCCTCAAGGAAAGTCTGCAGTATTTCAAAGAAAGGGCACATAAAGGGCTCAAAAGTCAGCCAGAGAGCCCTCAAGCACTTGATTTTGCAGGGGGGGGGGCACAGCCCTTAGCTCTTGAGGACTTAACAGGACTTCACCAAAGTACTCTGTACTTCCATCTCTGTAACTGATCAGCTTGACACACACAGTACTGGAGGGTAAAAGCACAATCCTGGAAACCTTTGGTGGCTGACTGTTCAAAGAGTCCTACATCATCATCATTAGCATTGCAATCCTAAAATATTGTCAAACTCAGACTCGTTTTTAAAAATGATGAAAAATAAATGCAGCAGGGCCAGAGGTATCATCTTTTTATTTCCACTCAATCTTCTTCCCTTACAAAACCTGGCGCCCACATTACCCACAATGCAACTCAACGGCCAATAGTTCAGTTGGAGATTCAGGTGTGTTATGCTAGTAGCGGCTAATTTAACCTTGAGTTACTCGCCTCAAGCAGAGATGAGGAGTGGACCACAGCGGTCTGGTAAACTCACTTCACCCCACCTCCACATCTTCAGATTTTTCCATTTTCAAACTTGTAGTCTTTAGCCCCAACCAACACTGCCTCAAATTACATCACCTAAGGCAGTTTATCAGAATTCGTGCAGCGCCCCCTGGAGCCACAAATGGCTCTATACAACTTTTTTCACATATGCAGTAGTAAACACCAAGACATGCCAACAGACATGATAAAGGTCAAATTAATCTGCCAGAAACTGTAAATTATTTTAATAAGATGATGCCTGTTCCCTTTATGTGCACAACACTCTTTTTTACTTTAATGTAAGTGAAGCAGAGTGAAATAAAATTTTTCATGCCTTTTTACCTATACTGCAGCAGATGTGCAGGTCTCTTCTGTTAAAACAAAAACAAAAATCTGTGACATTTGATATTTATTTCCCAGCAAGTAAGCAAGCATCATAAAGTACAGCATAAATGCTCTACGGGACACGACACCTCCTGCACGCCCTTAATATCAGATACATTTGGATGTAAGTTACTGTTCGGCTCACACTAACAGTTCATAAACGTTCTGTGTGATACAAAGTGAGAAATGACAAATAACACTGTGGCAATGTAGTGATCGACACACACACACACACACACACAGATAAACACACACACACAGTTCATAAAAATCCCTCTCCACCCCAGATCTAACATCAAACAGAAACTCATTACCACATCAGACAAAAATGTCCATAAACTAATTGGTCAACATTTCTATATCAGAAGTCAAGTGCACACACAGTGCAGAAAACCATGGCACCTCCACTGACTCACACTCACTGAAGACACGAGTGGGCGGGACTGTCGGGGGAAGTGCACATTGTAGGGCGGGCCTAGAGGGATTCATACTCACACCTGTGATCCTTTCTGAGCCACTGAGATCATAGAGGGATTTAGCAATGATCCATGTGTGCACCTGATCAAGCATTGGTAGACCACCTGATCATATTTCTATGGACAAGGAGAAAGAGGAAAAAAGGCAAGTGCATGGATGGATCGAGACACGCATAGGTGTACAGATGGATGGATGGAGTGATGGACGGGTAGGGCACTGTGACAGCAACCATCCATATATGAACAGCAAACATAGAGATAAAGCAATGAACCATACTATTGTACACCACCTAAGGGGAGACACATACACACTATAATTAGGTTACAGCTAAAGAAAACCTGTGTTTAGCACCTGGGTCATATTGAAACACCAGCATGCAGCTCCTGTAAAAATGACGCAGGCAAGCTTTGGAGAAAAATAAAAACTGACACAGCAACACAGCAGTGAAAATCTGCACATTTCTGCAGCACATGTGCACACATGCCATAAATCATACACTGTGTTAACACCTCTGACACATACGCACAATCTTCCTCAAACAGCTGTATACCGTCTAGTAGACCCAAACACCTGCTCACAACTTGGCAATCCTTACAAAGTGCCCAACTCTAAAATGTAAAGTCAGTTCAAGCCTCTCACACAGCTGGAGTGAGGATATACTGGTTAGACCGAGAGAGTATCTAACCATTTATCCTACTGGGTCAGCGGGCTCAGAGGCTGAGAGGCTCTTAGCTAAGAGATGCTAAATACCACAAACACACACGGAGCAAGAGAGCTGGCTAACCTCTCACCTAATATTTACTGAGCTCTGCGGCAGTACCACAGCTGGAATGCAGCGGGCAGAGCAAGCACACAGAGGGAACCATATCAGTTTCTGGGTCATCTAGGGCTGCTTCACTCCGCATAAAGTCTAGACTTGGACTGAAAAACACGCCTGCGGATGCTCTCCGCTTATACTGATGCATATTCTTAGAATGGATCTGCGCCCGACGAACAAAACCCATACAGTTATAGAATCACTGGGTAATAGGTCAAAATATATCCATAAGTGTATTCCCTTATGCAACTGCTAAGAGGGTCACAGTTCGTCATAAAACAATTTCAAGTTTCTCCATCAGTTTCTCTTATTTATTGTATTTTTTTCCAACAAATAAAAGGGTTGCCTGACTCTGAATTTAGCCAGAGGCAACAATCAGTAAACTAAAGAGCAGAACATGGCAGCAGTACCTATGAGATCTCTCCTCACCCACCTATGTCTGTATGTCTGTCTGGCACCTTCCCATCGCACCTTCAGTACCTACCTGCTGTTTTAATTAACTTCATACCACAGGGAGCAATTATGCAAGGCAACATTCATCTCATTTGGAACTGCAAATTAATCTAACCTCAAGCTGCTGAAGGACAGGCGAACCAGTGTGTACTGCAAGCACCAGTACATTAAAGCATTTTTTTCTATAGGCAGTCTCAATGGCTGTTAGCACAAAAAAATAAACATTAAAAGTGACAGAGAGATGACAGGAAACTTTGGGTCCTGTAAGTTTGGTGTTACTTAAATGCAGAAATCCTGAGCTTTTTAGGTGAAAAAAAAAGGGGGAAATGAGTTCATTAAGATGGACAGATAGCAGGCCGAGAATCCATCAAGGAGAAAACAATTTACATACCTCCATTTCCCTCAGGGAGCAAGAACAGAGAGTGAGAATGTACACAGGGGGGAAGAGGGTGTGCTGCAATGTGAAAGAAAGAAAGTGCAAGAGATGGGGGATTGAAAGACGCTAAAATGAGCGACAGTAAGATAGCATGTGTGACAAAGCAAGTGTAAGAGAGTAAGCTAATGAGAGAAAGATAACAAGCTGCAAGGTGGAGAGAGGGGGGGCTTTGACAGGCTCAGAAATCGGCAAATCGGCAAGGTTGCACTTCAGGAGGTGGTGAGAGGATGCCAAACAGTAGGCAGTGTCAAACAGATGCACACCGTGGATCTTGCATGTGATGCAACTCAATAAGCGAGGGCAGGCACCCATCCTCTCCCAAAAAGTAGTCCAAGCTGCCTCTCCGTCTCTGCAATTTGCACTAATCTGATTTCCTGGATTATGTTTCACTATATAAAACAAAACACCAAAGCGTTCAAGTTTAATTCCATCCGTTTATTTGGTTCATGACTTATTGTGCAAGTCAAAGCTGCTGTACTTCACCTTCTCACTTTTCATTTTTTACTCGTGTGGCAACACTCCATTTCCATCGCTGTTTTTTTAAGACCCTAGGGATGAAGACATATTTATTTGGGCGAGCTAGCTAACAAGAAATGGAGGTTTGCTGTGGCTAATAAAACCTGTTTTCGCATGTGTGTGCATTCCTTTTGACATATAGGTCCCTTAGGTAGCTGTAAAACTGAAAAATAAAGGCTTCTGGCACGCTTCAGTTCTGAACTGGACAGCTACTGGCCAAAGCTGTGTGCACACTAAACATCCCCAGTTTAATGGCAGAGTGCGCTGAAGTTAGTGGCTTGTTCCAAAGCATGAGTTGGAAATTGCGTTCCTTGACTGCTAAAAGCTGTGCCAGACCTGAACCTAAAACCAAACATCAATCTCTAACCCACTGTCAACCACAGTTACATAGACAGAGTGCACATATGGGCCAAAACCTCACAATGCAACACAGAATATCTCAGTTCAAGTATGTAGAAACTCACATTTCTCATCAAACACTCATGGACAACTACAACAAGGAAGACTTAGACAATAACATCAAACGTTCTATCTTGATGATAATCCCAGAATGGCACTTGAAACCAAAATTGCCACCCCCCTACATGCCTTGTCATCAAACTCTTGAGATCTGCCCGTATGTCTGCGTCTGAGACATGGCTGCACATGTCCCTGCAGTGCTTCTGTATCTAGGCTATGTTTGCCTGTGTTTATTATCGACTTGACACGATGACGCCGGCATGCGTGCTGCTCCATCACAACAGGGACATCTTTGGTGGCTAACAGGGCATGTAAATGGGCTCTCACTCGATCAGAAGCTGCCTGGAGGGCCAGAGGGACCAGGAGAAGGCAGCAGCAGCATAGCCCCTGGGCAGTCACACCACAGCTGATGTGTGGAGGAGAGAGCTCAGGCACGCTGTGTGACCAGGGGCCCTTTAAAGGACCACTGTGGGACCAAAGGCACACAGAAGAATATATTTTGTCTGACATTGCTCCACAGCCTTATCGGACTTGAACCCTTTTGATGGAAGGGATGGCTTCATGAAATAGTTTCACTACAGAGAAAACACAGTAGACACAGTAATACTATCAGATTAGCAATGTTTAGCCAGTATGTTTGGTCAAGTTTACCTTTGACTTTTCTACTAGTTGCCAACCAGATTTCACATACTCTCAATTGCAGCACAAATTGACTTAACTGGTTGGTGGAAAACTGGGCCTGTCATAGCTCTTAGATCAGGGGTCTCAAACTTGAATTGGTTTGGGGCCACTGCTGGTACAGTCATCTCATTGTAGGGCCACTTCAGTGTTCGAGTACTACAAGAAAACACAATATTCTGAAAGTATTTTCCATTAGTAACAACACACTTAACAAAATAATGAAAACAGCATTTTTATAATAGTAGAATTGGGTTTTTTTTATTATAATTTTTCAGCTGGATTATATTTTTTGACATCATGTTGAGGGCTCGAGGGAATGGGGATGGATGGCCGGAAATGGCCCCGGAGCCGGTAGTTTGACGTCCCTGTCTTGGGTTATTATACCAATAAATACACTAAACTTCAGCATTACGCCAATTTGTAATCCTATTTGCATGTTTATTTTCTTCCAAGACAGAAAAATGTTTTGTTGTTTTTTTCTAATTAGTTGAGCTACTCCACAATATTTCCATGTACCCCCTAGTAACAGCAGACGCAGCCTCTGTGGTACACGTACCCCTGTTTGGGGATCGCTGATCTACATTATTAATATTTCTGTGTTTCTGTTCAAATAAATACAACAAAACCTCCAAGAAAGGGGCTACTTCAGGCAAATCTTAATCTTCTAATCTTAATCAAAGTCTAATATGGTCTAAAGCAGCAGTTCCATACTTGAGAGTCAGGGGTGGCAAGCCAATTCTAAACAATTCTGCAACAATCATGGAGGAAAACAAAGCAGGAACACTGTGAATAATCAATTCCCAGCAGGAAAACAAAACAACCCAAAGGCATATGCAATCTGTGCTGAAGAGTTGCATTTGGCCATTGCTTTGTATTAAGGGGTCACAAGCCACAAAAGTTTGGGAAACACTGATCTGACACATGAATAACAGCCTCACAATAAAACCCTTTGGGAACCTATGATTTACAGATTTAATACGAGTGAAGGTATGCAGATAAGTGGATAAAGAGTTAAACTGCCACATTCTAATGCATGTTGATATCTTTGTTTCTCATCTCATGGAGGAGAGAGCACAGAGCTCCAACATTGCATTCTGCTGTCTAGCCTGCTCTCTCTCTCTCTCCTAATCACAGGCCCACGGTGTGGCCAGCATGCTGGGCAAGGAGTTACACACCGCACACCGTTAAAGCAGCTCTTTAATTAGCAGTTGGGGGGGTTAAAACGGAGGGATCTATAAACGCACCACTTTTGTTTTCTATGCATCAAGCGACCAGCACCGTGCACCGAACAAACAAGCCGGGGAGAGCGGCAGCAGCCTCGGCTTCTTCACAGTAGCTGCTGCAAAACAACACACACAACTTGCAGCTTTAACGCGCACTTGTTCCCCCAAACAGAACTGCAACAAAAACAACAGCATGGGAAATTCATTTACAGGCTGTTGTAACGTTCACTGCATCAAGGGTGTGTGTGTGTGTGTCGTGGTGGGTGGCTGTGTCTGGTACAGCCAGGGACGCGCGCATGATTCAGCTTCAAACGATGCATGTCAATAAAGATAAGTTAAAAAGAGAAAAGAGACACAGCCGCCCCAAACCTACAACACGGCACCGAAAACAGTACATAGAGCAACGCGCGCCAATCGCACTATACACCGAGACGGAGAGCAAAGACAAGATCAGGAACAGGCAGAGAGAGACACAGTATGTATGCTCGCTACCAGTGTCCCACAGCACGACGCGAGACTTGCTGAGGCAAGAGCGAACCCCCTAGGAACCATCGTCAACGCGTGAAGCACAAAAACGCGAAACCAGTGAAGCAAAAAAAAAAAAAAAAACACCCACACCGCTCAAACGCCACATCTCTGCGAGCGGCAAAGCGAAGCTTGGACACAAGCACTGACAAGCGCAGACGACTTCTTTCCCACTGAAGAGCACGCGGATGGCTCCGGAGTGTTGTGTAATTTCTTATCGTGTGTGGTAGGCGTGGGACTACACCACCACTGGTGCGTTTCTCTCTCTCCACCGTGCCCGGCCTCCTTCTCCTCCTCTCTTCTCCCTCTCTCTCCTCGCGTAAGATAGTGCATGGATGGTTTCCGACGTCCGCTCTTTATTCCGCCGCTCTGCTTAGGCATGCTTCCATGGGCAGCAGGCTGCCCCTCACTGAGTCAGCTGCTCGACGAGTGCATCGGTGGCATTGAATCGACCCTTTGTTAAAAAAAAAAAAAGCCATGGGCTCTGTATAAACAACACTCGAAGAAAATTAACAAACCTGTCCCAAAAAAAAAAGAGTTTCACAGAAGAGAGTAAAAAAGAATAATACATGAACACAAAATAGAAACTCCAGGATCTACCATCCATGCAAAAAAAGCACATTAAAAGAGACTCACAATACAAGAAAAAATAAAACACAACATAGTCCGTACAGTAAAATGATGTTTCGAGCTTCGCTGGCCCCCGAGTTGACATAAAAGGGAACGGTTTCACCATTCATTTGCGCAAAGTGGAAAGTTTCTCTGTGCTCATTGAAAATCTGATTTTAAGGGGCGGGGCCTATGAGCATGATTTGTGACATCACATATAGTATGGAAGTCCTGGTCCAGTCTGCAGCTTATACAGTGATATAGAAACGTGAAGCCTCCAGTGCACATACACTGAGAATGGACAGTGAAGAAGGAAACATCTTGTGTCCAGCAGGAAAACAACATTTGCATATTCATAGATTCTGAATGTTTTTATGAGGTAGAAGGAGTAGATGAGTTATTAAGGATTTTAATGTGGAAATTAGCCTTTTTTTGTGTGGGTAAAAAACATATCAGACGCACTTTACTGTTCCAAGCAGCAGAATTTTAATAATTCAATATTTCCTCCAGTCATAAAGAGGTGAGTCACTCAGCTCATGTTGTTCAAAATGTATGCACACAATGCACAAAGACACATTGCGGTTGAAGATGAAGAGAGGAGTGTTTAGGTATAGGCTACATGTTTGTATTTTTTTCCATTTAAGTGTTGTTAATTACTATTTAATTTAGACTTGGGTCAGTTATTATAAATCCTATTACTTTGATAGCTGTCTTGTTTCGTTGAACATTTAAAATTTAGGCAAGGCAAACGTATCTCACATATTAGTCCTAAAAAAACAGGGCAATTCAAAGTGCTTTTCATCAAAACATGAAAAGGCATTTAGACAAAATCTACTAAACACAGCGCAATATAAAAAGTCACACAAATAGGATTTTAAAAGGGTTAAAAAAATAAAATATGTAATTACAGAAATTAAATCTTGGAATTTACAATTTGACATTACTGAATGTTTTATTACTTCAAATCTTTATATCGTATCATCTTAATCAAGTTGATGAAATTAAAACTCTAAGCACTATTTAATATAGTACTGAGCAGAAAGTAAATTGTAAAATAGCGCAATAATGTAATGCCATTTAAACATATAGAAAATACATTTAGCTAAGCTTTAAAAAATAATTATGTTTTTGTTGATTGCTTTTTAAATTTTGTAATATTGGTTTAAGACATTACAATTGACCCTGAGCTCCCCTAGTGGACAGTAGCTTTACCTACACCGTCTAAACAAATGTAAAGTGTTATTTACAATAAATTATATCTGAATTATATGAATAAACAGTCGGGGATGTTGTCTCTCTCCATGATGGGTGACACAAAGACACAACTGCCTCCAATCTTGCAGCCAGAGAAAGGCAAACAGGAACAATGATTTCAATAATTCATGGCTATTGAACGCTGTCTGGCCCCCACTCATACACACAGAACTGTTTGGAGGGTGGCATTATGACCTTCTAATGTTGATATAGCTTAGCAGTGCTATAGTTTCATTGGATTTCATTGTACAGGACAGGGTATAGAAGTATAGCACTATAGTACTACAGCCCTGAGCCACATGAGGCCACTTCCCTTTAATTTTCTCTGTTGTTGTTTCTCATATTAAACCCCAGAGTGTGAGACTAAAAGAGAGAGAGAATAGTGTATAGCAGACAGTCCTGCAGCTCATCCTTGTCTCCACTCAGCGGGAGCAGCAGGAGGAGGATTAATACAGGAGCCCTGTCCGTCCTGATAAATAATCTGGAGCCGACACAGCCAGCAGAAATCTTTCTTTCTCTCTCCGTTTTGTTTTTCTCTCTGTGAAAAACACAGGATACAAGCCTCTGCCCATTTAAATGACAGCCTTTGCCCTTTACTAAATTGTTAATTTGACAATACGTGGACAAGTGGGGGTCTGATCCATAAATAACAGAAAGCAAATTGATTATTTGACTCAGTGCGACAACAATTTAGTGTTGTTGTTCAGGACACAGCTGTTTTGAGGTATCTGTTTAAGATTACATTTTGATAGTATACTAGTTTCAAATGAGTCTTTGTTTTAACCCCTGGGAATTACATTAGATTGGAGGGGTATAAACATCCAAGCAGTTCAAATTGTGCAGAAATAAATTCTAAACACTACTTTGTGGTTTTGTCAGACCAGGGAACAGCGGCAAGCAAACTAAACTTTCCTCTATTCTGTTCCCATCATTGAGTTATGGTGACTTTTGCATCTCTGACTTCAGCTTCAAAGCGGTCAAAACTACATCAGAGGATTCACAGAGGATGTAATCGTTTTATCTGAGACAGCAAAGTGGCAGTGGAGTGGTTTAAAGCCAGCCCATATGGTTTAAAAGTACTGCATGATGCATTCAATAAATTGCAGACTCACAATGCAGTGCAATGTGAGTCTGCATCCAAGAAAATGCAGAGTCACTTTTGCTATGCATCTCACAAGGTAAGCTTTAGATTGTTTTCTTTTGTGCATGGACTTCAGTTGTCACTTTTACCTGGTTGTGTTGTAACTCACTTGGCTTTGAACACCCCTTGTTTCACAACCACTGGCTGAACCTCTACCCATCTGCACATCTGGTGTGAAGATGATATCACATAGCCAAAAAGGAGAAACGCCTCGTTACTGCATCATTCTCTTTTGGAAA
>NW_023340268.1:12813356-12833457 GCF_004916995.1 Morone saxatilis
CAAATATGTTGGGCCTCTAACACAATCTGCACAGTGAGTCGGGCCTGGCACTCAATCTGACCTGTCCCTTGTCCAAGAAGACAGAGTGCTTCAATAAAGACTCTCCGCTGACCAAATTCTCTCTACGTGGCACAACCTCCCTCTGAGCAGCTTGTGACTGAATCTCATCTGGGAGATTCATTGTTCTACTCAGAGACAGAAAAAGTCAACGTGGAACAGACTGTTTCAATAAAGTGGATTTATCTTTGGTTATTGGTCAAAGCGCCAGAAAAAGAATGGACAGAGCTGCTACAGAAAAAGATGAGAATAAATAAGCTCTAAATCAGCAACTAAAAAGCTTGAATGGCTGCATAATCTGTCACTCTTTGATGAAACTCTAATTTCTCACATAAACACGTACATTCCCTACAGCATTTGAGTTACTGAGAAAGCCTAAGACACAAATCTAAATGGAAATCTAGTTTGCTTGTTCCCTGTAGGTCTACTGTAATTGTCTCTCTATCAGGGTCATTAGGAAGTGGGAATGTTTCTAGTTCATTTCCACAGGGATTCCTCTTTAAAATGTGCTGCTCATGAAGAAGACTTCCTCTCTTATGCAGCCTACAGGGTATGTCTTGTGAGTCAAGTAGCTACCGTGAGCGTGTGGTTGAGAACCTGATTTGATGAATCGTTGACGGTAGCTCGGCACAGACAGGGTGGATCGCTCTGCAGACTGTGAAATGATTTTTAAGAAACACTCTGAAGTATCCACAGACTGCTGGCAGGACAAGATGAAAAGAGAAATGTTCTTCAGCTCTTAGGAAGGTCAGGGCGGTACTGCGCCGTGAACTTTTTAATGATCAGCCTTCTGTGTGTGGAGTTTCACTGCGCCATCCTCAAAAGATTAAGTCTTCATCGACATGAAAAATAGCGGCCCATTAAGTCAAGGCTGAGATTATTAGCATCTTTGTTTTTGCAGGCTAGAGCTGGGCAAACCATGGAGAAAAAGAGACATCTTTATTCTCAGAATAAGGGAACACATTCACATACATTCTTTCCCCATCTCTGTGGCTTTTTTTTTGCAGAACAAATAAGCATATTCCAACCTCAAATAATTCAAAATATTTATGTACAGTCACAAGCATTCAAACATTCGGGCTTGTGTGGAAGACAAATTCTAACTGTACTCCAACGTTTAATTTGGACTTTTTTTTTTCCACCTCTCTGCGTTTAGCACACTCTACAATCAAAGTATTTAAAAGCAGCGAGATGGCAGGGATGAAATAAAAATATGGTGGAAAATACAATCTCTTAATGACACACTGTATTTGCTGACATGCGATCTTATTAGACGCCGTAAAAGAACATTATCCCTTACACCAGCGGTCTCATTTCATATCACTTCAGAATCATTACCCATGCAGCTAATGCTCTTTGACACACATATGCACCAAGGCACATGTGCACATGCTTACTTAAGCAGCTGTTCCATATGATCCTGCGCTGTGTGATTTAACAGAGAGGATGTAAATGCAAAGTCGTCATACCTGGAGAGAAGTCATGCACTGGGGATTTAGTTTTAGGGTTTCAACCTGCAGAGAAAAAAGGCTTAAAAGGGTCTCCAGGGGGCAGTTCTTACTGAGCCAGAACACACTTCACTACTGCATGAGATCTACCATTGGTGCTACTTCATTCACAGTCTCTTTCCTACGTTTAAACCACGTAGTATACGGGTATGTTTGTGAGCATGTTCCAAACGATTTCAATCTGAATCTGAGCAGTCACTGGTTTTGGAGGACTTGTGCTTTCGTTTCCTTTTTCGCTTCTTCTTGTCTTTCTTTTTTTTGTCCTTCCTCTTTTTCCTTTTCTTGCCGCGATGGTGATCAGAGGAGGAAGAGGTGGAGGAAGAGGAGGAGCTGTCTGAATTGGAGGAAGTGGTGTCCTGAAGCAGCTGCTGCAGCTGCTGGATCCTAGAAACAGGAAGGGCAGGGAGGAGAGGAGGAGAGGAGGAGAGGAGGAGAGGAGGAGGGGATAAGAGTCAGTGCAGGGAGGATACACACAAGATGCAGACTCGGATGCCCGGGGCTTGGCAGGCATCTGAAGCGTCCTTGAGCAAGACACCGTTTTCTTCCTAGTGACGGCATTTCCGGACTGGGGAGTTCGCCAAGTGCCTTCTTGTGTTACATATTTCCAGTAACTACCAATAGTGCCCAAGTACCCGTTAAAACTGCAGGTGTGTGGAGGACTTTTGAACAGACTGGGACATGGCGGGATAATAGGGGCCCTGTTGCTCAAATTAAGGGTTGTGCTAGGATGACTTTATAAAATAACCAGAGTTAACCCTTAATGGTAAACTTTCACCTAAAACTTAACAGTGGGGGATCATTTCACAGTCAATAAAAAAAGATCATTTGGTCATAAATGTGCACTTCCTTTAGTGAACATGTACACTCTGCATAGATTCCACTGGCCAGTAGACAAGGCAATAATCTGGTGAATGGCAAAACTACAGAGAGTACAGGTGACTCCAGCTGCTCCGTAACTAGGTCAGATGAATATATCTACTTGTCCACAGCCAAATAAGGTTAAAAAAAGGAAGATTAAAATGTCACATCACAGAACATAAAACATTTGTCAGAAAGGAGAAGGAAAAGAGATATTTGATGTAGAGCAGCGAGGCCACTGGAGTACATGCCCTTTAATTAGCTCAGGAAAGTGAGCTGGCACACAGAGTGATGATATCAGAAATGTACAATTTATGAAGACATCTGGAAGCTTAACTATTCAGCTATGAAAGTGTGTCTTTGAGAAAACGTTGACATGGTCTTGTGAAGTGTCCATCAGGCCTCATTATAGTGTGGTTGATCTCATGGAGCAGAATGATCATCTGGACACTTGGGATGTCACGCTGCTCCTTAAAGCATACCTCTAATCCTCAAAGTGAACTGCATCTTAAAAGCACTTCATAACCTACAACTAAATCTTTAAAAAAGGATCTTCCTCCAGCTCAAAGACTTCAGATTCACGATGTAAAACAACACATCTTTATACTAAAGCCACAGGCTGTAATAACCAGTGAAAAAAGGGGAACCAACCCCTAAAATCCCTCTGACTTGATAATATATATTATTATATTATAATATATATTAATCCTCAATACTTGATAAAAAACATCCTTAAAATTAGATAAACTATGTATCACAATATGT
The DNA here is from genome assembly GCF_004916995.1 of Morone saxatilis. Classification (NCBI taxonomy): domain Eukaryota; kingdom Metazoa; phylum Chordata; class Actinopteri; family Moronidae; genus Morone; species Morone saxatilis. The sequence goes on from NW_023340268.1 coordinate 12,816,545, forward strand.
GGAATACAAAATTAATACAACATAGATCACAAAATAAGCGGGCCAAGACCCATATTCAACTAAGAATATCTTTATAACCCTGAACAACTGCAAAAAATAATAAATAAATATAACAAATATAGATAGGTAATATTCTAAAATTATGTCATGAAATGTTTTCATTAATCACCACCCCATTATACGAGGCTACCAACTCAAGGACAACTACAGACACAATACTGTATGTGCAATTGGAGACACGCAGGGAGAAGTTGGACTGTTTCACTTCCTTTTCAAAGAAGATGCCAAAATTAATGTGGCACAGACACAGAGACTTCAAAGCGCCACTGGCCTTTGAATAACCTTTTCGTAATGCATGCAAAAACACACACAAGCGTGCATGTGCTGCTGCTGCTCTGCACGTGTGTGTATGCACACACACACCTACAGTGAGCCTTCCATAGTAACCTCAAATTCAAACATCCTGGTGTCAAACACTATTTGCTAGAAACCGGCACAGAGAACCAGCCACCATGAGAGAATTTCCAGGTCATCTGAGATTGTCCCAGTCCGCTGAGGGAAAGCAGTCAAAAACTGCAGGTTCTCAAGTGTTTGATCTAACTGTCTGACAGCAGCCTCAAAACTGTCTTTTCAAACTATTAAAAGTTTAGAAAACCTGACTGATTCAGGGGAATTGCAGCAAAGGATGTAAACGACATACAAATCTGAAAAAAAACAAAAGAATGTATATTACCTGGTTTCTTTTTCATTCCTTTTGTTTTCCCGAATGATGTCGTACATTGGGTCTTCATGAGCCTAAAAGAATGCAGCACAATCTGTCATTACTTACTATGAAGAAAGGAAAATAAAAATCATTCCTACTTACAGTGAGAGTAGCTCTATTCACGTCATACCTGGGAAATTATCCCCACTCAACACATCCCAGCCATTGTACTGATTCTAGTGTTATGTCAGCATTTTTAAAAACCTCCTTGTGACAATACAACGTAGGAAAATATGATACAGTTGCATTTATGGTAATCACTGCAGAGGCTGCGTCCCTGCCTACAGTAGATATTATTCCATTACAGGGCGCACTGGAAGCGGCTGTATGAAGAAGTCTGCTGCCCACATGTTCCCCAGTGTAAACTAAATGTGTCCCAACTCTGTTGTTAACCTCAGCAGAAGGTCACAGACATACTTGTTACTGTCGCAGCTCCTTGACCTTACCACCAAGCCAACCTACATTCCTTAACTGTAGACTATTATTTGATATCTTCTCTAAATAACTATGGGTGGGCTCCTTTTCTCACCACTCTGAACTGCTCCAGTTTCTGGTTGCCTTTGATGAAGAATGGACACTCCCTGTCTCCTGTCCTGTGGCCATAGCGCTTGCATCTCCAACCTGCGGCAAAGGAAACAAATATCATTCTGTGTACTTGACTTAACGGGTGCATAATTTCAGATTTAGCATTAAAAATATAGATCAAATATGGGCACAAGAGTACATTCTTGACCTTGGAAACAGCAGTTTCAAGGTGCACTTACTGGCTCTTTCTCAAGCTTTCAACCGCATTGTACAGCCTTCATCTTGAAAACAGTGTTGTTATGGAGTAAGTTCAGTTGTCATATGCAACCATACACACATATAGATAAACTGCCAACTGGACAAACTCAATGTCAATTAAGAAATACCTATGCTCACTGATTTGCATCTGAAAGCTCTGGAAAAAGCTAGTAAGTGAACTTTAGTTAAGATTATTTTGCCAAACTACTAATGTTTTTTAGGGTTTTTATTTGACTGTAGTGTCTTTCCGACCCCCAACCTTTACAGGAACACACAGGCCCATACAATACATTCATTTAGGGTAAAGGAAAAATGTTTCCTTTTGTTTGTGCGATTCAAAAAACCAACAGAAGCATCTTGGAGTCACAGACTCAAACAGCGCTGCTCCTGTGGTGATGTGTTGCAAAATGTATGCCTCATAATAAAAGACAGACCTTCTCGAAAAAATCATAAATCATCACTCGTGCTTCACTGAAAAGAAGTTGTGGCAATATTTCACACTGTTTTAATGGTCTACACTTTAAGTGGCAGTGTTGCTACCATGAATAACTCGAGTCTTTGTACAGTGAGACCACACAAATGCTGTTTGTCCTCTAAAACTAGTTGTGTGCACAAGCGTTTACTCAGGTTTTTCACGTCCATATCATTCACTGTGACGTCTCCCCGTTCCTTTAAACAGGACGACATACTGGGACATTTTCTCAAAGGATTAAGCTGAGCGAGTCATGCTCAGATTCTGCAGAACAAATGCCAACTCGTGGACAGTGTGTATATGTGTGTGTGCCGACTCCCTAAGTCCCCGGCTGTTAATGCTGCATGAAAAGGAGTGGGACGAAGGAATGAAGGGACACTGAATATAATGCTAGCCTTTGTCTGACCAAAAGGACAGAAGGTAGCGTCCACAACACCATTATTAATCTCTAGCCCTTCATGTTTGTCAGAGAAATGATGGAACGTGGTGTTAATTGCAAAGTACTTGTGGGTACATGTATCACCTATCAAGACCGCTGCCCACGCGTTTACTCCCACCTACAGTTCTTGAACTATAAGTGCTGCTGTTACTTCATTAGCTGATGATCATCTTTATTTGTAACGGCGTCTCCAAATTGTGTCAGCACAGGTTAAGACCTTTAAGAGCTTTTAAATTATAATTAGAAAGAATAAGAGGAATAAATGTAACTATGAGAAGACGCCCTGCATATTGTTTTCATTGCAAGAACCCAGCAACTCTTTCTGGAGTTCCAGTAGTTAATTTAAAGGTTAAAAGCACACATCTAACTGTATTAAACATCAGGCAATTTAAGTTGTTTTCAGGAATTACAAAGAGCGTGTATCGTGAAGTACTTATCTAAGAACATTTAGGCAGGTGTTTTAACTACAAACACATGTAAAATTGAGATGATGAGACTAAATAACAACACTGGCAAATGGAAATGAAAGATGTCAAAATCAAAAAAGTATCAAAAGGTCAAAGAAAAAAAAGTCACATAAAAGTTACAGCAATGGGCCGTATCTTAGTATAGTGTTCTTTACAATATACACTATACAAGTGTATAAATAAAGAGCCAGGGGTTCGAGGAATATCCAGTTAGGGCCTCGATCTTGCACATACAACAGTTATAAGTTCTCTCTCTCTCATTGCAAAGCGCAGCTGAAATCGCTGAATAACTGTAACTCACACTGCATCACCTTCACCTCCTTCCCCAGGGGCATCCACAGTCCCCTGGTGGGGGCGTTTGCCAGGAAGCTCCTGGCCTCTTCATTTCCTGGTTCAGCAGGAATACAGTCCTCTGGTTTGTCCTCATGCTCCTGCAACAGCAACTGTCACTTCTCAACATTTCCTCGAGTAAAAATGAAGATTGTTTAAAGCTTCCAGGCATCAACTTAAGTGTATTTTAGTGTGAGTGGCGTTACCTTTATGAATCCTGGGGGAGGTTTCTCATAACTGTGGGAAAGACAGATAATACTGACGTTAATTCTCATTTAACTGCTGAATTAACTTTAACGAACTCAGCTGTCTTTCCCACATCTGTCTAACACAGGTAAACCTAACGTTACCTTCTCAAATATCATGTATTTGTGCTCAAATTAAACTGGTGAGTTACATTTATAATTCATGCATAAGTTTGCGAGCTTAAACAGGAAAGCTCCTATTAATATTACTCACAATGTCTCAACGTGTTTCAGTGTTTGGACTTCTTGGTTGAGTTTTTTCGAATGTGTTTTGAGTTTCTCCAAATCCTGTTTGGATGTCTTGTGTCTCTTGTGCTCTCGTCTTTCTTCCTTCTCTCTTGCTCGCTTTCTGCCCGACATTGCCCCGATATCGACAAGCCGGGTCCCCGAAAAAAAGTCATTAACTTATAAATAATGCAGCATTTAAGGTTAATTTGTTATCTACTCGGTAAAAACCCCACACAGGACAACGTGCTAACCAGCTGCTAACTAGCAAACATTTCTCTGGTGCTGCTGTACTTCCTGTGCAGCCGGGTTGGTTAGTTAAAGTCCAGCGCCACCTGCAGGACATGCGCGGTAGCACATGAAGTGCTTTATTTCACGCATTCTCACACTGGAAAAACAGTTTCACTATTATTATTACTTTATTACTAAAATGTATCCTACATCACAAAACAGGACCTTTCTGTACAGTTTTAATTACACTCTATGCAACTTGATAACTTCTTCATGATTTGTCATTTCCAAATTGCACCTACCTTTGTTTTACATGCAAATCAATGTGTTATTTTACTATGTAAGCTACCATTCAAAAGTTCAGTATTGCCTTTTTTTCTGTACAGTCAGATGGCCGAGAAGATTATTCTACTTTTATGCTGTAGAAAGTCCTCTTAACAAATTACATCCAAAGGGCAAAAAGAGACAAAGTTAAATAACAACATAAGAAATCAATGGTAAAATAAACTGAAAGCATCAAATTCTGTGCAGATTTAAATTCCTGTTTCATGTTTCAGTGTCGAGTGCACAATAATGTCTATAACAAGTTGAAATTAGTGTTGCTTTAGTAAACCTATTCTTAAAACCTTAAAACAGAAAGTTAGTCTAGGGTTAGCACTATTGGAATTGGACCCCAGTCTATCAGCTGAACATACTGTGGACTGATAAATCATAGTTTAAACCTATTCAACTGCGTAGACTGCAGAGGCTCCCAAAAGAAATAGATTCCCAGAATATTTAGAACCCAATTGTAAGCACCGTTGTGGTTCAATAATAATCTGTGGTCACTTCCATGTTTCAGGACTGGGGAACAGATTTAAAATCAAAGGCTATTTGGGGAGTAAAAAATGATTACACTGTATTCTCCCCTGTCCTGCAACACTGTGGGGACATTGACAAAATGGAAGTTTTACTCATTTAATTATACTTCTTTTGGGGCTGAAACTATTTCAAATGTGAATAATACATTTGGTCTGAATTATACTGTTTTTATCTTTGATTCCAAAAAAATTATAACATCAGTAAAACAGGTGATTCCAAACCTTTAAACGATAATGTATATATTTTCAATTTTATATCTTTGGCACAAAAGTTTTCTTGAATAATGTTTAATGTCTTAAACTTAACACAGTTTGGGTTTCTTAGTCGCAAAGTTAGCAGGGGAGTGAGGTTAAGTTTAAAGACTCCTTAAATCATCCTCAGTAAATGCAGCTGGATTAATGACATATTTTACATCCATATCTGCAGCGGCACAGACATAAACTCTGCGAGAGTTAAGTTGCAGTATAAGAAAGTTTCAAGCACTGATGTTCTCAAACACTAGGAATAAACAGCACAGTTTCACAGACTGCAATGGTTTTATTTCAGAGAATCACAATGTAGGAGAAATACAAATGTGAGGTATTTCCGGATTTTAACACATACTATACACTTAATAGCTAATGAAAAGGTACGTAATCAGGCAGTACAAAATGCAGTAGATACATTTAAATTTCTGCTCTTAACAAAAAGATGAAATTATTAACCATACAAAAACATATTGCCAAAGAAAATATTACAATAAAATGTAAAGTCTTGACAACATTGATTGTCAATAAGGTTTTAGGCAGATGTGCCTATTCAATGTAAACAGCAACTGGTGAGTCCCATTGTAGATAATAAATACAAATATCTTCACTGGTGACGATGCACAGTTTCAAAATCATTTGTATGCATCTACAAAAATGCAACAGTGGCAACAACATACATATATTTGTCAATCTGTCATGTTTAGCCAATGCCATAACAAACGAATTCACACATCTCCCCACTGGAGAGGGCCAAAAAAATAATGTGAGCAAATACAAAAGTTTTAACGTTAAGAATGGATCGGAAATAATTTTATATTTATTATATAAAGGTATAATTGAAACCTAAGAAAAAAATATCCAAAATGGAGACGGATATCGGCATGCAAACCAGCTTGTCATGCCACAAATGACACCGCAGAACAAAGTTGGGGTTTCCTGCGATGTTTCCAACATTTGATAAATATTGAATAATTCCTTAAACATTCCACTTAAAACGGCATCCCCAGTTTAGGAGATTATAAGAGGCATGTGCTAAATTACACAAAAGAAGCATTCTCCTCTGACTGGCTCAGCAGAAGATGCAGTAACCCCGATTAACAGTTCAAATAGCCACCCCAGTGCTCCCAGTTGTTGCATTTAGGATACCAGGAGTGCCATTCCAAACAGCCCAGCAATAGTTGTGTTGGTGGGCAAACTGTAACCCTTCCCACACTGGCTCGGAAACCAAAGTCACTTTCTTAAGTTCCCCCCTAGCCTTTGTGTAAACAGGTCACAACATGGGTCTAACCCCTTGTTTTTTAAGAGTATACATTAAAGACAATGTGCATTTAGGAAATACTCAAAGTGAGGAAAGAAAATCTTTCAAGCCCCGCTTCTTGCTGCCTTGGGTGTCCTCTCGCATGAGTATCTTGCTGAGACGCTGGACAACCCAATTTTTAGGTTTAGAGGGAGGCTTGGAGGAAGATGAGCCTGACCCCGAAGTGTTAGAGGAGGAGGAAGACCTGGAGGGACGGAGAAAGAAACAGGGAGAGTGACGAAGAGTTAAGATACAGTAACTTGAGATTTTGTTGGTTGGTAGGAAAGGTTTAAAGTGTGGCGTCAACAAGTATATGATCTGGTAAGCGTGTACACTAACACGTACTACCCGTACAGCTAGCTGCGGTCCTAATGCTGAATAAATAGAAACATAATCATTCAAATGCTCACATGCCTGACACATCATCCTCTCGGATGTCTGTGACACCTACCAACTTTAGTCGAGGAGGGTTATATCTTAACTTTTAGCTCAGGGGATATTAATACCAGCCACCTTAAAATAACTTACCTAGGTGTATGAACGGGAGTCTTGTCTTTTCCGGGAGTCTTGGGGGTAGTCATGTTGGCTTTGCTGGTAGACTGTGGGGTCTTGTGTTTGCCGCCGCTCCCCGGTGTGCTGTGGGTCTTAGCGAGGCTAGTTATGAACTCCCTGTTCATTCCTTTGTGTCTGGATGTTGTATTGCAAGTGTGGCAGGTGGCCATCTGGGATAAGGAGAAGAAAGGAACATATTCATTAATATTGCATGCCCTGCATCTATATTCCTCTCATACATAACAAGGTTTTGAGGTGAAGGCATACAATGTATCCCCATTGGAATATTTTTTAAAAACAATTCTGCAGGTTTTTCTAAAAGGTCCTTGAAACTTCTGTTATATAATACCAATCTATCTACCAACTAATGTGAATCTAACCGAGGGAGGGTGAACCTTTTGTCATTTCAGTTATTTTTCATCAAACCCAGCTGTCCGTCTTTCTCTGGGACGTACAGGAGTTTGTTGTGACTTAGTCTCGACATTGACTGCAGTGACAGAATGACTCCCGGGACACAGGCAGCAGGACTAGCCACGGTTGTGGCGGGCAAAGGGACTGTAATGAGAAGTGCTCATGGGCCCTGGGTGACGCAGGCCAGCCCAAAGACTCACAGATGCCATCCACATCTATTGCTCACAGCTGAGAAACAGTTCACAATGGGGTCCAGGAAGCAAATTCATGGCAGGAGTTGATTCACCTAACAGCTGAGGCTCTTCCCATTGGCCCTACGAAACATCCCTGAGATTATCTTACCTTTGAATGTTTGTACAGATATGAAAATAACTTGAGTTGTTAAAGCAGGATGGGAAGCATTGACTTAGCCTATGAGAGGGCAAGGCGGGGCTGTTGCCATGCAGTTTCACCTATTCAGGGTATGGGTGCTATAAGAGCCGCCAGACAACTTTTTCCACTTTATCTCCATTAATCTTTCTTAACCACAATTGCTTTGGCTCTTTAGTAGAGTTTACACTTTACTGTCTCATGTGACAAACTATAAGCAATTTCCTGGCACAGATTGCATAAGACACTATATAAGGCAAAAGCATGTAGACACTTGAGAGAGTTACGAGACCCAACTGTCAGTTCATGAGATCCTCATAATTCAAGACAAAAATTGGCATCCCAGACTCTTGCCTTCCACTGTCTTGTGTCCAAGTAAAAAGGGTAAAGTGCAAGTAACCAGGCTGGGACTGGGAAAAACTACAGTGCATGTCACAGAGTTCATGTAGGGTGTTGTAAAATCATCAGTAATCAATGAATAAGATCTTAATGGAGCACAAATCTAAAACATGATACATCCACAAATAGTTTTACAACTATGGTACATACAGAAACAGTTAAAAAAACAACAGCCTATAACTGCTATTGTAATCACCACAGTCAGTTTTTTTGGTAGCATCTGGCCGACGTTCCAACACAATCAGATCAAGTGACAAGAATTTGGAGACAATCACATCATCCCAGTGATAAGCTGACCCTAAGTGCAAGACAAGCTACAGAGGGTAGCTTGTTTGTTTTCTGAACTAAGAAGCTTAGACCAACTCCAGTACAGAATGAAACTCTTGAACAGGAAAGCCAGTTCTACTTTCCTCCCTGGAGTATACGTTCCTCGTAGAAAATGCAGTACAAAGTGTTTAAGTGCAATTTAGAGTCCATTAAGGACTCTTCTTCAACATTCCTCCCGGCCTTCAGTAACTTAATTCCCATTAATGACACAAGACTTCAAGAGTTGCACAAGCTTAAAACTGGTCAGAACAGACCACCAATGCAGAGGTCAGCAAGTCTGAGCCGAGCCGTTGACAGACCTGAATGCTGATGAGATGGAAAACTCACCGACACGAAGGTAGCCATTTCAGATTCTGACAGGTGTCTGTTGAGGAGTGTTGGAGAGTTGGGTTTCCAAGCACCAGGAGTACAGAGTTCCTCTTTCCTTCTATGTGATCGTGTGTGAAGTGTTTACTACATGAGCCTGCATGTCTGGCTTTATACAGACCAAGCCCAGCAACTAGCCCACCCATCTTTGCATAGGGGTGTGGCTCGAAAGAGGACTGACCAATGCAATGTCAAAAGGGTTGACTAATCTGTGGGACAGCCAGCACTCTGCTGCTGCTGCTTTGTCAGTGGTGACACACAAAGGTATGATTGAAAGATATTGCTGGAATCCAGAAAGATAATGTTGTGGTATGTCATTTTTTTGGTATGCAAAATCAATGTGATTCCTATTTGTAACAACATTTTCTTGTTAAAATAATATTATATAGAGACAGCGTTGGGGTTGTTTAATGAAATTGATTACCTATTACACGTTACTCTTTACAAAAGTAATTATTATTTCACTTTTTACTACCTGCCAACAGTTAGTTACACTACTAGTATTATCACTTTTCTGATACACCACACAAAATTGGTAATTGCATCCTTTCTCCCCAAAATCCAGACTTCACAGGGGTGCCTCTGTGTGAAGGTCAGGGCTATCGCTCGGTAATTGCAGCCAAAGCTTCAAAGTAGCATTTTTTCTGCAGCCAAAAAGGTACAGGCTCGATAAAAAGCCCACCTGGCTCACACTGATGACCAGACACTACTGTTATTTAGAGATATATAGTATCGTAGTATAGTATAGTATATATAGTCTTGCAACTGTAATAACTAATATTATTGCTGAAATGTATTAGTAATCAGTTACACTAATTCTTACTACATACTCGGGAAAGTAATGCGTTACTGCCCGAGTATGTTTATAGAGCAGCACACATACAAAACATTTAGTTCCTGAGTTGTTATGATCAATGGTACAAAACCAGTTTCTTTCCAACACCTAAATAGGCAGGCCTCTATTTCAGCTAATGATGCTTCACATTGATAGAGAACGCTCAACAGTAAAAGCCTTTTCATCAAACTCATTATCTCTCCTGAACTTGAAATAACCGGCACTGATCTAAAGCTATAGCAAAGCTCAAACTGATTATGATTGCAATTGTTGTGTAAAAGAAGTCAAAGCAGCAATGCTGATGATGCAGATAAAGCTGGAACACTGTTTTTAATTCACTAAGAATGACGTTAGCTAGAGATTGACATGGCAGAGGATGTTATACTGACAACTCTAATTCTGGTTATATAGGGGTATTTCAGAGAAACCGACTGGTGTGGTGGCCTAGAGTGGCACTTCACTGAAGGGTCTGGGTTCACGTGTATAGGAGGAAATATCTATCCTGCTGCAGTGTCCTCAAGACCAATGTTGAATTTCTAATGTTTCCAGCACCTTCCTTGGAGAATCGATGAAGGAAAAGTACATTTAGTAATTTATTGAGTTTAGAAAATGTCTGCATGGAATTTGACTGAAAACCAATTTAGAGTTTAAGAGTTTAAAAAACTTGACCTCGAAAAAACTATAAATATAGCAGGGAAAATTTTATTGTGTACTAAAATTCCTGCAAGATGATTTTCATGCTGTAGTGAAATGAATAAAAACAAGTGATTCCATCAAAGGGACATTTTAAACAATGGTATGCTTTGGAAATTGATTGGTATTGAAGGTAACCGGTTTAAGGCCTTTAAGATTTGAATGTTTAACACTGGAGTTTTTGTTTTTGAGAAACTGAAAGGTGCCTCTTGCTTACAATTGTTAGCAAAGCCAGTGGAAGACAATGAGATATAAAACCACTATATTCAAAATTACATGCAAGTCATTTTATATAGTTGCAGAGATATAAATAGTAAAAAATAAAAAAAATACCTGAACTGAAAAGCATTGTTTTTTATTTTTATTTTTCAAAGCAGACATCTACACATCTATAACACATTTTATTTGTATAGTCTTTACCTGATAACATGAACAGAGTTATATTTAAGCCAGTAGTAGGAGAGCCAGTAAAGGATCTATTGCACAGTTTGCACACTGCACATGCATCCCTCCAACTTTCACCCATAATACATTTAAACATATCTGGAAGTGTTATGATGAGCAGTCTTATTATGTTTTACACTTTGCTTTGTTGTTATTTAGAACCTTTCCGTCACCGCTGCCTGTTATTTTTCTGCTGCAATTACCCAATTTCCTCCTGTAGATCATTAAAGTTTCATGTAATCAAATTTAAAGAGGAAACGAGTAGTGAATAGTCAAACAAAAACTATTTGTCCCACAGTTATAAATAGTAATAGTACTGTAAGTGATCGAGGCTGTGGACATTTAGGTGACAGCCTAGATTTTCCTAGTTTGAACTCTGACTAATGATTGCCAAGTAAAAAAAAAAAAACAGACAGCTGGCTACAGATGGATGTTTACAGCTACAGTGACCTCATGCTGTTTATCCTCTTGTCCTCTAGTTACCACTAGTGGCCCCGCTATCAGCAAGCACTGATATGACAGACTCTAAGAAAAGAAACCTTCACCCTGCGAAGGTGTGTGTGCATCCATATACACATAGAGGAATAGTGGAGAAACTCAACCAGCTAAGATGTCAACAAAGTGAAACTCCCGCTCCAAAACAACAATGACGGTATAGTTGCTGCATAGTGACGACAAGTCATGACAACCTGAAACGCAATCCCACCCATCACGTGTACCAGTCTAATTTACGCTAATCCTCTGACATCTAGTGAATGCACTTGGAGGGACACACGTGAACCAGTGCCAGTGAGAGATTTGATTTCCTCATCTTGGGCTGTTGATCCGAGCAGCTGACAGACCTGCACAGTGGCCGGACGAGCATATGGTGAAGGCGACATGTTGGAGCTACAGGATGGGAAGAGGACAAACAACCACCTATGCACATGTGGGGGGAATATTAAGAACAGTTTTTTGCAGAAAAAAAGTTGCCATATGTTCAGAGAAAGGAAGCATAACTTGATCATAACTTAACTACACTGAAATCCACCATACAAGGATCACCTAATAGCAATCTAATATACTGTCTCTAACCTGTGTATATAAAGTATACAGAGTATATTTTCGGACTAGGTCAGCATTTACCTTTCATCCTACTCCCATCCAAACAAAAAGAGGAGCCTTTTGGTTTCTGTCTTACACCCTATGCACTTTTGTGTTTGGATTTATCATGAAATATGAACCAACACAGACAACCACAGGCACAGATACTCTTAACCTTGATCCAACACACATATATATCATGGTTGTTTAGCCCTCGCAATCGTGCACAGTGCATGGAATGTCAGCACCTGCTGTTCATCCACTAATTCCTAAAAAAAGACTGCATGCAATAATATACCTCGCTAACATCCGATTTAAATACCTTAAGTCTCCTTTGATGCAATTTTTAAGACAAACTAATCTGCCAATTCTTGTGGTGTCTGTGCAGTGACACATCCTATGTAAGTTTACATGAATAAACAGGGATAATAGTATAATGTTTGAATGAGCAAAAGAGTGAGAGATAACTCATAAATATGGCAACTCTCTGAGATTTTGCAGGGTTGTACAGCTGAAGCTGTGCCCAATGTGTAACCCAATATTGTGGCAAATTGAGAGGAGGGGGGTCTTGAGTTAAACACCTCTTGAACACTTCCTCTTGTGAATTAAGTCTGAACCTAATCAACACAGAAATCTTTGCTTCGGCTGTGTGGGACCTGCCAGGCCTTTCGTGTCGCACCTTTATATAATTTTTTTCCTAAAATATACATTTCTGGCATCTTATGACATGGATGCATGCAGCCTGAGATTACTCATACATGTTACATTCGTTCTGAGAATTTGAAGGAAAAGTTGCATGTGAAATAATGAAATGACACAGAGACACACACACATGTAAATCAATTCTGCAGATGGACCCTTCTATTATTAGCCTCTGCTCCATAAATACCTCCCTTCCTGTCTTTCTCTCTGCTGCCAGAGGTCAGCATGGCTTGATTAATTTGACCTAGGCAGTATGATACCACCCAAGAGGGGGAAGATGAGTAGTGCCTCTGAATTGAATACAAGCCTGAGAAAAGTTTGTAAGTACTGAATGTTGATTGTGTGGCAGTTTTCAAAATGCCTGAGTGTGCGTGCACTCAAAAGCACAAACATCTGCGTGCAATGTGTGTGAAAGTCATTTGAGAACACATCAATACAACACAATAAAGCCGAAAGCAGAAGAGCAGTTGGGGGATCAATACGAGGCAAGCTGTGATGGTGCAGGCAGCCACTTAGTCGCACTGTCTGGAGGCAGGCTGCCCGGTAAACACACAGAGACACCCGATCCAAATGCAGAGCCGCTACACACTGCCATGTAAAAAAAAAAAAGATGTCATATCCGTTTATCTCTTTCTTTCTTTCTGTCTCTTTTGGTGGTGATAAAGGTCACATTTCATCCTGCATCACATCGTCAGGTTTAAAACAAACAGGAGCAAAGTTGGGAAGAAAGGTATTAACATTTTAAATGATCTCATAGTCCTCAACAAGTAGCATTTATTTATTTAACCAGGTGACATAAAATAATAGGATCTTCACAGACATTTGGGTTATTTGTTCCAGTAAATTATATACAAGTTGCTTCTTGAAATTCACGGGTTATTATCTGTGGAAGATTTATTATTCATCCTAAATTGTGAAGCACTTTGTAAGGTCTGTTTTAATACGAGCTCTGTAAGTTAATCATGGTGGTGCACAGGTACATGTGGTAAATTAGCGGTATGGGTGCTACAAAAAGCCCCAGCCAGTCGTGTGTTCTAGTGCTGTTTGAGAACGTCGCTGATGAGATGCAGTCAGCGAAACTGTCTCATTTTCCCCTTCTTCTCATTGACATTCTAATGAGTGGTGGAGTGGGCCCAAGTATCAATATGCAAATAGCTGGTGGAAATGAAGCTTGGGCACTTGCAACTCAGTTCCACAATGATTGAGATTTATAAAACAGAGCCAGGGGTACGTGTGGCTTTATAATCCAGACAAAAACAAATGCATATGCATGTTTCTGTCTGAATCTACAGTTTTATACATCTGGGCCCTGGATGGACCAGCTGTGCTTCAGGCTTCCTCTGAGCGCAGGTGGAGTTTGGGGGATTTGGAATAAACAATACTGCTTAGAGACAGATCTGGATTTGGAGCTCCTCTGTGATGATTTTGATAGTAACTGATGGCACATACAGTCAGGTCCATAAATATTGGGACATCGACACAATTCTAATCTTTTTGGCTCTATACACCACCACAATGGATTTGAAATGAAACGAACAAGATGTGTTTAACTTGCAGACTTTCACCTTAAATTTGAGGGTATTTACATCCACATCAGGTGAACGGTGTAGGAAATTACAACAGTTTGTATATGTGCCCTACCACTTTTTAAGGGACCAAAAGTAATGGGACAATTGGCTGCTCAGCTGTTCCGTGGCCAGGTGTGGGTGTTTATTCCCTCCATTTATCCCATTTACAAGGATTCATATAAAAGTCTAGAGTTCATTTCAAGTGTGCTATTTGCATTTGGAATCTGTTGCTGTCAACTCTCAATATGAGATCCAAGAGCTGTCACTATCAGTGAAGCAAGGCCATAATTGGCTGAAAAATAAAACAAACCCATCAGAGAGATAGCAAAAACATTAGGTGGTGGTCAAATCAACTGTTTGGAACATTCTTAAAAAAGAAAAACGCACCGGTGAGCTCAGCAACACCAAAAGAACCCGGAAGACCACGGAAAACAACATGTGGTGGATGACTGAAGAATTCTTTCCCTGGTGAAGAAAACACCCTTCAGCAACAGTTGGCCAGATCAAGAACACTCTCCAGGAGGTAGGGTATTGTGCAAAGTCAACAATCAAGAGAAGACTTCACCGCGTGAATACAGAGGGTTTCACCACAAGATATAAACCATTGGTGAGCCTCAAAAAAGGAAGGCCAGATTACAAGTTGCCAAATCAAAAAGCCTTCACAGTTCTGGAACAACATCCTATGGACAGATGAACACAAAGATCAACTTGTACCCAGAGTGATGGGAGAGAAGAGTATGGAGAGTGAAAGGAACTGCTCATGATCCAAAGCATACCACCTCATCAGTGAAGCATGGTGGTGTATGTCATGGCGTGGGCATGTATGGGCTGCCATGGAACTTGGTTCCCTTGTATTTATTGATGATGTTGACTGCTGACAAAAGCAGCAGGATGAATTCTGAAGTGTTTTGGGCAAATATTATCTGCTCATATTCAGCCAAATGCTCCAGAACTCATTGGACGGCACTTCACAGTGCCAGATGACAATGACCCGAAGCATACTGCAAAAGCAACCCAAAGAGTTTTTTAGGGAAAGAAGTGGTAATGTTATGCAATGGCCAAGTCAATCACCTGACCTGAATCCGAATTGAAGCATGCATTTCAACTTGCTGAGACAAAACTGAGGAAATATGCCCCAAGAACAAGCAGGAACCTGTTGCAGTTAAGAGGCTTTTACTTTTGGTCCCTTAAAAAGTGGTAGGCACATATACAAACTGTTGTAATTCCTACACCGTTCACCCTGATTTGGATGTAAATACCCTCAAATTAAAGCTGAAAGTCTGCAGTTAAAGCACATCTTGTTCGTTTCATTTCAAATCCATTGTGGTGGTGTATAGAGCCAAAAAGATTAGAATTGTGTCGATGTCCCAATATTTATGACTGACTGTATGTGGCTTTATAATAGTTATGCAATGAATGCCATTAATGTGCACACGGGCTGACAGAATCAATTAAAGGACCAATATACTTGAATACTGGTGAGCAAGGATCCAAAACCTGAACAGTGGCAGCTTCCAAACCATGACACCCGTGCCAATTTACGGTTAAGCCCACAGTAGGCATTGCCAAATTCCAGAGTAGACTTTTAATAGTGGTGAGGAAACAAAATGAAGAGCGGCACGGAGGCTAATTGAGAGATGACATGCTGTTATGGTGCAGCATCAAGTTCTCTATGTGGGATTTGTGAGCTGGACTACAAACATGATGACAGCAGGGACCAGGAACCGCATCTGATCAAAGCTCAGGGATTATTGTGCGTGTGCCGGATGAAACAAATACGCATGCATCTGAATATGTGTGTGTTACACTGTGCATATTTCAGTTTTCTTGCGTGCGTGGTCCCTCCAAGGTTTTCTGAGGATGTCTGTCACTAACCCAGCTGGCATTGACTCGCCATGACTGCTGCTCCTACTGTATATGTGTGTGTCAACATGCTTAAAATACCTCAGTACACACTTTGCTAAAGCCCTACACACGTGAGACATGAGCGTGCGTTTCCACTTCCAAGCAAGTCTCGTCTGTTTGTTTCTAAAAAGCTCAAGGCCGCCACCACCACTGTTGCCGTGGCATATTCCCGTCCTGGCCTTTGTCTTCCCCCAACACATCCCCCTCTTGTCATACTGTCACTCGCTGCACATCCTCAAGGTGTCAAAACCCTCGGCGGAGCCTTTCCTGTTCCCTGAGAGCAAACAGGCAGAGCACCAGCCAGACATCACTGTCTCCTGTTTCCTGTCATCTCCTCAAGAGGCACATTCTCCAGCAACATTACTGCAGTGAAGATAAATATGACAGAGAGATGTGGTGAAGGGATGGCCAAGAATGGTAGGAGGAGAGGAGAAAGATGAGGATAATGCAAGGGGGCAGGGGGGCGGTCTGGTAGATGAATTGAGGTAAAACGCAAGAGCAAAAGAATGGGAGAGTGGAAGAAAAAACAGCAGAATAGGGGATGAGAGGATAAGAGGTGGTCAGTGAGGTCAAGAAGAAGTGGTGACATAAATTACACAGAGAGGTTGAACTCACGTCAGGAACAAATGGCTCTTCTGGGAAAGGGAAGGATTTTCAACCACTTCTGTACTGTCACTTTGTTTTTCATGCCTGGTTAATCTTTTTTTCTGAAAGCAGGTGTTGTTTTCAAAGTAAAACAAGTGTTTTCAGAGAAAGGCATCGTGATGGCGCATTTTGTAAACGTGCCTATCCACTTGTCTTGGAAAAGAGTAATTATCTGGTGAAGTACCAGCAGTCACTGCTTATTTTCCTAGTAACTGTTGAGTTTAGGCACTAAGCACCAATGTATATGGCCAGG
>NW_023340268.1:12833474-12851523 GCF_004916995.1 Morone saxatilis
TTTTTTTTTTCTTCTTGTAACAAACAACTCTGCTGGGAAGTATAAATCTCGTCTCAAGGAGAGAGAACAGAAGAAGGAAGGCGGAGGAGAATGTGCTATGTTTCGCTCCATTTAGGGTCTCTGCCTCTCTCGTGGGGCAACAATCCAACTTATTTCCATATCCATTGCTAGATAACCTGCCCGGCATGCATAAACATACCTGATTTATAATACCTCGTAGACACAGCATCACAGAGCTGAGGAAAGCATATCATGCACTGGCATCCACCCTGAGGGCAGCACGTATATACGCCCCAAAGGAAGTGCAATATGGTGTGAAATGAAGGGAATTTACACCCTGGAGTATAAATATTGCACACCAATATGGCCCATGTGTATGATTGTGACTATGCATCTACTGGTCACATGTTTCTGTCTGTCTGATGTCTTCATGCTTTTTTAAGGGACACCTTAAGTTCAATACATAAACGTACTGCAGATATAGTATGTTATAAAGGATCAGTATAGAAAATTACAGATTACAGTAGTATTGTTTGGAATACTAAATAAAACACAAAAGCTGGAAAGACTTCATGAATGCAATTTGGCCTGGGAAATCTATTTAACTTAATCCAAATATGAGATTTAAAAAACAATAAGCACAAATGTGTCCCACAGCACCTCTCAGCAAGAGCGAGATCTCACAATTGTTTTGATTCTCCATCTGCAAATACTCACACCTCGTTTTAAACAAACATCTGCGCACAAACAGGCACAAATTGGACAATAAATTTATACGATGGCATGTTTTGATTATTTCTACAATAAATCCTCTACTTCTTCCTGCGGGTTTCATGTGACTAACAGTAAAAGGAGCAGAATATTGTGTACACAGCCATAACACTCCACTCTGGCAGACTGAAATAAAACAATAAAATAAACACTAACAAAAACAAATTAAGGGTACACAGTCACTGTGGCACATTATCTTAACTCAGGCAATTTTCAAGTCTGTGGACGGCAGCATCTTTCTCAAAGTGCCAAAAAGGCACTTCTTCTATTACATCTGATTTCTCCCGTTATCCTAACTATGACCCCATGCTTCTATCTTTGAAGAGGGGACGAGTGGATGCTAATCTCTTTATTCAGGCTCTCGTGCTGAGCCCCTCTTCCTGTCAGGGCTGTTGTGCTCTGTTCATCAGCACAGAGCCAGGGAGGCAAAGAAAGGAAAGCAGTATAAATACCTCCTCTTATCTCACCGCTCCAGCACTCTGCATTTTAAAGGTATCACGTCGCTATCACCCTCCTGCCGAGCACATGTGTATGCCGTCGCGTATGTGGCTTGACTTGTTGCCCCTTGAACCTCTAGTATGACAGGCGAGTGAGGGATAAAAATACCTTGGAGGACGTGCTCAGGTTGTACTGGTTTACAAGGAAGTCGTGTGTTGAACAAGCATCAGCGTTCTCCATTGTGACCAAAACACTGTTGACAAATGAGTAAGAGGGGAGGTGCACAGACATGGCTGAATGTCTTTAAGAGAGGCTTTCAGGGTACAACACACAACATACTTGTGTTTGACTAAGGGTGATGTATCGAGAGTAAGAGCCCAACAGTGTATGGATTTGAAGTCCATGATTGGGTTGCACCAATTATTCATAAATCCATCGCCAGGTTTGTGTGTAAAGTGCGTCCCAGGATCTTAGCAGCTACTAGCTTGTTATAAAGTAGTGATTTACTAAATCGTGTTGCACCATTAGAACTTCAGGAATGTTCTAGCTGTTAAAGACTTTAGTAACATGTACATCAGTAACTAGGAAACACTTTAGTTTACCATCCATCAAAAGCAATTCACCTACATAAAATAGGAAAGTCGGCTGTAGACAATTCAATTGCGCTCGCTTAACCATAAGTGCCAAAAATAATAGTTTTAGTGAGCCAGTGTGTAAGATTTAGTGGCATTTAACGCTGTAGTTGCAGATTGCAACTCACTCGCTTCACCCTCTGAAACTACAGTGGCCCTATCTAGAGCCAGTTTTTGCTTTGTTTGTGAAGAGTGAGAAGGAAATATCTGATTAACGCCAACCTAACCAACATCACTTGGTCATAAGTCTAATGTTAACAGTTTCAATTTCAGTGTCAGCTCAGATATGTCAACCTCTTACTGTTCACCTCTTTTACTCTTCAGTCTAAACAAGTCACATTATCCCAAGCTAACATTAGCATTAGTTCTGTCTGTTAGCTAGCACAGTTACTGTAGTTATGTAACAGTTACACCTGGCAGTTGGTAGCTGGGATTATTTACTTACAACTAGTCTCTACATAGGAACTAGTTTATGTGGTTAACTCTTTTGTAAATGTAAATCTTCATTTTGGAAACACTAAGGTTATAACTAGACTACATCTGAACTTAGAACAGCTAGTGTGAGTGTGAGCTTTTATGTTTCAAGAGATGATGACTACTAATTGGATGCTTTTGAGTATGTTTTCTTCCAAAGGTCTATGTGACAAGGCACCACACAGCATTATCTATTATTATTCAAACAATTCAGGGATGATAATAACATTTCTGATGTTAGCAGATTTCCGAAATGAAATCATGTTTCATGAAATTTATGTTGTTGCAGCTTTGATACAGTGGGATATTTATATTACTCTTATTGTTAAGACTGTAGCTACACTCTTATATTTTAGGACCCTTTTACTGTGTAAGAAAGAAGTTATTTTCCATTTGGTTAATTATGTCATTAATTGTAAATTAAATGAAGGAGGACCTCTGAGGACCACTCCTTCATGTAAATACTCTCTTAAATCGTTTTCTCCAGCTGACTTCCCTATCAGACCCTGGATCTGACCTTCACCACAGTCCACAGAAGTAGAACAGGAAGGAGGACACAGCCACTGCTGCATACAAAATGATGTTACAAGATGACAACTTTTTCTCCTGCAGTCCATCATTTGACTTCTCCTGTTCACCTTTCTTATCTGCTTTCCACCCTCTTGCTTTTTCTTTTCACCTTTTCTGTTTCAGTCTCCTGTGCTATTCTCCTCCACTTCTCCCACTACCTTTTTAATTCCTATTCCCTCTCTCCGTCTCTGTCTTCCTCTCTGCCCTCAGAGTCAACAGATATATAGTGAGAGTGGGTTCAGAGTGCCTCGTGCGGTGAATACCTGCATACTAAATGAACCCAACCAGATTTTAATGAGACGGCAACATTTCCACTAGAGTTGCTCTTCATTAGGCTGATGTCAGATAACCAGAGGGGCTCTTCGGTGGTTCTCTTCTATCCCTGCTCTCTGATGCAGGGGGGCTCTCTATCAGTAGAGTGGGTGGGTGGTGGCCAATCTGAGATTTCCATGTAGTCCCTGCCTGATGCATCCATTAAGAGGACAGACAAAAAAGAGCACTAGAACAATTTAGGGGGCAGTGGAAGGGAACAGGGTGTGTTGACAAAGTGCTGTCTGGCAACATTAGTTCTCTTACAGTTAAGCTTAATGGGACCAGTGTAAAGACTGTAATGAAAAGTGGAGCACTGAATGAATACAAATGACTTCATAAATCTAAATAGTGGCTGGAAACGATACCTTAAGAGACAATTTATTGTGTTACATTAAATAATGATGTGATATATTTTTGATCACAGATAAATTATTTTGGCTTGCCTCCTTCATATGTCAGAGGTCTACACCAGCAACGTGGAAATAATGCATAAAACTTTCTAACATTAGTATTATTCTTAAATACCAATATCAGCATCTGTCCCAAAAACTAAAGTCAGGCTATAAAAACCTCTGCTGTCCATACCTCCCCTTAGTTTAACACTACTGTAGCTGAGGACATAATTCAGGCATACGCCCCTGGTGTAATACATTATCAGGTCTGTGGGGTTGTAGTGTTTTGTCTTCTCACCAGTACTGAGGACGACTTTTGGAAGCGGTGCAGCAGATTTTTCTGCATCAGGCTCAGCCGTTTGCCCCTGGCCTTCTTGCGCAGGATGCTCTGCAACCGCGCGGATGGACGCTGCTTGGGCCGCAGCCTCATCTGGTGATTGTCAGGCTGCAGCCACTGACAACAGTTTGGACACACCATGGTGTTCTGCAACAGACTGGAGAATTTCCGCTTCCGTGGTGCTAAGGAGAGAAAGATTATTTAAAGCAAATATTGTGGTGTGGTCATGCATATTTCTTCTCAACACAATAAAACCCAGATGACTGAAGTGGTGAAAGTGTACACAAGGGTGAGAATGAGAAGTTTGTTGATGGTTTTCTATCCCTTTAAGCCAGCATATTAAACAGAGAGGCAGAGAGATATCTGTTTATACAGGTAGTTGAAAGATCAATGATGGGATCATCGTTTTAACCACTGCATACAGATGTACTCATCAACATATTTCTATATTCAGAGAAAAACAATCCTCATTCCCAAACAACATTTTCATTAATCTGTTTATTCTCTCAACAGCTAGACTCTATAAGGCCATATCAAATTATCAGGTTATGGGACAAGCAATTACATTCAAATCACATTTCAAACACACACAATGTTACTCTCTTAGGGACCAGCCCCTGTGTTATTTGGAGGAGAAAAGCCTTAACAGCCCGACTAAATGGTACCACTACCTACTGATGTGGTTTTGGCTGGCATGTCCCTATATGTATGTGGGTGTGTGTGTGTGTGTGTGTATGTGTGTTTGATCCCACCACGCAGTCTGCTTCAGACAGCTGGCTGACTCAGTGTGTTTGGCTGAGGGTTTATTGAGGTTTATCAACCTTGACAAGCCGGTGACAAGGTCCTATTTACTCCTGCATTCCGCTCTTTATGGCTATTATAGACTCTTAGTGCATGACTGATGAACACAAAAATTAAAATATAACAAAAACTGTAAATATAAAGTACAATTCGTCAAGGATGTGCTTACCGTTAGACTTCACAAAGGACTGCCTATAGGGAAGAAAAAGAGGAGACAAGATCAGACATTTGAACACATACTTACACCAGATATGAGTAAAATGAGTCAATAACTGAGTTTAATGTTAAAAACCATTAGCACAAAATGATTATGAAGTAACACTTCAATAATTACAGCTTCTATTGAATAAATTATGTTTTTGTTCTCTAAAATACTGGAGAAAAGCATTCTCATACTTCAACATACATATATTCATTTATTTTCAATATGGCCTTTGCATTAGAACAGCTCCTTTCTGACAACATAATATACAAATTAAGAGGTAAGTGATGGGTGAGGTAAAGTAAGTAAGTAAGTAAAATAAGGAAAGAATATTTGGACTAATTTGGTTCCACGCAGTTTTCAATTCAATTCATTTAGTAAAAGAAACTGGCAGTTAGCTATTCTGCTGCAATACAGTCACGCAAATAAACCAAAGATGGAAAGTTTGCCCTTTCTATTATGTGTAATGGAAAACATGCAACCGGAAAAAGCAAGCAGGTCTCTCCCAAACAATATAGGGCAACACTCCAAACCATTTCAATGGCCTTCCCCGCCACCGGGCTGCCTCTGTGACCACTAGGCCGCCTCCAATGTTGGAACGCTCGCAATGAGATATTAGTACAAACATTTTAACTAAGCCGCTGCTAAGCCCCACTAAAATTAGCCCTGGGCTTAAATCGATGAAGGGAAATTCGCTGTCCAGCTGCACGTGTGGCAGGAACGGGGCAGGAACGGGGCCTGGACTGTTTATAGAGAGGAGGAGGGGAGCATGGGGTCGACTTTAATCTGGAGATGACCTGCCGGCGGCGGCCGCTGTGGCGTCTGGCGGCAGCGGTTTGTTGACACTCTTCACTGGCATTCTCAACCAACCCATAGGTGAGATGGTGCATTACATTGCCGGATGACGCTGGCTGCGGCTGGATGCATGACAGGGTGGAGAAAGATTTGCAACGTATCTGCCATCACTCATCCCACAGTCTGACTCACTGTCCCTTGATCCCCCACAATTTAATAATCAGCGACTGGATTAGACTGTCAGATCATATAGAAGCCCCGTCAGAAAATACTGGAAATGAAGAGAAGCTGTTTGAGGCCGGTGTGGTGGAATGGGACTGATAATGACTCATGGGCCTTAAACATTTCCAGAAAACTTAGCTGTTAAGAAAGACTTTGTCATCATCCTTTGAATAAATTTCTTGAGGTATTTGCTTAACTATTGATAACCAATGATCATTAGGTGCACTTGACACCATCCTGACTACATATGAGCACATTTTCATTGCTTTGCAGTAACAAAAAATAAAATTCTCTGTAATGGCTACGACCAGACCGCTGATGACTCAAGAGTATAGAAGCCGGATTCTTGGAGAATTTTGTTTTCCCACAGTCTCCCGTCCCACTTCTCCCCTGACTCTCAGAAACTGTACACCGCAAAAGATCTCTTCCACTGCACTAATCTTATTAACATACTTGTCATGCATCGCCTTTTAAGTGCACACTTAGTTGTGGTGATGAATACTGAAGATATGGGCCCAGCACATGAACTGCCGACAACTGGGAGATGCAATCAATAGAGCCTTGGAAGATGCAGAAGGGTAGAGGGTGGAGGTTGGGGAGGGGGGCACGCATTATGTGTTGGCTATAATATAATAATGTAATTAGAGACAGAAGCGCTGGCTGAGGCAAAGCACAGAAATGAAAAGCACTATGAACATTTTATTGCTACCATCAGGGAAAACCGTATGACTGCTGGCGTATACTAAAAAACCTTCGCCGATGCTTTTAACTCAGATATTCAGACACAATAGCCGGCGCTCAGGTGGAGGTGTGGTCAGTGTCTGGATCCTGTATCTTTCTACAGCACCGACTGACAGGATCCCATTTACCCACTGGATGCGACAAAGAAAGCAGGTGCCTTAAAGTCTAGAGCTCACTGTTATGGGTGGAGACGTCTGATGGCTACTGCTAAGAGGGGTTGTAAGACGAGAGATACTGTGGAAGAGGGTGAGGGCACAGAGGGAGGAATAACTTAGTGACCAAACAAATACTGTATCACCTTCTACTGGGAGGATTGGCACACAGCTTTGTTACAGGCATTCACGGTTGCCAGACGATGAACCCTAATGCTTAAGCGATACCCTGACTTTTCCTCTAGCACCACCATGACGTTGACAACTCTAGTTTTAAAATGAGATGAAATGTCTGGACAACTATTGGATGGATTACCATGAAAAGGTGAATGAATTGAATTGAATTTGTCCAATACTTTGGTTTATGACCACATCCCTGCAATAAATAATGACATTACCATTGACTTCAACTGTATTTTGTGTTTGGTAGTAATTAGCCAACATTAGCATGCTAACATGTTGATCTAAGATTGTACTAAGAGACTGTGAGAAATAATAATGGTCATCTTTAATCTTTTTAATAGAGAAAAAACGGCCAAGTATTTGATAATAAAGATAATAACTGCAGCCTTACTTGGCTTTAATTATTGCCTGCATTAACCTCCATTAATATATATATTGGTTGATATTGGATGTATCGGTGTCTATGAAGAAGAAATAATAGTATTTAATGCAAAAGAAAAGCACTTGATGCTATTTAAAAGCAGAGTTATTGTGACATTGTTTGTCCAGCAAAACATGTTGCATATTTTGAGAACATTGAGTCAGGCTCCAGTTACCAGACACACAACTATGATAATGAACTTACTGGAACAGCTTCAGTAGTCTGGCAATGTGAGCCGCAATAAAGTCACGTCACTTCACGTACAAGGACAAAAACACAACCATGAAACAGACTCTGGCGTTCGCTAAATACACTCTGCACAGAGAAAACAGACTAATAACATTTGACTGAAAATATTTCAGGAAGGCCTTTACCAAAAGTCAATATTGATGCATTCTTACTGAAACTAAGAGCGAAAATAATACTTAAAGCTAACTGTAACTCTGATGAAAACATACACACAAACAAATTCAGTCATCATCAGCCAGACAGAAGGTGAAGACAGCCGTAGAAGGCAGTAACACGATCTCCAACAAATATGTAGTAGTGTGTAGGAGTACTGACACGCACCCGCGAAACTAACTGACTCCAGTGACGCATGACCTCAACCATAACTGGAGAAAGTGAAGACACTGAAAACCCCCAGAAGAAAACAGAGAGAGAGTTGCGGTTCATTAGGACTAAAAACATCATCAACACACGCTGACCACGTACGCCAGCTCTCTGAGTGGATGCTGATAGAAACATTTTCATTCCCCCCTCAGTTAAATGATCGACTGTGTGTCCAAGACATCTTTCTGAAACGTTAATTCTAATTTCCAGTCATTTCCCTCCAAGTACGCCGTCCATATTATCACCCTGGCTGAATATCAGATTCAGTACTCAATTAGCTCGTCACACTCGGTGTAAATTTTGGCTGCGGCTGCTAATTGTGCCTTCTCTGCCAGGCACTTTGGCATGAAACCAGCCAGGTCTTACAGCCAGTGGGCCAAACATTCAGCTTTGTGTCTTGCCTGCTGGGCAGCTGGTTATAGTTCAAAATGTTCTCTGAAACCACAGCCCATCATAGTCATCATGGGGAACAGATCAATGTATTAAAAGGAGCAGCGGGCTCTCACACACATCCGTAAAACGACCCTCACTTGGGGTTTCACAATTAAAACCTCTGTTTTTGTTTCCATTCATGGTTCTGAACCCCAAATTTCCTGGCCCAGGTGAAAGCGAAAACAAGCCGATACAGGGACATGGCAGGAACCCAACTCAAATACAGGAGTCCACACACACACACACACACTTACTTTAAATGCATTAATACCCATATAAATGCTAAAGATATTTGTACCCGCAGACAGTCCACCTGGAAGTATGCAGGGCCAACACACACACACACACACACACACACACACACACACACACAATCTCTTTCTCTTCCACTCACACACACACAGACTAAAGCTTAAGAGGATTTCTCCTGAAATTACTTTTGGCTTTCACATTTCACACAATAAGGCAATCACCACTATGTGGGATACGCCATCAGAAGAAAATTGAATAAATTCTTATTTTGGCAAAAGCAAGAACACTGAAGCAGTGAACCGTAAATGATGAAGCCAATTACAAACTGGCATTAATTACTGTCGTGTTTTACTCCAATAGGAATGGGAAGACTTGACTACATGAGGCTAATTAGATAAAGACAGTTGGGACGTTGGAAAAGCCTCGGTTCTCTGTATGGGTCCTTTTGAAAGCCATGCAGAAGATAGAAGAGAGGAGAGGAGGCTTACAGACCGTCTCCAACCCGATGATGGGAGGGAGAGTCTGTGCTTGCAGCCCTTTGTTTTCTTTGACTTGCTCTCATTTTTTTTATGCTCATTAGGAAAGTGCTCACTCTGAACCTGCCTGAGACTGAATGACGCTTAAGTTCATCTGAATTCAGGTTGCACACATGCTGCACAAACTTGCCCACTACACCTGCAATCACTGGACACAGGTCCAGCTTCAATAGGCCACTCATGTCATAGGAATAGCAGCAGGACTCCTAACGACTACAAACATTCATGCTTCACAATAAGAAGCACTACTCAATGTACAAAATCTTGATCTTACTCACCTTGATGTCTTTTCGGAGGGACAAACACAATGTGGTTTATCATTGTGAACATAGATCAGTCACTAATGAGCTGTCATCCCTTAAGATGGCCGTAACACATTGTCATATGGGCAAATTTATGGAAAGGAGAGAAAACATGAGGGTGATATATAACCAAGCCCTATGCAGATTTCAATGCACACATATGTGGTAAGAGGAGCGATACTGCAGCCACAGCCAATTCTCAACCCACTGTACCCACTGGTACTGGTACTGGTACTGGTATCAAAGACACTGCAGTTAGTTGGTGTTATTCTGAACTCTTAGAGACAACCTTCTCAGTCACCACAGATAATTATTCATCTTCTACAACTCACAATACCTGTGGTGTACCGCAACCAATCCTCTCTCACCCCGAGTTGGAAAAAGTCATTCATGCACTCATTTTGTTCCGACTACTGTAACTCTCGTCTCCAACTAGTTCAGGATGCAGCAGCTCGGCTTCTTACTGGTTTTAACAGACAACATCACATCACCCCAATCCTGGCTCCCTGCTCGTTTTAGAATTGATTTGAAGATTTTACTAATTTTCTTTAAAGCACGTCTGGGTCTGGCACCAAGCTACATAGCAGAAATGAGCCAGTTTGAAATCTTAGGTTCAATTTTAGGTCCCTTCTGGTTGTTCCAAAGTCGAGGCTTAAATCTTAAGATGACCGTGCTTTTACAGTAATTCCTTAAAACCCATTCGTATAGATTTTATTGCTTTTATGTGATGTCATCTGTTCACTTTGTTCTATTTATTGTTTATGGCTTCTGTTCTGCTCTTATTATATATACATTTATAAATTAGAATTAGAGTAGTATTTTTCCCTTTGAACAGTGGTTTAATATTTAATTACATTTTATTTGTATAGCACCAATTGATATCAAAGGTTATCTTTTCAAATAGAGTAGGTCTAGTAACAGAGCCCCAACCTACCACTACTAGTTCCCTGCCATCACCCTCAATTTGACTTAATTAAATGTTACTGATGCTTTCTTATACTGTTAAAGGTCTGTTATAGCATCATTAATATTTGTTAACGCACCAGTAAAACAATATTATACTTAACTACATTCGGTTATGGTCACAGTAAATGCTGATTTATTGTGAAATATTTCTGGTCTACAAATGACTGACCGGGCCTTTAACGAGGTGTATAATTCCTATGATTGGTATATGACAAGAGTGTGGTAGATAAATGGATCCGTAAGAATCGTAGAGCGCCTCTTTAACGTTATAAGAATAAAAGATGTCAGTGTATGAGTACTTACCCTTAATCTATAAGCGCAGCTGTGATCACATTGGCAGGAAGTCAGCTGTTAACACTGGTCGAGCTCCTCCACCTAGCGGCTGCATGCTGCCATTACAACAATAAAAGCACAGAAAGTAAGGACTCGCTTTCATGTAGGACTTTAAACAAAGTTGCTTACATGTAGTACCGTGAAATCCCCGGACATGTTTCTCTGTACATCAGAGAAGCGTCAAGCAGAAAGCTGACTGATGTTTCTTCAAGAGCATACTTCATTTTCCAAACATGGAACTGGTGCGACTCGTGATGAAACTCCGCCGCTATTCCCGGTAAAAACCTCCCACAAACGAAACGTTTAAGTTGTCACTGAGGTGTAAACGGGGATTAAAAGACCTTCCACACTCACACCGTTAGAGCTACAATGGCCACTAAGTGTTAAGAAGGTATTAATTATGGTCCAGACAAAGCTAACGCGAGGTTGGTTGCTAAACGACAAAAAAAAAACCACGTTGGGTCGCGAGATTCTGACGCCGCTTCTTGCGTTGCATTGTGGGAGATTGAGTAAATCAGAAGCACACCACGGAGCAGCTACGGTTCAGTAGCTTACTGCTTATTTAGTGTAATGTCATTCTCTCCTACTTTGTAGTTAGTGGTGCTAAAAATGGACTAAAATAAAAAGATAATAATAATAAATTATATAAAAAAAAAAGGCATTTTCTTTCACATTGAAAATTAATTTGATTCAAGAGGGACTTTTACAAGGCTTATTTAAAACTCAGGTATTAAGAATCAGGTTACTAACAGCCCCGGTCTGGAGTCAGTGCTTGTGATAATTTATCAGACAGTAATGTTATCTACAGCCAAAGTTAAAAACTCACACACTAACTCATGACTGCATCTCTGAGCTATCCAAAAATGCCAAGGTATTAATTTAGCGCAGCCCTGTTCTATTGAACAGATATCCTTTGATGTCATCATTCCTTGGATCTTATTGGACAGTAAGAATTACCAATGTTAGACGACAGTGGGGTATGTTGACATCATTATTGCTGTATCCTGCGCATATCAGAGCACTAACAACCCGGGTTTCTTGAGTCCAAGAACAAGGACTCGGGGTATTGTACTGAGTCCATAAAACTCCTGCAGTATCCAGTGACATTATTACATCGGCTCTAAAAGGGAATTCTGCTGGGAGAAAGAGAGCTACAGTGTGAAATTGGATATTTTGAAGCAGCAGCGGCAGCAGGGAGGAAGAGCCTACTGAGTGCGCACCGATGGGTACCCTTTGGGGTGCGGATATCAAAAGAAGCAACCCGGTCAGACACACGCCCGGTGGAACAGAGACGTGAGATGACAAGACAGAAGTTACAAAGAGGTTTTGTTCGAGACAAGAGGGGATTTCATTCAGCACTACCGACAATACAGATCCTGTTCTGCTCGTCTCCAAGGGCTGATCGCCGGACCGGTGCGTTTTACGCACATCTTTTTTTCCCGGAATAACCACCCAGCCCAGGTAGGTTAGTCGCATTTATTTATGACAGATGCTGCAATTTTAGTCATTATAGACATACAATTTTGCGTCATTATAGCCTCTTATAATTTATCATGGTTCCATGTGAACTTGAGTTTTAATAAAATAGCCTCAGACACCATCAATTAATAAGTGATCATTTTTATCCTATTTTGTTCCTTTTGTAACTTTGTCCAACCAGTGTAATAAGGAGTATATAGGGCATTAGAAATAAATACAATATTCCCATTTTGATAGCGAGTTTATTATTTTTTATGTTTATTTGTAGTCTATGTGTATGCATTATGGCTTAATCACGATGAAGTCTTCTTTGTTCTTTACAGGTTATACTTTCTTTCATTGCAGTGCGTGTGTGTGTGCGTGTGCTTTAAAGGAGGGGGGGGGGGTTAGCCACCAGACGCTGAAGAGATATTAAATCACCGGGCCAATATAGAGCGTACAGAAACTGATGGAGTAAGCTAAAGTGTGAGGGATTGCTCCTCACTTTGTCCGCCTGTAAATCTTCACTTTATCAGGCGCTGTCAGGCAGGGCGCTTCCACACAAGATTGAAATAGGCAAGCGGTGCAGCTCCGCGTAAAAGTGTAGTCCGCGGATAAGCGGATTTTCCCACACTACCAGGGACTAAATTGACTCGCGATTCCAAAGGGAGTCAGACAGAGAGAGGCAGGCAGCCAGCGTAGAGAGGCTGATATGGTGCTCAATGTGCGACCACATCCTCATCCAGTCTTTACTGCCGTGCTGCTGAAATGAGAAAGCGCCAGGACAGTGATGGAAAGGTAGGCTGAATGTTCTCCTATTCACTGATTCTGAGGTCTCACACAGTAAATTGGCACTAATGAATGTTGTTGCTGCGATGAGCCAAAAATGCAAGTTCAAAGACTTGTAGAATACTTCTCCACTTATCTGCACGGTTACAAATGAACCTCATTTTCTTGCAGTGCACAGAAAACCTGAAGCCTATAGTGATCTTTCACGCAACTATTAGCCAGTGTTGTAGTGTTAGTAAAGTCTTTGAAGGCTGCCTGGAAGTGAGAGCAAATTGATTTCCCACACACTAACATTAGAAATTCAATGGATGCTTTTGCTTTTGAGTTCAGTCGTGCACATTTTTAGAATCAGTTATACCAAGGGGAATTTAAGCCCTAAAATTGCCAAAGTGCCGTGGTCTGCACTGACTGCCAAATGATGGAATCTGCAGACCTCAATGCACTCCCCATTGAGCCACGGAGGACCACACCTGTCTCACATTGTGCAGTGGTCAGACAGGTCTGGTGCCAGCAGGAGTCTTCTTTCACCTATGGAGGACCTCACAGGGGAGCAGAGACGTCCCAAAGTGTCACGTCAGCATCTGCAGGGAAAAGCCAATCCCAGCAGCAGTCATCGAGCCAGCTATCACTTCAGAAACGCAACACCAACTCCAATAGTGCTGAGAAAGCTCAGGAGAAAAGGCACAATGCGCTGTACTGCTGCGCGCGTGTGTGCTTCAGTGCACATGATTACAGTTAGTTGTGTATGTTGTACATCTTTGTGATGACTTCTCGCAGATTGAAGTCCACTTCAATCAGGTTTCTCCTGCATACTGATGTGAACCGCAGATATGCATTTGTCTGCGGCTGTTATCTGAGGTCAGTCCCCCGCAGAACTCCCTGACTTCACACATCTCCGACTGGAACATTGCTGAGTTTACCAGCCTATATTCTGTAATGAGTGTAATTATCCACTTGAATTATTAATTAATGGCGATAAGGTCACTCAGTGAGTCAGTTTTTATGCTGTGTCCTGATAACTGGCTGCATTTGTTTTAGTAAACATATTGTTAGTGGAGTCTTGCTCATCCTGAACTTATTTACTGCTTTCTAGCAGCTAGTGCCTCTATCTTTCTTCTTGTGTCTCATTGTAAACATGTATGCTTGTGCAAGTGTGTGCATGTTTGCACTCCCACATTTTCCAGACGTGTGCTTCTTAGTTATGGAAGCATGATTTATCTTTGTAATGCATCATTCAGAGAGTAAGCACTCTTCAAGCATCCCCTGCTTGTGATGCATTTATCAGACTCATTTCTTCCAATCACAGTGTGAGTGAATAGCCTGATGCAGGAACACAGAGTACGAGAAAACCAAGGTCACAGCATCGCTTGCTTAAAAGATTTTTGTCTGTGTGCAGGTTGGAAGTTGGCTTCTTTGGGAGGTAACACACATTCATTTACACACTTCAAGGTCAACAGCTCTCACATTCTACTTCATTCACAATCAGTAGCCTGATGGCTTTGAAATGCTGTTTCATAAAGCTACTCTGTGAGATAAATATAATTTTATATTCAACATTTGAAGTGATTATTCCCTCTGTGGAGATTATTTGTGAGGAGGACTGAGTCACTCAACTGTTACTGGAAGCTGCAAGTACAGGCCAAGAGACTTCATTTTTATCTTGCGCTATTTTCAACAAAACGTACCGTAGGCTACTGCTCGCAGTGAAGGAATATGTGAAAACTGAAAAGAAGGTGATCTGGTTATTTGACCTTGTTATATATTCCTCCTTTATCACAGTTTTTTTTTAAACCAATGCCTTGGAGCAAAATTCTTAATAGGTCTCAGTATCCAAGTCCATTTTTAGGCAATGAAAGAAAGTGTGTTTGAGTGAGCATGTGTACATTCCTATGTGAACATGCACTGGCTGGCATGTGTGCTTGGGAAGCAGAGCTGCTGGTACAGACTACTTTGGCACACATGCATAATCAGGTTATAAAGAACAAAGATGTTAGTTCTGCAAACAGTGTTTGTTTGGATCAGGACGATCCCGGCATCCAGAACCCAAGAGAACAGTGGCTCTTTCACAAGAAACCAAGGGAAGGGACCCAGTGGAGGGACCAACTAAGGTCTCTTTAAAGGTTGTGTATCCCTAGAGAATAACAAGGAGAGGAATAGCGATGAATAGTAAAGCCTTTTTCCATCATGTGATGTTTTCAGAATAAAATAAGCGAGGGTTGGTGTTCAAAGAAGTGCCCTGAAAAGCACTGAAAAGCTTTATGGGTCTACATAATTTTCACGGTAAAGTGAGTGTTAGTAAGCCTCTGCACTTTGATTTGAAATAGATTTGGTAACCTTTGGTTTACCTATAAATGTTTGGCCCATGATCTTACTCATCCAATGGTGGTCATTTAAGGTCATTGTTTGAATGTACCAGTTGGATGTGATGCTTAAAAGTTACATCTAAAAACTCTGGTGTAAAATCTTGTGTAGAAATGATAGTTCCTGTTTGTTAGCTCCCTGTGGCCTCATACCCAAAGTGGCTGCCAGAGAAGACTTTACTTTCCCTTCTTAAGTCAAATCTAAGACAGCTAACTGATTGTTGCTAAGCCAATCTGCAGTCTCAGCGACCTCAAGACACATTTAATGCACATGTATGCATCCACATGCAAATGCATGCATTCCTGTGTACATGAAGTTTTATACTGCCATCACTGTTACATTATGGATGGACCCAGTGATATGTTTTGCCTAATGTGATAATTAACAACGTAATTTTTTTTCACTTTGGCCTTGGCTCTGTAGACTGTCTCATTACAAATATGTGTATACAACAGTTATATTAATAAGCATAAACTACAGATGACATTGGGGCACTGGCATTATGTAAATATAGGTATCTAGTGATTTTCTTTTGTTTCCTCCTCAACAATTTCCTTGTGAATGTAGCAATAATACTGTGTGCATTTTTTTCGCCATGGCTCCTCTCCTTATGATCTGCAAGCAAACCAAAATCTGCCTCCATATCACACACTGATCAGAGGAGCCTCACCATTGTTACAGCTGGCACAATGCACCATTGTTAAATCGCCTATTGTGTGAATCTTTGAATAGGGGAGGATCTTTTCAAATGATAAGGTTTTGGGAAAGGGATGCACAGCACGTATCCATTACACTCTGTGTGATTATTGTCCTGATTATGGAGAATAAGTGGGACTTATTGCTCAACATCAATACTTCAATTACAAGTCCCATTAATTGCACACTGTGTCTGCTGCATTTTCGTCTGGCAAAGTCATTTCAGTTCTGTCAAAACCCATTGTTGCTGCGGTAATGAAAGGCAATTCACATAAACGATTTAATGTAGAATCTGGGTGGCCTCTTTCTAACCACAGCCAAGTTGCCTTGAGCAGTTTCCAGTAGTCTGCCATCCATTATTAGTCCCTATTTTTGTCAAATGTCCTATATGAAGGCAGGGATGCACTGTGACTTGGATCACAAAAGGAGCCAACGCGACAATGCCTCGAGCATTTGATGTAGGAGATCAGCTATTCCTGACAGCATACTTCAAAAGGATCATTCCCAAGTGTTAGGCAGTTTTTCTCTCCTCTCTGATAAAATATCTGTGCAATTCTATCTCACATTGTTACCTTTAAAGCTTTAAAAGACTTCACTCTGACCCAAAACCCATTCAAAACCCCAACTGTATTTTACCTTCTTTTTTTTTCCAAATATGTTTTCTTTTTTACAAGCTTTTTATTCAGAATAGGAAAAAAGGTTAAACGAATTGAATTTTGCCCCTGGCTCTCCTCTTCTTTCTTTTTTTTGCTTGCTTCGTCCTTCAGCTTTTTTCATCTGTCCTCTGAGTTCATATCCCTGTAGTCTGAAATCTAGGTTGGACTCATTTCCCTACAAGGAACCAGGCAGAAGAAAGATACTTGTGTAATTGCCTAACGGTACTGCATCACAAAAGCTGAAGTCTGGTTCAACCAGTGAGGCTGATGTAAGCATCTTTGAAAAAGGACTGGGATGATTGGAGGATGAACTTGACAGAAATACACCACATTAGAAATTTGGGGTAAATGTCACAGAAAAACAGGATGTTGATTATTTTTTGTTTGCCTATTGATGTTGTTTCTGCAGATATGAGGACATGTCTGTGAAGCCATGAAATTTTCAGACCTTTGTTTGTGATACACGCAGCTAAGAGTTCACTTAGCTTTGACCTTTTAATGCCTGTTACATGGCAGACTCCCTGAGAGAGACGAGTAGAAAATGAGAGAGAATAACAGAGGCTTTGGGGTGGTTTGGGAATTGATTGCATGCCTTCTGCCTCTTTGATGACAAACTGCTTCCCCATGATACCCACAGACAGCATAAACACCAGTTTGCTTGTACACGTTTCTAATTTTTATGCCCAAATCACCCCAACAGATCTTATGTCTTTTCAATACACAATGCACAACTATAATAATGGTTACATTTATTCCCAATGACACGCTCTAATTCTCCCACGGGGGTTTTTATATAAGGACATTGCAGACAGATCTTTTTTTCTGTGGACCCGTGGCACTAGTAGTCATTAACCTTCTAGTCAGGCAATTTGGGCCAGAGGAGCGTTTTTCTCTGGTTGTTGAGCATAGTGGATATGAGATGTAGCTGGGAAGGCCAACCCCCTCTTTGCAAGGTGAAAAAGGCTATTTTCATTGGCCAGGTGATGAATGCGGTGTCTGTAGAGGTGCAGCGCCCTTTTGGCGCTCTCTTTCTCGCTCTCATCCCCTCTCCATTAGTATTTTCCTTCATTCTGTGAGCCTTATCGTTCATTTTCCCCTGCGCTCCCCGTCTCATTTTCTGGTCCTGCCACTTTCTGTCACTCTCTTCCTCTTGTTTTCTTCCATCTGCACCCACTGTCTCACACACAGAATCTATTGTAATTGACTTTACCCC
>NW_023340268.1:12851623-12859224 GCF_004916995.1 Morone saxatilis
AAGTTGCACCCTGCAGGAAAATGGCTTCATGTTCTCCGAAACGCACACCACCGCAACACACAGTCCGAAACCATTAATACGAAGAAATGGCACACAGGATACAAACAAGCACATACCTGATGCTGCCACAACACACACCCACTACTTCCTCACTTCCCATTATGTATATTGGAATGTAAATCCTGGTGCGGGTGCTTGCTGTTTTCAATCTCCCCCCACCCAGATTGTTTACCAGAGAGATTGAAAGGAGGCTGTGCGCTGAATGCTGTGAGCTGATATTGGCTGTCTGTGTT
The DNA here is from genome assembly GCF_004916995.1 of Morone saxatilis. Lineage (NCBI taxonomy): Eukaryota > Metazoa > Chordata > Actinopteri > Moronidae > Morone > Morone saxatilis. Next base: position 12,851,917 of record NW_023340268.1, read on the forward strand.
TACCCCGTGTTGGTGCAGATGTCTCAGAAGCAATATTATTTATTTACCAGTATATAGCCCAGAGCAGTGCCAAATATTTTTATGACATACCACCTGGAGTTTTCCATGACCTGATCTTAAGGTAGTCTTAAAGTGAAATAAATCTGAAATGGCATGTTATGATTGGTCCACACCTTTTCGTGGCCTCTGCTAGATTAACCACAACCACTTCAGCAGTAACAGAATCTTGCTTTGTATTTGATCAGCGCTGCCTAGTTTGACAGTTTGATCTGAGTTTCGTTCGTTGAGCTGGACGGACTCACAAAGAATGACTTGTCATCACAAGGTGGCCACGCCCAAAAGCATACCCTGTCTATTTTACTCTAAATTGGACCATTATTTACAAAATGGACATTATGCTGTATAGAAGAAGACTTGAAACTAGCTATTGAGACCATAAACTGTTTACTGAGATAATAAATCAAGTGAGAAGTCGGGTAATTTCTCCTTTAGAGTGCATGGTATTATTTTTTTATTGCAGCCAGTGGAGCTGCCCCTGCTGGCCATTATATAGAATGCAGGTTTAAGACACTTACGAGTTAGCTTCACTTCACAGAACCGGACGCTCTGTCCATTATATATACTGTCAATGAATTCAACACGCCAGCCTCCATAGAAGGCGACCCATGACATCTGTAGATGGCTCATTCTAAGGTAACAACGATTCCTATATTCAAGTGATTATACATGAATGAACATAATGAATATTATATTCCATTTATGCCAACAGATACTCCTAAATGTTACACACTGGACCATTAAAAGAAGGGTTTGGCATTCTTGAAAATACGATCATTTGTTTTTTTGCCTCGAGTTAGAAGAGATGATTGATACAACTCTCATGTCTATTAGCATAGAGAATAGAAACAGCTAGCCCATATCTTTCCAAAGGTATTAGTGTAAAAACAACAATTTGTGTTGAAATTACAGGAGCCGATATGTGCTGCAATATTTCTTGGCCAGGAGCAGTGACTCTGCTAACTGCCCCCGGCCTCAGAATAGGCCAGCATATAACCCCCCTTTAAAATCACAACTTGTTGTTACTCTTTGATGTATGTAGGCTACGTATTGTACAAATATGATATAAGGTTTTCGAAAGCTTTATGACGCTGAAATGTAGCATTTGTTACCTTCCGACAGAGGCTAGCTGTTTTTCCCTATTTAAAGTTTTATTTTAATGCTATGCAGAGCTAAGCTAACCAGATGATGGCACTGTACGGACATCAGAGTGTTATTTATCTTCTCAGATTTTACCAACAAGATATGTTAATTTGTGGTCAGCGAATTGGACAGAGCCAGACTAGCTGTTTCCCTTTTTCTACTCATTATGCCAAAAACCTAAACAGCTGCTGGCAGAAGCTTCTAAGACCATACACATATAAGAGAGTATCATTTGCCTAATCTAACTCTAACTCAAGAAAGTTAATTCATGTATTTCCCAAAATATCAAATTATTCCTTTAATAAAATGATAATATAATGAGTTTTGCCTGCTGCCATTCTGTGTTTCCCTTTTTAAACCCCATGCAAACAAAAGCCCAATTTTGTAAAGCGCCTAATTAGCTAAATGCAACATTTGCATCTTACACCCAGAGAACTGAGCAGGACAGATCAGTCTGAGATCTAACAGATTGCTGGGTCTTAACAAGGATTTGCTGTGCTGCATATTTTTCCACACCAGTGCACTTTGTGTCTGCAATCAGCAGATACAGATTGAGGGAGAGAGAGCTATCCCCCTTGCTGCTGTGGTTTAAACTCCCCCCAAAACGGCCTAGTTGGTAGGGTCATGCTACAGCAATAATATCAAGTCAAGGAATGTATTCAGTTTGCAGCGGGGGAGATGACTAAAGAGACTGAAGGCAGGGTTGAAAGTGGGAGGGAGCCAAGAGAAAAGTTACATGTGTCTTGTCACTTTCCGTTAAATTGGATTATGTGTGCGGCATATGATATGGCAGGCACCCTGGGCTGAATGTCACGCCACCAGGTTAAAAGACTGACGTGTGTTTGGTGACAAGACTGGGTGAGATATCAGTGTTGTGTTGAATAAGAGAAAATACAATTTGAATGGGGGAAATAAAGTGAGAAAAGCTGTTATATCACAAGTCACATCTCACAGTTCGCGGCTAATGCAGAAGTATTTATGTGCAGTCATTAATGCTGAAGTGCAGGTATAGACAAAGGAATAAACGATAGTGTGGCTTGATGCTCATAATCAATAACAGCATATTAAATGTAGTCAAAGACAAAGAGTGGACACCAAGGCCTCATAAAGTCAGCCTTGCTCTCTGTGATGAAGGATTGCCAATATACATCGGGGTCATTTACGAGATGGAGTATGTGGCAGCATAATCAATTCCTCAGTGTATTCCTGTGGCTGTATATCCATTCACACTCACAAGGTCATAATGCGTTTTGTGTATTGGTGGCTATTCTAAAGGGCGAGGTGGCCAAAGGAGGACAGACTAGGAGCAATAAGAAGAGAGAAATACTGGCATACTGAAGAAAGGGCACAGAGTGTGTGAGAGAAGTCCTTCTCCATTAATTATACCGTACTTCTGCCATCACTGCAAAAATGAAGCACCCACAGCACCTGACTCCATCCAAGGACCCTGAGCTTTTAGAACAGGCTCAATGTACCAGCACTCCCAGAGGAGATGACAGAGGACGTGGCTCTTTTTGAGCAACTTAGAAATGATAAGAGCTTCTAAAGAGAGACCGGAGAGAGAGAGAGCAAGTGAAAGACAGGGAAGAGGAAGCTGAGTATTAAAGTGGGGGAGTTGAAGATGGTAGGAGAGGGACGAAGAGATTGGCAGCTGGGAGTGATAAAGACAGACAAGCAGAAAGGGGAGAGTAAAGGGAGGGAAAGAGAAGAGAATGGCAAAACAGAGATAGAGAGTGGCGAGGAGGCAGAGGCAGCAGGCTTAGATAAGTAGTGAAAGGGACGAAGCTTGAGAGGCAGGGGGACAGAGAGGGAGAGAGTGGAGAATAGAGTGACTGGGGATGATTTATTAAAACTGAGCGAGACGGCACTTCAGAGACAGCTGCCACTTTTCACTGACTTTCAGACAGGCCGAGTGACAGTGACACATCAGTCAATAGAAACAAAAACTTTGTGCAAGTGTTCGGCAAAAAAAGTTCTGAACAATGTTGGATTATCTGGCAGTGGAGGTCACTGGGGTTGCAGATAGCCAGAAGACATTAACATAATCTTTAAATATCCCAGTGGGTGACGTGTGGTGTACGTCAGTAGTTAGTACAGAGTTCAATTCTCAGTCACCACCGTTTCTGTTCTTTGCTCCCCCTGCGTTGATTTAGTTTTTGAATGCGCATCTGTTTACCCGTAGCAGGGTAAACACAAAGAATCTTGCTTGCAATGCATGCAAAGATACACTCACAGTCGACCTGTAAATAGAATAAGCAGTTTGAGAGGAAGAATGAATAAGAGACATTTTCACCCATTGCAGCGTCAGCACTCAAAACAACCGTTACCGGCATTACAATGTGTGCCTTCTTCAGTGTGTAGGTGTGTTATAGATTTTACCCATAGACAGTATAAAATAGATTTTACCTACCTACAAGGAACAGACAAAATAAAAAACATAATGGAAACAGAGTCTGTAATATAGCTTATGTACGTAGCTATATATAGCTTTGAGTGCACTCAGCATTCTTTCAGAGCAATATGAGATGAGCTCAACAGAAAGAAAATCATCACCAAGTTTCAGGAACATTAATATGCCAAGAAGAACAGTCATGCCAAACACAAACTGCATTGCCAGTTAGGGTGTTAACACATGCTAACAAATGACATGGAACCTTATATGATTCATTCAGCGGTGTAATGAGGGTATAGTTTCTTCAAATTTAAAGTCCTACCTCATTAAATATTTACACAATTTAATCTGCCCCATGCGCACATTGTGTCTGAATGCCCATGTGTGGTTTTCTGTGCATGTGTGTATGTGTGTGTGGGCCCTTGCACTAGGGGATGCCCTTGAGAGGTTCATTGAGTTGATGGAGAGATTCGGATCACAGATTTCCTGTAAACCCACTGAGCCGTGTCGTAGGAACAGGCAGGCAGACATTTTGTGATGGCCCCTGGAAGCACTTGTAAGCTGTTAGAGTGTGACTTTGATAATGCAAACGTCAACATACGCTAAGCCTCACCGGGCTTATGGCCTGTAGTTTGGGGGATTTTGCTTGTGATTTTAATGAATTCCCGTATGTCATCACAGTTTTGACACCTGAGGTAAAATCGATTCTACACTGCCTCTAGTTATGAGGAACAGATTAAAAATCAGGGGATGTCTCTTTGCAGAGAAAAATAAATAGACTTGAACTTCATTTCCCGAGCTGCAGCGATTTATGCAAAGTAAATAAAAAAATCTGAGCTCGTCTTTTGGATGTCATATCCACAGCAGAATGGCATCCACTGATGGGAAGAAACTGGATCAGAGGAAAATGTTTCTTTTTGATCTGCTCATCTCCCGCGTTGGATTGAATGACCACCGCCTCTCTCCATGTCAGTTCCCATGAGTACCGCTATTGCAGCTCAAGGGCTGATGGTGTGCAGGGTGAGGAGAGTGTGTTTCTGTGTATGTGTGTGGGAAGTGTGTGTATCAGGCAGGCAGACAGATAAAGAGACAGAGAGGAAGCAAAGGCTCCCAATCAGGTGACATCAACATTTCTACAAGTGAGGCGGACAGACAAAAGAGGTAAAGTCGTATAAAAACAGACAAATGGAAAGTTATCGTTCAGAGACGGGAAGTGAGTCATGAGCAGAAGAAATGGTAGAGATCAAAACAAGAAAAGTGTGTGCCTTTGGAGAGAAACTGGCAAGAGTAATTAAAAAAAAACTGAGAAACAGAGAAGAGGACAGAGATGAAGGAAGAAAGTAAAGCACAAACTGCTGCCAAAAAGACTCCTTTGCTAGAAATGAAGTGTAAAAAAACAGACCAAAAGTTCCTGAGGTAGCAAATGTGAGAGAGAGGCAGAGGGAGTCAGGCAGACAGAGGAGGGGAAACAGAGGACAGAGGGAGTGATACGAGCTTCAAAAGATGAGAAATGAATCTCCAGTTGACAGCAGATAGGGGTCAGTTATGATAAGTGTTCCCCCTCTCTATCCTCAGTGGGAGTATAGTCCAGTGCTGAATTATCAGCTGCCAGTCCTCTGCTCAGGTCCTACAGACACAAGGTGACCTTCTGTGAATCAGCCAGTCGGTGGCAGAGAGCTGCGGACTGCTGACAGTGACAGGTGTTCACTTTCAGCTCCCAGCTCCCACTGGCACACTGTCATTATGGTTTATTCTTTCATTTGCCCAAAACTTTAAAGGGTAAAGAGGCTACCTGCGGGGTGTACATGAATCAAGCGTTCTGCACATACAGTAATCCTTGCTTGGTTGTAAAAAGAAAAAGAAAAAAATAAGGCCTGCAATATACATTCAATGAGGGAAATCACACCGGATGCGACAGGGAACGCGTTAATGTTGACACCCTGTCAGATTCACTCAGAAATGATGTGAGGCCAATTACAGGGGTGTTCCTTAAAGGGCCAGAGCTTTAAAATGGGAAGAAAAAGAAACCTAAAGTGATGAATTGCTGCATTTCCTGACTGCCTGGTATAATGTGTTTTCAATAGAGCCTGCTTTTCCATTGGAAGTGGTAACGATTGTAATACATCAGTGAAATGTGAATTTAATGTGCTCAAGTTCCTAAAGATCTGCAGGGGTAAAGTAAGGTTTCTCTTGTAATTTACAATTTCCCAGTCCATTATCAACACATGTATAGTTGATCACCATTGCACATGAAAAGATTCACCTCAAAGCACATCCCAAAAGGAAACATTTGAAGTCATTCTGGTAGAAATAATGCACACGTCTTTAAAAAGAGTGGTGGACACAAGGTGTAAAAACTTCTCAAATCTCAACCTGAAGAAGCTGCAGTGCGATGGCAGTGACAACCAGAGCGGAAAGGAAGATATTAAAAATCCTCAGTCATGCACTGGCAGTTGCCACTGGCTCATTTGGGAGCAGGACTTTGGTGCTGCAGCCACCGATGATGTACATTATTTGCCGGTAGTGGGATTCAGGATGTTTTTATGAGGCCAGCGGCCCTGAAAGCAACAGTATGTGGACCAGCTCTGAACAATTGTATTGTCCCAGGGCTTTTGATTAATATGAAGGGTGGCTGAGGAACAATTCCAGCAGTGTTATCAGGAGCAAACAGAGGGATACATGGGGCTCTAAAGCTCAGCAGGGACCCCATCAGTGGGTCCCCATGCCACCTGGCTATGATTCATACAGCTGGATTGATAGCGTCTGATGTGGGTTATGTATCTGTTTACCTACATGTGTGTATGCTTGAGCTCACAGCTGGGATGGAGGGAATTGTGCTTCTGTGTTTACCCCATGATTGAAAATCTCTCTTCCACTGCACTTAACTGCTGATTGGTTTAACCTTGCAGACACAATCCATTTGTTTTACCAACTACCTTTGAAAAAAGAACCTCCATCACGCTGTGTTTCGCAGCTAAACCTATTTGTGATGTAAATATTTTGAACTGAAATAAATACTATCAGATAAGGGCAGATACTTATTTGCCTGATGTGGGAGTTGCTTTGAAGACTCGGCAATAGCAAACAGCATCGTTATTTAAAGTCTAGACATGCACTTTTATCTTTGGCAGCTGTGCGATAATTCCCTATGATGATTATCTGACTTGCTTTTAATTACAAATATTACACTGTTTCCCTACAAATGAGGCTGATATATGAACAGCTCGGTCCGTTGGGTGTTTGCTACTCAAATGATGTCCCAAAAGAAAAAAGAAAGAGAGAGAGAGAGAGAAAAGATTCTTTATCACATCCACCCCACCCCGGAAGAAACCATCAGCAGCTGTCACACATTCATTTAAGAAGGAGCCAATTATAGCAATTTGACAGTTGTGCTCATTTCTGAACGGATCCCGTTTCAAAGGAGCAGACCTGGCTTTCTGCCTGGTTCCTTAGAACTTTGTGGCTGTTCTGGCGAAGCAGCTTCGTTTGCGCGCCACCCTCCTTTCCTCTGTTTTCTCTCTCACCCGTTTCTCCCCCTCTCTCCTTCCCTTTCTTGCCACCCTTTCCCCTTCAATTGTGAATCAGAAACAAACAAGTTAGATGCTCAGTGGACTGAATGTGATGCGTTGCCTGGACAACGAAAGGGACAGGCCTGGGGAGTCTGGTGCTGGATGAGAGTCTGGAGAAAAGTGAGGAGGTGGATGTGTGTGTGTGTG
>NW_023340268.1:12859330-12860024 GCF_004916995.1 Morone saxatilis
TCTCTCTCTCTCCCCCTCTCCTGCTCATCTCCCCCTCTCGTCTTTCTCCTCCCTCGCTCTGTAATGCTGATGATACGTTCTGCTCCCGGTCTACTTCAGCTGCATAAACAAGTGGATGGCTCTTTGTCCTGCAACCTTGGTACGGTCATCCAACATATAAACTACAACAAAAAGACAAGCGCACACACACACACACACAGTCAGCCTCGGTTAGCAACCACTTAAGAGAATAACACACTTGTCCTCAATGATCAGACTCTTCTCCATACACAATTAGCATTCAGTGAGAATGCAGCTCAGTACACTGACCTCAACAACAACAACAATTCTTACTTTGGAGCAGGGTGTCACACAAAAGAAAAAAAAAATGATGTTAGGTTTACTCTAAAGGGAGCCTTTGTTACTGCCTTCAGGACAACCCTGGTATAATACATTATGATAGCGCTTTTTCACAGGGACTGCTCATTGTTCCAGTGAGTCATTATCTCATTATTCCCAAACCCCAATAGTCTGAAAAATGTCCCATTGGAATGAAATCCCATTATCCCAAAAACGCACATTGCTCCGAAAATACCAACCCGGTATCACTCCAGAGCATGTAATATACACAGTGGTCCACCGTATACTTTTCATACATAGTCGAGGCAAATTGTGTGACACTGACACGGTGCAACTGCAGGGAGAGTGTGTATTT
>NW_023340268.1:12860091-12893946 GCF_004916995.1 Morone saxatilis
GCTACCAGAAGAGTGACATGGCACCTTTTTCACAGCAGATATTCTGACTTGTCATTCATATTATCGTTTACACCTGTGTTTTTACAAATGGGAAATATAGGGAAATAGGCCAATTACACACACTGCTACAGAGCTAGGTTGCTCATTAGCAGCAATGGTCAGCTCATGGTATGAGATCTCTCATATGGCAATTTGATTTCACAGAACAACTAATAGCACTCCAAAGACCAGATCATTTGCATCAACAATGAAGAGCAGAGATCACAAGTTGTATCTATTTAAGAGGTATCAGAAAATATACAGAATCTAAAATGTTACATACTGTACATCCATATGACTCAACAATAGTGAGTGGTGATTAAGTTACTTCACTTAGAACTTTTATGAAGTGTCTATATTATTTATTTACTTCCTCTACACATGCTCTTTCACATAAAAATTACACTCTTTCCACAATCACCCATTTCTTTAAACATGAAGTTCTGATGTAGAACCAGAAACCAATAAGGTGATCAAACTAAATTTCTACTTAAAGGTTCTGAAAACATATTTTTTATGAATCAGCATCTGATTGCAGTTGTTTGGTTGTTTACTCATTCTGACAGCTATGGTCAATCAAATCTGATCAAACCACATCCACACAAAGCAAGGGTGGATCTAAAAAATGCCTGGACACAAATGTAAAATTTAACACATTAGATACATTTTGAAAATAACCTGTTTTAAATGAACACATATAATTTAATGGTCTGTTATGGCCACATTTTAGACTAAGTGATTGATTTAAGTTAAGACTTGGGAATAAAACAGTTCATTGATCTCTAATGCCATCTTTCGGTAATGTAATAATGTAATTTAATGGATGTTACATTTTTATAAAGAAACACATTTTCAAAGGCCTTATGCAACCTTTATTCTTCATCCAAATTCTGTAAATATGACATACTGTAGAAACTGCCCTGCACAAAGCACCACGAGCTCAGATTGATTGAGATGTCTCACACACATACACAACAGCAGTCTCTGGCACAGAACTGAAAGGGGCGTGCCGATTGTGTTATCTCTGACCATTCAACACACTGTAAATGCTGTGCACAACTCTCCCTACAAGGTGAACAGTGTCAGATTCACAGCAACAGAATCTGAGCAGAATGGATCGTTATTTTTTTTACATTGTCCCTCATCTATCACGTCTTTTTTGGCCATAAAGATCAAACATTATTATTTTTTTTTGTTTGTCCAGAACATTTCCTTTGTTGCTGTCTTCATCTCTCCCTCCCTGTGTGTCTCAGTCTAAACCACTCATGTATATACACCCACCTCCAAAACAGGCTGCAGACTTGCCAACCCCTCCGAGGGACAAAATGTAAAATATTAAACAGTACTGTGAACATAATGATGCATTTCTAGACAGATATTCTCACCCTTCAGTTTAGGGACACATGGTTCAATGAGTGAGATCTGACTGGTGTGTGTAATAATAGGCCATTCATTCATATCGTGACCAAGGTCATAAAAGAGGCAAAACCTTCACTATCAAAATCACTAATTGATAACCATATTCAGCCCTTATGGTTGAAGGTCATTGTGTCTTCTGCTCTATGGGGAGCTAATAAGCTAAGGGAGTGTGGGCCAGAATCCCATCTCCATTAAATTAAAGGAGCCTGGTACCACAATGTGACCTCTATTCACTATGATTTATTGCACGAACGGAGTAAATGAACATCAAGCACAAAGGACACACAGCTAATGAAATCATTGGCCCAACAGTTAAGTCAGTTCAGATGTGAATAGAGCTATAATTGAATAGCGTTGTAGAGAAGCAAAAGGCCCGGCCACACATTCCTTGCATCACTGTTGTGTAGGTCTGGCACTTTATTAGTCTTTTCACAAACTCGGCACACATGTCAGCTCTTTGCTTCTAATTGTAGAGGTTAGATGATTTGCTCAAACGAAATGAAATTCATTAACGGGAGACAGAAACCAGAAGTGATGCATCAATCTTACATGTGTTTTACAGCTCAAGATATGAACCCTTCATCCATATAGCATAGACCTTGAGATGTTGTCCTCTAAAAAAGAGGGATAAATGTTTCACTTTACGTTAGTGGTTTATTTTTTGTCTTATATTGCAGTAGAGTGGAGAAGGAGATGGGGGGGGGACTCAGGACAGAGAGCAGGACACAACATTTTGAGTCCAAATTGGCTCCAGAGGGATTTAACCACAAAGATATTTGAGGGCAACCTCCCTTTGTATTTGTTCAGTTCAGCTTGGGTTAAATTGTTATTCCCATCAAAGTGGTAAGGCATTACTGCTATGCTGGGTAAAAAAGGTAATTAAATAGGATATTCCATGCAGTCACTAGATGGTGCTCTTTACTTGAACTGCTCTCATCTGATCTTACCGCCTGTGGCACCGGGTCAAATACTGACTGTTCTTCAAATCCGCTTCACTCATGTTCTTCAAATCGGTCAAATGAGAGAGATCTCAATCATAAGCTCTGCAGCTGCTGAGCTGAATCCAACTGCAGATTATCATAAAGGACGGTGATAGGTTTAGTCGGACGCTGACCAACAAATCAAAAGCCTCTACAGACCTATTTAAAAAGGGACAAAAACACTGGAATAGCTCTGATGTCAAGAAAATAAAAAGGTGACTTTTGTTTAATTTTGGAGCAACTTAGTGGGACAAAGAACCAGTTGAGTTAAGCTTTAGCCGTGACAAAAATCCATATGTACGGTGGTTTAGTAGAAACTCTATTACCTTCAATACACAAGCAATTCTGCCGTGCAGGAAAACACTGGACTTCAAATCGATGAATGGGTTTTGCCATTTAGGAATGAAGGAAAAACAGGGCATCTGTAAAATAATCCATAGTTTGAATGGGGGAAAGGTTGAAAACACAAGACCTGTACAAGAGCCCTCCTTGTAGCTGTGAAAGCTCCAGATCCCTATCACAGAAACGGGACCCTTTTCAGTTCCGGATGGGGGCACAGAAAGAGGTGTCAATTGGTTTCAACTGGGGAGGAAAGGAGAAGGAAAAAGAGGGAGGAATAAAAGACACTGGCAAGTTACCAAGTTGTGCAGGTGTCTGCCTAACAACAGGCTGCAATAGTGCATTGCACACTCTAGGCAAGTGTGGTCCGGCCTGAGCAGGACCTAGAGACTATGAGAAAACAAACCAAGCCTATAATGGCAAACACACACAGAGGGAAGGGCTGTTTGTGTGTGTGTGTGTGTGTGTGTGTGTGTGGCATTGTTCATTCATGCAGTGGCCGAATAGATCCTTTCAGCATGCTTGTGAACATCAAGACAGGACTTTGTGACTTTAAATTTTTTTAATCTCAAGCTCAAGTAAAACTACGTGATTTAACCACAGCCCATAAATCATACATGAGGAAAAATCTGAAAATAAACTTAATTTGCCTGATCTATCACATTAGTCAATCTATTGAACAAAAGTAATTCCTTGTTTAAAGATCTTGATTAAAGTAATCCATGTTCTGTACAATAAATCACTTGTAAGCACAATGCAAGTTGTAGCTGCTGTTCAAAAAACACATTTAAATTGTGTTAAATTGTGTTTATTGTACATTGTCTTTATGGTGTACAGTAACACCCTTCTACTCTACTGTGAGCTCATACATATGCTACAGATTAGGGTAGGCCTATGTTTAAGTAACCCTGTAATTTAATGAATTGACAGATCTTTTAAGAAATGTATAGAAACCCCTGTCAAGAAAAGGATGAACTTCAACTGACACCAATGTGAAATGTTTGGAGTGTTTTCAAACGAGTCGAGAGCACCTGAAATACTGGTTTCAAAGTAAGTCATGTGGATGTTCTGAATATTTCTGAATTATTGCAGCTTTTGTTCACTTAAAACTTAAGTTTTTAAAACTCAAAACTCACGTCTGAAAGTTTTCAAGCTACACTTTTTAAGATTAAAGTTAACATTCGCACTTCGGCACAGAGTGCACGCTGATTGAATAAGTCATTAAAAAAAATCTTTGGTGTAAATAGCTGGAGGCAAATCGCAGCAGACACTAATGACAGCTAACAGTCGTTAGCATAGAGTGCTGCGTCAAACTAACGGGAGATGGTGCTACCAACGCCGGAAGTACGGTACAGTAAAGGTTTTTTTTCTTTCTTTCTTTTTTTTAATATGAGGAAGTTGGTATGAGGAAACAGCAATATGAAGCAATAAGCAAATGCAAATTGCACACTAAATGTCAGGCAAGTGCCATTTCAATAGTGGCCAGGGTGAATAATTATTTGTATATTTATGTATTTTTTTTAACAGTCAACGTTAGTTAGCAAGGTAAGAAGATACTTTAAGAACTCAAAACGTATTTATTTATTGTAGTATTTATAAACACATTAGTATTTGTACTTTCTGATGTAACTTAGTTCGTTAAACTCGTTGAACTGTTAAGTTAGTTCTTAGTTCTCCCTTGTTAAGCGAGCCCCCCGCGGCACATTGTTTTATTATGAAAGGGTTTACCGGAACCCGTTTTGATTTTTCCGGCTGCCTTGACACATACAGGTCAGAAGCCCAACGTGGAGGAGAGGATGTGGGTATGCTGACATCTGCAAGCCAGAGGTTTAACTGGAAGACGACCGTAGTCAAGCTGACAAACAACGGCCTTAGCAACCTCGAAGAAACTCCGAGACATGTAACTTGTTGTAAAGGTAAGCCCTTACAAGCTAACCTCGTACTTTTTTCGAGAGAGAGAGACAGAAGTGTGATTTTGTTGCTGTCACGTAGGTTACGTTATGCACAAAGTAGAGTTTGCTTGTTAGCGTAACTTCACTAATATGAACCCCTCACTTCCTTGCCTGCTCACCAGTAAGAGTCACACCGTTTAAGTCGGCGCTGGGGTGTTTGACGACGACGCTTGCTGCAGACTTTAATAATGAACTGTGACTATTTATCTATTAAGAGTTAGTCGTAGATTTCTCTTTCGAAAGTTGAGATTGTCATTGTTCTTCTGGGTCACTGGTGCACGTTTGTCCGAGCTTTCACCCTCTCTGCAGTTTAGAAACCCCAATTGTTATCCTAACATTGATTTCCTTTGACGTACGAGGATGGACCTGTTGCTGAACTGTGACTGTTTTCACTCTTCAGTCTGTTATTTTCCTCCCAACACCTGTGAAACACATTTCCTCATGAATCAGACAGAGAAGATAATGTCCTAAAGATAAAGGTGAGATCAGTAGATAGGCCGTAGACATATCACACCGCATAAATATGGTGGTTAGACTTTTGCTTTCATGGAGGAGCTTTTTTTTTTTTTTTTTTGGCATCCCCCTCTGCTCAAGTGAAGCAGCATTTGGCAAAAGCTCTCTGTTTTATAGCGCAGTTCAAGTCTGTTTGGGTTTATTTGGGCGTGTGTCAGAGCCCTTGTGATGAAAAGAAATCACCATGCAGCTTTTAAGTTAAGCCTCTCATCACTCATCAGAGCCTTTTTTTTTAAACTGCTGCTGCTGTCAGTAATGTATACACAGAATGTAACCAGCAGAGATGTTTGTGTCATTGATCCCGTCTTACAGGTCTTTGCACAAAGTGAAATGGACCAACCGGTGGTGTCGGTGGAGAGAGAGACTTCTTTTCTTATAACCTGTTCCACTGGTGCTTGTTGGGTATTGCACATATAACAATATATATATATATATATATATAGCATTACAGCTATGTGTCCTACTTTTCCTGACTGGCTGATGAGGAAATGAGCCATGCGTTGCACATTATACAGAACGGACCGCTCATTCCACACCATGGAGAGCAACTCATGTGCCACACAGTCCACGTCCGTGCTGACATCTGAGAGTCAAGTGACTCCCAACATCAAGCCTCGTTTGTTTCGTCTGTATAACATAAATTATTGACCCATCTTTTTCACCGCGCTCTATTTTTAAAGTCTTGTCAGCGTGACGGGGTGAAACATGCACCACAGATTGCAGCTTTGGGAAGCAAATTCAAACCTTATCCCTGGCCTGTTTTTTTTTTTTTTTTNNAAAAAAAAAAAAAAAGAGAGAGACAGCGGAAATGAACCCTCAAGTCGCCTTCGACAGCAAAGAGGTTTTTTTTTTTTTTTTGGGGGGGGTGGTTGTTTCATTCCCTCTCAGCCAAAAAGTGGGGCAGGATTTAAGCTGCATCTTAGGCCTCCGTCGCCTCCTGCTCGTTCCAAACAGCTCCCCACTAGGGCTATCAGATTCAGAGAGAGTGGAAGGTGTGATGGACAGCCAATAAAGGGGGGTTTTGTCTGCAGGCGTCTCCATTTTGTAACCTCAGGACTCCAGACTCCTCTGGCCGGGGCCCAGACTGGAGTGAAAGGGCTGTGCTGCTGCCTTGAAGGAGTCGCAGTGGAAATTGAGTTTCCTCTGTACCATAGATATATAGACTCTCACATGGCACTTTGCACACTATCCTTTCACTTTCATTTGACAGCGTTTTCTCTGAAGCGTCTTAAAGTCGAGCTGTTCCCGGAATTTTAGCACAACTAGGAATTAACCATCATTGTGTTCGGTGTGAGGAAGTGGGAAGGACAGTTGTGTGTGTGTGTGTGTGTGTGTGTGGGTGGGTCTGTGTGTGTGTCTGTCTGCGCATGAGTATTGCAGCTAACCCTGGCTGGCACTGCCTGGCACTTGTGTAAATGGCACCCTGCTCTAATATTAATGCAACACAATTATGTGATTACATTCAGTTTAGTGTCAACATAGCAAAGTGGTCTGTTTTTACTGCAGCACTCTTTCAAATCTTGGCATGCTAAGCTTGACTGTCAGACACAAATGTCTAAATTGCTGTCTTCGTGTGTCTACAAACCCAGGTTAATCCTTTGTTTTTAAATCAGAAAAAAGGGTTCTGTGCTCGTGCAAATATCCCAGCCCTGGTTTTCCCACTTTATTTTTTTAGATCAGTGGAGGGGAATGGAAATCTTAAAATAAAGAACATTTCGAAAACTCTGATTCTTCATCACAGTGTAAACAAAAGGCTTGCTTAGACCTGACTGTCTGATTACTGTCACACTGTTTTTGAGATATGAGTAATCTGATATAAAGATATCGTGCAAGCGCTGGCTATGCTGTGTTGCGTGTGCTCAAGCACAAATCTGGTTGCTACACATCCACTGACAATGTGATTCATCAAGTCAACATTGTTCAGAAGATATCCCCTTTGTAGCTTAAATGGATAAAATATTTAGGGGGGGGCATCTGATGATTTCGTGGACTGACATGAACAAACGTGAACTGACTGATTACATGACATAGGGAAAGTGTGCAGCACAGTTTGGGTAAAAAACACTTCCTTATTTACGACTCACTGTTATGCAGCGTGACTAAAACTGCACTGTGTAATGAAGTTTATCAGGTTAATGCATCTCTCATTGGAGTGCATCACAGACTCAATTTATTCAGCATATTACTTACTTACTTACTGTACCGTGCGCCACAGTTCAGCCTCTTCCATCTTTGCGATTTGTATTTAATGAGCATCTCAATGCAACCCTGAGCAAGCGATTATATTTCTGATGTTGGTGTTGATTACTACTGGTCTGGTCTGTTGGAGGGGAGTCTTTGGGCCATTTGTGAATTTGGAGGCAGACACTATCTTTCTTGGATGTAAGTGTTTAGGTGAGTAACTTAACGTAATTGTGAATTGTGTGGGTTTATTATCTAATGGGGAGAGCCTTGATTAAAGAGCTCCGTGTAAATCTCCTCCTGTCACTGGTAGTTACTTGCTGCCACGGTTGGATTTTTCACACAAAACCTACACTTTCCTTCCCTCCCCATTTAGTTTCTGTCATGTTAAATGAAAATCACCATAATCATGTATTTTTTTTTATCTCACTCTGTGTCTCTTTCTGTTCTCCAGAGACTTTGTGTCCTGTCGGGCACCCCGAAGCTCAGCCAGTCCCGGTGCCTCCCTGGGGCTTTCTGTCATGAGGGGGCGTTGCTTTCGAAAACTGGGCGTGCTGGCCAAGGCTGGCTTCCTGCTGTGGCTGCTGTGGCTGGGCTACGTCCTGTTAGCACGCTCCTCTGTCCCTTCCTCCTCCTCCGCGGACGAGGAAGACGAGGACCACAATCTCGTGGCGAGACAGCTCGCCATAGAGGAGAGCGGGGCTGATGGACAGCTGGCTAGACCCCTCTACATCAAGTCACCACCAGACAGCAATGCACATGGCGAGTGGGGTCGGGCCACGCACCTCACCCTCAGTCCTGAGGAGAAGAAACAGGAGCAGGACAGCGTGGAGCGCTACGCCATCAATATCTTTCTCAGTGATAAGATTTCCCTCCACCGGCACATCCAGGACCACAGGATGAATGAGTGAGTAGAGCAAAAAGGCATCCTAAACAGGAAGTCAGGAGACTAATGGACTTTAACAGCCTAAGTTGACTAAAATTTGTTTTCTAGCAAATCCCATTGTTTTTTTTATGGCTTGCTATTTTCTTTTCCAAAACATATTTGTATCTCTGGCCTTGAACGCTGCATGGGGCTGATAGCTCTACTACAACTGTGTCAGGGATAAATTACTCAATAGAGATTAAGTTGAGCTCTTTACTGGAATCAGTTTTCCACTGACAGTTTGAAACAAGGATCAAGGCTCTTGTGATGCATTGCAGGGCTTATTGAAGCAGTGTAAGCAGTTCTCTGCCTGAATGGATTTATTCCATCCAGAGTTATTGTCCACAGCTATTCTCTACTCAGCCTCTGTAATGAAACACAGAGCGTATATGTCTTTTATTAGTCGTTTCTCCTTCCGCATTTGCCTCATCTCTTACTTGCTCCCATCCCCTAATGAAACCCAGATGTGTTATCCATCAATGTAGCAGGAACCATCATTTGTGTATAAAACATATGTTTGTGTTAAATGAAGTATCCCAGTTGAGCATATTCTCGTTAGCAGTGGATTTATGATTACATCGAAGGATGCATTAAGCATTAAGCATGTCATGCTTAACCGTCCAAAATGGTTAAGCCCAACAGACACAGAAAAATGGATCACAGAGGTCGCTCCTGTGAATCTGGAACAAACCATTTTACCAGCGAGACGCCTGCATATCCAAATGTAGACTGATAAGATGCTTTGATCTTCTCACTGGGATAAGGAAACTCGAAGACAGATAATTTTTAAACAAGAAGTACTTTTGAGTCCACCGCCATGAGACAGTTATGATGCGTCTTTCGCTGGCAGGCTGACATTCTTGACAATTGCACAATTGCTTTTCTTTGCCTGCTACCTTTTGGTATTTGGGTGACTGGCTGTGCACCTGACACAAGTGGGAGAAGACTCACAGTAAGGAAGGTGTTAGCAGGGAGGAAGTGGCGTGCGGAGCTTATGTGACACCGTGGTGTGCTGTGCTATTTTTGCATGATCAGATTCTATTAAAATTGTCAAATATTTAGCTGCATATGACTCAGTCAGTCATTATGGGCTGTTACAAGTGTGTAACAGATATCAATTAACCTATAGTTAATGCGCCTTCTTGTTGTCAAACTATCCCAATTGCATTACATTTCTGTTTGGCTTTATGCTTAGCAACAGTGTAAGCAAATGTGTTATCTCCTCTCAGGCTTATTTATTTTAAGGTGGTGTGTATACGCTTGTTGCAGTTGTGCAACTTCTCTATAGTTACATCAGTTTCCTCCTGGGAGCAGGTTATGTGGCAGATTCCCTTTATAATTCTCTCTCCATCATTAAAGTGTTGCAGCATGATGAACACGGTTGCCTTTCGAGGGAGGGTAAACACCTTATTTGATTGGTTGTGACTAATGCCAGAACAAAACATATTTGTTCTTATCCCAGCTGACTTCCAACAGCGTCACTGTTGTGGGTAGAGCCTCTGCCTCTAGGTAATTCAGCCTGTGCCAGAGGTTGCAGTCTCAGTGTTGTATGCCACTGATTCATAAAAATTTAGCCCACAGTTTCTCTTTCTCATGTGTTTTCTCTCTCTCTCTCTCTCTCTCTCTCTCTCTCTCTCCATGCTTCCTTGTTCTCATCCCCCCAGTTTCCAGTTTTTCACTCTAATTTTCATCCAGCGTTGCCCCGTTTCCTCTCTCTGTTCTCCTTTCTTCGTCTCTGTTTGTTCAAGTTTCTGTGGTCTCTCCCCGAGCACTGCTGTGGTATGTTGCTCACTGGTGTGATACCCTCCCCACCCCCATCCATATTTCTGCAGCTCTTTATTGTTTTAATGACTGCCATCTGGATTAAGACCAGACACCTCCCACTGCCGCAATAGTTGCTGAAGCCGCTCTGACCGTACGAAAACATCATTTTGTGCTTGTATGAGTCCATCTAGGGTGCTGTTGTGTTTTTTGTAAATATGTACTGTACATGTGTGCTATTGCCTGCGTCAACTGTGTATGTCTCTTCCCCCACCCACACACACACACACAAACATACCTCAGATGCCGAAGTAAGAAGTTTGACTACCGGCGTTTACCCACCACCTCGGTGATCATAGCCTTCTACAACGAGGCCTGGTCCACCCTGCTGAGGACTATTCACAGTGTCCTGGAGACCACGCCAGCCATCCTGTTGAAAGAGATCATCCTCATTGATGACTACAGTGACCGAGGTCTGACCCTCTACACTAATAAATAAACATTACAAAACATTTTTTTGTCTGTAAAAAAAAAAAAAAAACTGACAGAAGCCCAGAAGCAAACAGGTCTGACAGTCTTGGCCTAGTTTAGCAAAGCGGACTAACCAGACCTCAGTTGTGCTTTGATTTCCTCACACTGACATTGTACAAGAGAACGAGTCAAGCAGGAATAAATATAGAGAAAAGATGCTATCTATGGAGCGGTGAATAGATAATGCCTCTGGATAGTTCAGAATGCAAAACATCCGAGTCTGGACACATTCCTTTAATGACACGCAGGCTTTGATTCATTTGTGATCATTTTAAATTATTTTTGCTAAAACTGCTACAATCATTAATGAATAAGCTAATTCTTGGCAAAGTAATTGCAAATTATTTGTCCTATTCCCTGTCAGTCTCTGCTCCAACCTCTGCTTCTCTCATTCTGTGTGAATATGAGGTTTTGTTTTGATTGCAGACTCATTTTTCCAGCCCATTTTAGATTTAACTGTTGAACTGAAGACAAGCAGGCAAAACAAGAACTATTGCATGTCTTGAATGTAGCTGTACAGTGTTAGCCTCCATGTGACATAGGTATGAGCAGTATATGTGACAA
This sequence comes from Morone saxatilis, assembly GCF_004916995.1. NCBI lineage: Eukaryota > Metazoa > Chordata > Actinopteri > Moronidae > Morone > Morone saxatilis. The sequence continues at coordinate 12,871,296 of NW_023340268.1, forward strand.
AATAGTCTCAACTCAAAGGTCCCCTTACTAGCTTTTCTGAGCTTCTGGGCACGTTTTGTGGTCTTCATTAGCAAATGGAATATGGACCGATTTCTGCAGACCCGTGCTAACTCAGAGAATGATTAGTTTGTTTCCGAAACTGGATATAGGAGTAGCTTGATGTCCATCTGTCTTAATGGAATTAGTATTCTTTCCCAGCTAGTCTAGTCTGTGTGTATCGGAGACATTACACCATAATGATTACTTCAGTGTGCACTGAGCTGCCCTGACATCATTTCCTCTCCTCTGACCACCCCGACCAAATGCAATGCTAGACATGCCACTCCCCGACCAGAACGGTTACTGCAGACAAGACAGGGACTGCAGGAGTGACAGCTTTCTCTCATGTTTCTAACCTGGTTGAACAGGGTCTAGCAAACCAAGCCTTGTGTTGACCTTAAGTTTCCTTAGGCCATGAAATGTGTGTAAATGCCTGATGTATTAAAAAAAACCCTGATATTGAAATGTACAATTTAATAATTCCCTCATCAGCAAGTGTTTGAATGTAATGTTAGTGGTTAAACCTGCTTTAAACTTTAATTGAGTCTAAGCCGCACTGATCAACCCAGGGGAAGGCAGCCATTTTAAAGGTCCAGTGTGTAACATTTAAGCGGCTCTATTGGCAGAAATAGAATATAATATTCATAGCTGTGTTTTCATTCGTGTACAATCACCTGAATATAGGAATCGTTATGTTTTTGTTACCTTAGAATGAACCTTTTATATCTACAGACGCCTCGGGTTGCCTTTATGGAGTCCTCCATGTTAATCACAGTAGCCCAGAAGGGACAAACCAAACACTGGCTCTAGATTAGAAAGTGGTTTTCTAACATGTTATCCATAACAATCTTTATAAGCCACTGGAAGTGCCTGTGTATCTCTAATCATGGTTTGATGTTTTTTCTGTCCTATGAAATATAGGCTACCTGAAATCCCAGCTAGCTGACTACATCAGCAATCTGCAACGCGTGCGGCTCATCCGCACCAACAGGAGGGAGGGTCTGGTCCGGGCACGACTCATTGGTGCCACCTATGCTACGGGTGATGTACTCACATTCCTTGATTGCCACTGTGAGTGCGTCCCTGGCTGGATTGAGCCTCTGCTAGAAAGGTGTGTTGACCACATTAGATGCGTAAGAGCCTTTGTAAAAGAAAATTTGTACGCACTCCACCTGAATGCAAATCAAAACTGGAAGCAATACCAAATACTAAACCAGAGTTTCATATATTTTTCTTTTTTCCCTCTCTCTGTTTCGTTCTGCATGTTATTGGTCATGCTTTTTGTTTAGGATTGGTGAGAATGCCAGTACCATCGTGTGCCCTGTGATTGACACCATTGACTGGAACACCTTTGAGTTCTACATGCAAACGGATGAGCCAATGATCGGAGGTTTTGACTGGAGACTCACCTTTCAGTGGCACTCAGTCCCCGAAGTAGAACGCAGGAGGCGCAAGTCTCGTATTGACCCCATCAGGTGACAGCATGATACTTCAGAATGTCTACTCTCATGGGAGATCACTTTATCAGATTGGCACCAGTACCAGTGTACAGCTCTGCTCGCAATAATACACCTCTCCCTCTTAATTTGTCACTGTACGTTTGTACTGTACTGTTGCACTTTATGTGAACACACCCAAACGTGATGCATGATGTTTGCATTTAGCGTTGTGAAATCATGACAAGGTGTGGGCAGAACACAGCACCACAAGCGGGATTATTATCTTAGGTATGGTTACTCTTTAACCACTAAAACTCCTACTTCCTTGACATTGCTGTTGTTCAGAGGCTACAGCGGGGTTAGAGTGACGATATGAAACTACCTCAACTAAGTCATCCATTGGTGCCAACCATGTCATTGTAACTTGTTGGGAAGAGGACAAAATAACGCTCCAAAGTTAGGGTATATTTTGGCAAGAGAAAAACTGTCTGTTTTCAAAGGGTCCCCTTGACCTCTCACCTCAATATATCTGAATGAAAGTTGGTCCTATGGGTGCCCACGAGTCTTCCCTTTACATACATGCCCACTTTATGCTAATCCCATGTATCCCATTGCATGCAGAATACATTTCCTATTTTCACCTAGTGTATTAGAATATTTTGGCATACTGAGGTCCCTTAAGACTATTAGAATTGTATTACTTGGGTATGCTAGGAAAGCTGATACTCTTGTGGATTCAGTGAGTCCAATTGTATTTATTTATCCACTTCATTGTAGTGAGACCATTTTTGAAACCTGACCTTCTTGAGACCTCACTGTATAAAATGACTTATTGTTACCAGGATAATCACAGCCTTGTGAAACTGCACTATCACAAACTGAGAGCATTCGGAGGATATATGGCTTTACTATGTATATAGACAATAAGTGGGTTTCTGAGCAATTTCCAGAACAGAAGCCTTCCAATCACTGAATAATCCAGTTCTTACAGAAATCTCCAAATGTCTGAAGGTTTTGATTCTATTGTGTTTTTAAGGTGGTATTTTCTGCATTTGTTTGTGAATTCTCAAGTTGTCAAAATGGTTAAATCTTGCATCAAATCTGCTGTGTAACAAATGGTATCAACCCAAATATTGCTGCAGCAACTTATGAGACAAAATTGAGCATGGAAATGACAATCATACACTTCCCTCATAATGCTCTAAGCCCTTATACACTCTAAACTTTCAAAACTTAATTAGCTGCCTAACCAAAACACAATCTTGATTACAGATGTATCACTAGATGTACTTGATAAACAGGGATGAAAGCTCAATCTCAAATTAATCTTCAAGTCCCCAGCTCTCAGATGATGTACACCACTTGTGGCATATACTGTTGATTTGCTATCTCCCCCTTAAGATCCCCTGTCCCCTCTCTGAAAAAAAAATAGAAAAAAAATATGGGATATTATATATTGGTCTATGGGAAGGGTGGAGTTGAAGAGGTTAAAGGCTTCTTTTAATAAGGTGGTTCATATCTTTTAAAGGTGGAGTATTAAGACAGTTGAGTAACTACATTTGTTTTGGATTCAAAAAAGGGCATTCTTTTGTGGGAGGGGATGGGAATGTAGGGTTAAAAATGTGCATTATATAGTCGCCTTATTGTCACTGTTTCTCCCAGGTCTCCGACAATGGCAGGTGGATTATTTGCTGTGAGCAAGGCCTACTTTGAGTACCTGGGCACATATGACATGGGAATGGAGGTGTGGGGAGGAGAAAACCTGGAGCTCTCTTTCAGGGTGAGTTCAGTTCTCCTTCAGTGCAGACCACAGAGCAGACACACTCCTTTACCACTGCGGTGCCACTATGAGACCAGCTTTTAGAAATGTAGGGAAAGAGTGACTAACCAAAATCCCTTACTCACAGACAGAACATCCATTGACTCAGTCTGTTTGTTACCATGATAGTACCCAGAAACATCAATGAATTGACGTTTACTGACATTTCATTACCACAGAGAATGTTTCTTTCATAGCCCGTGATCCTTTGATTCATCCAGTCAGTGGGTAGCTGATGTGAGAGAGACACATGTCAGTGTCAGATCACAGTCAGCCATGGCAGCTGAAACTGCAGCCTGATATTGGCTGATGCCTTGTTGTGACGTTGGTGTCACTTTTCACTTGTTTGCGTCAATCAAATTGGCACAGATTTTAGGCTAAGTGTGAGTTTGTAGCTGGAGCATTCAAGGGTAAGCAGTGTAAATAGTGTGTGCATGATTTATTGTGTGTATGTGGTTTTAGTGTGAAGATGAATTGGCTGTTCCCCTGAGCGATGCGTTATGCATGTGGAAATAAAAAGGCCTCTCGCTGGGACTTTTTTCCATACATAATTTATGTGTAGCGAATTGGTTTTCAACCCTGTTTTTGGAGTGCTAAAAAGATATGGTGCAGGGGTAAAGTGCCTGGTGAATTAAGATGGAAGGGACTTGCCATTTAATGGCTGTTTGGCTATGGATGTATGATAATGATTTTGCCTTGTGTAATTGGAACACATCTCAGCCAAGTATTAGGAAGGACTGTTAACAACATTTCATTCTTTAGGGATGTTGTTTTATCCTTCTTGTTTTGTTCCATGGTGGAAGATCAAGCAATTACACAATGAAAATTTATGCCGTAATTCAGAGCTGTTTTCCAAACATGACTCACAAGAAGCAGGGGTTGAATTTTCATGGTGAGATAGAAGGTAAAGAGCATGCAGCTTTGTTCTTCATTCAGAGAGGATTTCTGTCATAGCAACAGTCACCACAATCATTATCATTCTGTCTGTATTATGGTTTGTATCCTCCTCCAAGCAGACATTTAGGTTTTTCATATGTATAAAATGTAATACATGCTTAAGGTCTGATCCCATCAAGCATATTTATTGCTAATGACTCCTGTTTGTCAATTTGAAAGATTTACTATTTGCTACCCACAAATTAACCTACAATAACATTGCTAGCAGATAAGTAACTTAAATTACAGACACTAGTGCCAAAGTTCACCAATTATTGTGACATTTCACACATGGTGTACAATAGACAATGTAGTTGGTTAATGATAACCATATCTGTGCTGATTCTCTGATTCTGGCTTCCATTATTCTTTATTTGTCAATATTTAATCGTGTAGTGGGTATATATAAACATACACTGTGTGCAGGGATTGGGCTTTGGGGTATCATTCAACCACAAACATCTAGAATTTGTATTCCACAAAACATAAAAAAGCAATATTATGAAGTTAAAGGAAACTCATATATGGTATGTCATGTGTTTAACACCCCTCAGGTGTGGCAGTGTGGGGGCAGCCTGGAGATTCACCCCTGCTCTCATGTGGGCCACGTCTTCCCTAAAAAGGCCCCTTATGCACGGCCAAACTTCCTCCAGAATACCGTACGAGCTGCAGAGGTTTGGATGGACTCCTATAAACAACACTTTTACAACAGGAATCCCCCGGCCAGAAAGGTAGGACAGCTACAAATGAAAAGAACCACATTTTTAAACAGTACATCGAGCTAGACATGCTGTTTAAATAATGCTATTATGAGGAATGCAAGAAGCTAACCTCGGAATACTCTCCGAATCATATTTGGACAAATACATTCTCTAGTCACTGAGCTCTGGCTAGGTTAGCCTGTTACACACTTGTTTTTCATCCAGCTTGTACTAACCTGAAGCGCTGCTGTAATGCCATGTTACACCTGGCAGCGTCATGTTAATATGGTACAGAGAGTAGCTTACCTTTGATGTTAGATTTAGATGTTTCATATGATATGACTCACCAGTGTCAACATATGATGAAACACTGTCTGTCTGACTGGGTCGGGTGTATGCGCGAGAGGGCGTGCACCAGTGTGCGTGCGGTAACGTGTGCCCGTGTGCCTCTCAGGTTCTGAGTATTGGGCTTCATCAAAATTTCATGTATCTCAGTTTCACCTATCTGAAAAAAAAAGTACATTATTAATGTCAGGGATCTTTGATCAAACAATAAATTACCTGGTCAAGGGGAGATTGAACACAGCACCGCCAGACCAGATCCCCAGCTCTAAAGCTATTACGCTGCTGTCATAATATATTAGCAGATATAGAGCTATCGACAGTAATATTGCTTTGGAATAGTACATAATTCTTTTTTTATTAAGTAAATTTAGTTACTTATATTGATTTATGATGTTCAAATAGATGAATGACCACTTCACTGTCTTCCCGATTTATTGTTAAAATCAGTTACCATACCTGCCTGTTTTTCACAAGAACACCTACCATTACATTTTTTAACATTTGTATCCTGGATTTGGAGATTTATTGTAGAATGGTTGTTGTTGCCAGGAGCGGATTAAAAGACATCTAACATCTTATTTATTGGTTTGCTCGTTTATTTCTTCTTGTTTATCGTTGTTTCGTTGTTTATCTCAGCAACATTGTCTGTGTATTCTGATCTCGAAACACTGGCTGGGAGCACAGTAGTACGTTTGTGACTGAAAATGTTAGGCATCTGTGAAACCCAGTAGTTACATTTCACCCTCAGACAGTGAGAAGATATAAGGTGTGTGAATATTCTGGACTTTGAGTTGCTTAAGGTGGCGTTCCCCGCCTCAGCAAACACTGCTATCTCAGTGTGACCAATCAGCTGCTGTTTGGTTTCCTGGTGATATTGTTATGCTGTTGGATGTGGAGACTCCTGTGTAGGATCCAACTGTCATATCCAGGATGTAAATGTTTACTTTAATGGTGTGACTGTTTTTTTTTTTTTTTTTTTTTAATTTTGCATTTATTTAGGCGTATCCTTAATAAACGGTAGCATCCTCTCCTGTTAGCTTAATATAACTTGTATATAAAGATTTTCAGACACAATCTTGGAAGGATGACTTATTCATTGTGTACTTACTTTACAGGAGACCTATGGTGATATCTCAGAGCGGCTGCTGCTGAGGAAGAGGCTGAAATGCAACAGTTTTGACTGGTATTTGAAGAATATCTACCCTGATCTACATGTACCTGAGGACAGGGTGGGCTGGCATGGGGCTGTAAGTGTCTCCTATCTATATGTGTATTCCATTATTTATCCTGTATCCAGCCTAGTTGTGTCTTGCTTTCTTAATTCCATCTATTCTGAGTCGGAAACTAGATGTTATAAAGTGGCATGATATGGGAAAATCCTGTTGAAAGTGAGAAGGCTGAACTAAGACAAACAAAGGCTTTGAAACCCATTTGGACTGGGATCAAGACCATTATAATCCAGACACCTGGTGAAGTAAAATTTGTTGTACAAAATTCTTGGTTGGCTTTAAAATGATTAAATTTCAGCCTCCACAGTGTAACCATTGCGTCGGTAGAAGAACGATCAAACAAACTTGCTGCCACTTTTTTACCCTGACAACAGTGAAGTCACATGTTAAATGTAACAAGGTAATTTTCCAAAAATCTTTAATGATATTATCTAAAATTTGTATACAAGCCTACAGTACCAACAATGACGTAACCTGAAAATATGGCATTTTCTCAGAGGTATAAATACTGGCTTTTTGAAATGAAAGCATGTGGAAAAATAAAAAAAACAGGTAAAGTATTTCATATTGATGTCTTAATAGTATTCTATTTGTGGAAAATAAGCAAACAGCAGGAAAAAGTCTGTTTTTGTTAAAAAATTGGGACTGAATTTTCCCTGCTTCAGTGGTGCTGTTCTGTTCTGTGACCTTACAGTCTGACTTTCCTCACAGGAGCCAATAAAGCACATTGTTTTAATTTCTATTGATAATTTTATTGTTCTCCTCCTGCCAGGTGCGAAGCTCAGGGATACACTCGGAGTGTCTGGACTACAACGCTCCAGAGCACAGTCCCACAGGCGCACACCTATCTCTGTTTGGCTGCCACGGCCAGGGAGGCAACCAGGTAGGTGCATTTCACACTTTTATTCTGTCTTTCTCCATCTCTCTCTCGTGCACGTATTCTCTCCTGTCACACTCTCGCAACCTCTCTTGGTCCAGTGGGAGATGTATCTTGAAATGTCAACGCTTTCTGCTAACCCCTAAAACGAGCTGCCACAGTTGATTCACACCAGAAAATTGCTCTCTGCTGGTGTGTCCAGCATGACTTGAATGTAATGAAGGGAGAAGTTAGTTTGGCATTGTATCCCATATACCCACAAATATCGCACAATTGAATCAGTGGAACTTTTAAACTGAATGCCTGCCAACTATAGTGATGGATGGTTTAGCAGCTGGCAGATTATTTGTCTGTGAGGATGTATATTTAATGTCGCAGTCAGACAATAGGCAGAGCTCCATTCTGTGAATCTCCAACCTCCTTGATATCTCTGATTACCCGACTGATGCACCGCATCAGGTGTCCCCAGTCACAAAAAGCACCATGTGTGAGTGAAAATCAATGTTTGAATGGCTCCCCGCTGAAACAAAAACCTGAGGGCCCTTCACCGCCTCCCTCCTGCTCCCCCCTTCCCTGGCCCACATAAGAACCACGTTCCATTTTAAAAGATACATGAGCCTTGCAGGCAGGATGAATGGCACAGCCTGGGTAAATAAGTTTGAAGCCAGACACAGGGGCCCCGTGTGAGTCTTTTATTAGAAACAACCATTATGGGCCCCGAAGCACCTGAAAGATGTATGAGATGTGAAGAGAAGGATGGGGAAGTATGAAGATTGATTACCTGACCCTCCGTTTAACGGGTAGCCCAGGGAGTGTGGCATCTTTTGTCCCATTTGGCCTGGATATTGAAATGATACCAGAGGAGGGGAGGAGTTGGGTTTTTGTTCACGTCTGGTTGATCGAGAGCGCCAAGTCTTCACTGATGAGATCCCTCGACACACACGCAGACACACCATGCAATGGTAGCTTAGCCAGGACTTGATCCCACAGCAGAGTAAGAGGAAAACATCCTGTAATCCTAGTAAACATGCCAAACTGCACTGCTGTGCTGGTTGAAAGGCATTCCTAATAAAGAAGAGAGATTAAGGTAGAAAGACAGATGTACCAAAACAGTTGGAAAGGAGGCAGAGTAGTGTTTTAATCTCAAGAGACTACTGCTTGTTTGTTTTCTTCCAATGTCATTTTCATTTCATGACAAAGACACATATTCAAGCTGTGTATATACAGAGCAAATAATCACACCTGTCTTCTCCTCCAGTACTTTGAATACACGTCTCAAATGGAGATCCGTTTCAACTCGGTGACAGAGCTGTGTGCTGAAGTACCCGAGGGACAGACCTCCATCGGGATGAGGCACTGCCCTAGTGATAAGGAGCTCAAACCCCCCAGTATCGTTTGGGAGTTCAGAAAGGTAGGGGGTCACACACAAGTACACCCCAGGTACCTATTATTCTACACATTCTTATCCTGTCTCTAAACTTTCTCCTTAAAACCTTTCAGGACGAGACCATCTACCACCCTCACTCAGACATGTGTGTGACAGCCTACCGCACAGCCGAGGGCCGCACGGACGCCCAGATGAGGCGGTGTACCCCCGGAGACAAAAACCAGCAGTGGAAGTTTGAGTGGTAGATGGAGGAGGAGAGGAAAGTAGCAGGGAACCTCAAGTGACCTTGTTTTTACCATAGTGCAATTATTACAGTGGATGTCTTCTGCGCTGCTCCCAATTCTCCCGCTCTCCACGTTTGCACTCCATTTAAATGGGAACGGCGAGCAAATAAAAGGCGGTGAAAGAAAGTCACTTTAAGCCAATGATTCACCCAATTCAGTGCTTTTGTACCCATGTGAATGACTGAATAAGTGCAGATTGCGGCGGAGTGAATGATAATAACAAGGAGAGGTTTATTTGGTCTTTTTCTAAGGAGACCTGCTGAACTTGAGACTTTTACTTTTCGTTTTGCTTTCATCTAAGTGCCTCTGCAACCAAAATGGAGTCCAGCGCACATCTTGAAGTGTCATTATTGTCATGTGTTCTTCTGATCTAATGCAACAACTTGAAAGCAGCGACACTGATTTGACTGTCCAGCATATATTGAAGAAGTGCCTTTCGACAAGATAGGAGACCGAGTATTTCCTAGAAAAATTACATGCAAAATCACGTTGCACTACAGAATGGTACCTTGATGTGCAATTAATATTAATTATTATTGCTAAATCCTCATGTGATGTTGTTGTAGTTGTCAAAAAGTAACAAATTTAAAGAGGTGCTGCTCAAAGAAGACGTGCCAGGAATGTAAGTTCAGTTTTTTTTTTTGCCCCAAACCAGCTGCTTCCTAACATGCTCCATCATGTGAGAGGAAAACGGGCAGGGGGGAGAGAGCGCAGCAGTCATACTAGACTGCTTCTCACTTCTGTCTCTCGTCTGTGGAGCCAGTTTCATGCTAGAATGCTGCCTGAACAAGACTTGAAGCATTCATTAAGCATTTGTACTAAGTGCAATCTGCCCCAGAGGGCTCAGTGAGTTGACAGGAATGTTGTAATCTGTTCTTCCCTTTCCCGTGTAAAAATTAAGAATACCTTCGAAATCCATCTGTCACTGTGCCTTTGAAAAGGTCGTCGTCCTAAAAAGAACGCGTTTGTGCCGAAATGAAATGTGCCAGTGGATGTCAAATGTATTTAGAACATTTTTAAAATGCTAAAAGCTAAAACAACACTGGCTTGATGCACTTTCTATTCAGACACAAAAAGCCTTAAAGGTAGCGCCTGTTTAATTTAATCCTTCAGCTTGGCTGTGCCAGACTGTTTGTTAAGACTCCTGTGTGTAAACTGTACTTGAAAAGACATCCAAAATTCTCCTGTTTTGTTTTGTTTTGTTTTTTTTCCACTGAAGACCCTGTTGGTGTTTCTAATAGGATTCAAGGACCAAGAGACGCAACTGTTGTTGAAATGTTTGTTGAATAGCAGCTGTATTTGCTGAAGACTGCTTATCACCGAGCAATGTTTGGTGTCTGTGGTCCTTTGACTTATTGAATATGAGATATTCATACTAGTCAATGGATACAGAGGGGAAACATAAGATGACTCCTGTTTTGTGTTAACTTTTGTAAATAATGGTTTGTTTAAGGGACCAGAGGGGAACAGTGCTACCATAAAGCACCTTTTAAAACTACTGATAATGCAAAAGGGATGATGATTACTTGATATGAAGGAAAATGGTGATTGAAATGGGATTGATGTTTAAAGGAAGATTACAATTGTTGGGATGATTGAAAGAATAAAAAAAAACTAACCACAGATGCACGTTGTCATTTTCTTGTTTCTGTCTCAGCTCTGCACACTGTGTGTTGTACAGCTTTTATATTTATTTTTAAATCAGTGCCACATACAGTAAAAGAACAAAACTAAGCTGTGGCTGGTTCATTACTTGTGAAAATTTAACAACATGAATTTACTAAAAGCTGAATCTCCCACAGCATCCCACATGCATTCACTGTCATTTGGCGCCACCTACTGGTAAAATAACAAATAACACTGAAAACTAGTTGCAGTCCATGGTCAGGAGAAGAATTCAAATTGGTGATGGCAGGTGAAAAGCCATGAGACCAAAGTTTGGGCTCAGAAAATGACTGGGGTAATAAATATTGCTACCGAAGCTATTTAATGTCACAACATGATGTATTCAGGAAGATGCAAACATTTGAAAGACTGTGGAGGCTTTTAACCTTAGTGGTAAACATTGAGGGAGGCGGGTTGTTATGTGACTTTTTGTTTTGAATTTGGTTTATTCGTATACATGTTCTAATATTAGCATGGTGGTTTACAGTAATAATACCTCCATGAGGTATGTGTAGATAGATCATATTTTATGTTAATATTTTTTCAAATCATAGTTTTAGTAATAATAAAACATAACAACAATGCATAACATCCAAGGTATGGTTGGATTATATTTTGGACTTAAAAATAAGTCAATTATACTGTAAATTGCTTGTTTTAATCTTTTCAGGGAATATATATCATCTTCTAATGGAGGTGAGAGGTGTGAGCAGTGGTCTTTGTACAACCTGATGGCTCAGGTCGGATCAACAGAGGAAGATGGGAACATTGTTCAGAGGGCCAGAGGAGGCCTCCTGCATAAAGCTAAGTGAGGCTCGAGTAATGAGGCAGAAAATGGAGCAAAACCAAAACACAGGAGGACGGATATAAAGGTAGTCAGTGATATTTGCAATGATTCATTCAGAGGATCAATTGTTTGTTTCAGTTTAGCTGCATATTAACTGAATTGCAGAGCACAGATCTGTATTTCTGCTATAAATAGTATGTGTGGTGATTGTTGACTGCCGGATCTCTTGAGGTTTACCTTCAGCAAACAATTGTGGACTTCATGTAGGCCTATGTGTTAAAGTTCTAGCTTATGTGCTTTCCAACATACAGTTGGCTCCTTTCATAGAAATGTCCTTTATGCCTCTCCATACAGGATGTAACCCAACAAAAAACTGGTTGAGCTGTCGTAGGGCCATTACTCACATTCCTTCATGCCTTTGGTTGCACAGTGACAGCTCGGTGGCATGTTCCTTTTCGAGTGCCATCTTATTTATTTCCTTCTCAGGATAGATTTTGTGGTTTGACAACTTTAAACCTCATGCCCTTTAGGTTGTGCTGGTTTTGCTAGGCTGTATGTTGCAACGGTCCATCTGCTTTTTCAATGTGACTGTCACAGTTTTGGGGTGTGAAACCCTTATCTTTCTGCTTCAAGCACAGTCATTAACAGTCGCACAATCTGACATGGGGTGTGACAGACAGATTCCACCACTTTCCTACCCTGTCAGAGACAAGTTGATCAAGGATTAGGTGCAACTATGTGCATTGTCACTGATCCAGTACATTCTTTCAATACTCTTCCTCACTGCCTATGATAGATTAGTTTCACACTGGCATTTTAATTCTTTATTAAATGTTTTAATTAAAAAAATTTAATTGTTGAGAGATAGGAATTATGAAAGTAACAATAAAAATCATATTTCATAATCATAATGAAAACTCATATTAGAGTATCTAGAATGAATAAATCCCATATTTTTTAACTTTTATTTATTTTATTTTATCTATTCCAGACATACACCTGTCTGTGGTAGGTTTTAGAACAGGGAGGATAATAACTCAGCAGCCCTCAGGTGTGTGCAGCTCACCGTTGTTTTATCTTTCCTGTTAATACATTTGCACCAAATATCTGTTGCATGGAAAATGTCATCCATCACCCGGTCCTAAATGAAAACGCCCTCATGCAGTCACGTTAATATTATGTCTCTGACAGACACGACGAGCCCAGTCTACCGTGGCATATTACAACACTGCGGCTGACTTGTTGCCTTCCCGTGTCTCTTTGTAGTTTTCACAATATGGGTACTCGATCAAACACTATGCCCACTCAAATTACCCCCTCGCCTTCAAAGGTCGCCTTAATTATTTACAATTTTAATTTGCTTAAACATACATTTTGTGTCAGATTTCATCTTTGGTGTCAAGAGTTTTCATATCAGTTTCATTTGAGTGACAACTGGCTGCATATAAAACAAGACCACCAAGGTAAAGGATTTCTAAGCTTATAGGTCGTAGGTTCTCCCAGGGTCGTTGAAGGGGTTATTATATAACATAGTGTATATAATGTATGTGTATTTTAGTCGAAAGTCTATAAATGAACTCTCTTTAGCTGATATTTGGAAAAACACTTATTGAAAGTAAAGTGTCTGTTTGAGTTTAAATATCTCGGACTATAACATTTGTCTCTTGTGAAAGATTTAATTGCAGGTACAGGGGTTGAACTTCAACTTTGTCAATACATTAAACTTCCGGTTGAACATCCGGCTGCCTTCAAGTTAAAAGCGTAAGAATTGTGGCATCACTCGAACGTGAAGCAGTGGTGGTAAAGAAAATCCACCTCTTGACACATTAATGGGAACAGGAACAGGATATCTAGAATACAAATCCATTTTTTTCTAATGAATCCTAGAAACCAATATTACAATACACTTATTATACACTTAAACATACACATTAAATATTATTTAAAGTTTTATTACATGGAAAGTGACTGGGCATTTTGGTTAAAACAAATGTATTCGTTCCTTTGTGTAAAAGATGACTTTTCGTGCCTTTTTGATCAACCCCAAAAAAAGAAAAAAAAAAACGTTTCTTAGCTGCCGTTATAAATGTAACCGTATTTTACTTTGACATCCGCAAACCGGAAACGTACTCGCTAGCTCGGCTAACTTGACGTTGTTTCAAACTTCCCCTCAAATTCAAGTAGCCGGCAGACAAAAACTTCATCCTGATTCCTGCAGCTGTATGTAACCTCTGCTGGACGGGTTACTGAGCCAGTGGCTGGACACACATTACAACCCCGAGGACGAGTTTATAAATGCTTACTTTAATATTAATTATTTTGGCTGAAAACTAAAGGAAACAGTGGACCGTTTTCTCTCTCTCTCTCTTTGATTTGACCTAGATTAGTTTAGTTTCCAGCTGGAGCCCTTCATGGTTAGGTCCTTATAGTTAGCTAATCCGAGGAGATAACTAGCTTAATCCGAGTTTGTTAATCCGTTCACACTTCTCTTCAGGGACAGGAGGAGGAGGAGTGTATTGGTCCAACGTCAGTCAAGAGCTCAACAAGTATCTAACCAAAAGTTTAAAATTCACTAGCTAGTAAATTGGACATTGTTAGGACCGAATGGGAACTTAATGAGCGGCTGGAAGTATGCGGAGCTCCTCGGGGCTTGAAACTTCAACCCGACTCCGCACCAAAGCAAAGGAAGCGACACCATGGCAGTCTGCGGAAGGAGGAATCGACCCAAGTTACTTTTCTGCCTCTTCGGCGTCACTTTGGTGGGATACGTCGTCTTTTTCAGACACAACTCCGGAGACGTGAGCGCGACGAATCGGCGAGAGGCCCCCGGGGAGCGAGAGGTGGACAACGAACAGCTCAAGAGACCCGTCTACGAGAGGCCCCCCTTGGATTTAAATGCCCCCGGTGAAATGGGGAGAGCCGTCAAACTGAATCTGAACGGAGAGGAGAAGAGGAACGAGGAGGAGAGCATTAAAAAGCATCAGATCAACACTTATGTCAGTGATAAAGTGTCACTGCACCGCAGGCTGCCAGAGAGATGGAACCCACTGTAAGTAACTAGTGGAGTGGTGTCTGCTATTACACCAAAGAGACACCATTGTAATAAAGTTAAAGGGGCTTTTATACACTGCTGAAGTCTTGCTAACTCACTAACTGCCTCTGAGACATTGCAGTCAGACTTGTGAGTCATTTGCTGTTGAGTAATAACTGCTTGTTGCCATATCTAAAGGTTTTTGTGCTCTTTTGCTGATCAAACCTGGGTATTTACTCAGGCAACAAAGCTTTAAGCTCCATTCACCCAGCCCCACCTCCCTGTCCCTGTCCCCCGTCCCTGCCAATCTGTCTCTCCTAACAACTTCCTTATGTTGCAGTTGCAGAGAGCTGAAGTACGACTACCGGTCCCTGCCCACGACCTCTGTGGTCATTGCCTTTTACAACGAGGCCTGGTCCACCCTGCTGAGGACGGTCCACAGCGTGCTGGAGACGTCGCCTGACATCCTGCTGAAGGAGGTGGTGCTGGTGGATGACTATAGCGACAGAGGTACGGGGGCCCCGCAGACTGGTGGAGGGACGCTGGAGCAGACAGACTGATGGACAGGCAGAAGGGCTGTGTGGGCAGACAGGCTGTCAGAGGGACACTCAAGGAGGCGCGCAGACAGGTGGCAGGCACTGGTTTGTCAGATAGAAAGAGGGGAGGAAGGAAGATAGACGGACATGTTTGCAATTAGGAAAGACAAACAGAGATACGGGATGGCAGTGGCAGGTAGTGAAACTAAAGGGACATTTAATACACCTCCTGATAGACTCACAGATATCAGTGTCACCTGTCTGAGCGTTTAGTCCATAGCATCTTTTTATATATTCATATACACGGCTTTATGTGGCTGAACTAATTAAAGAGGGCGTTCTACTTTGAAGTCATTTTTTATTTTGTTTTCTGTGACAAGCTGAGGCACTTTTAAGGGAGTGGTTCTTTTTGGCTCATGACCCAATCATTGAAACAATGCCTGCCTCTCCCTCTGCGCTAACACTGGCTACTTCCACAGAGTGCTGAACAACTACACCAAACAATGATTTTGCTGTTTTAGGTTGCTTTCATTTGAGGAGGATGTGTAGAGAGCGAAAACTAGTCTTCATCACATTTTCAGAGGGCGAACGCAGAAAAACAGATATTGTTATAGATTGGTAAAGCACAGATGTGTTAGTATCCAGTCTCATAAATCAACACACCAACCCTCAGAATGATATCATCAAATGACCATCTAGGGGGTGCTGGCTGCCTCAGAGCCACAGATGAATGAGATAACTTACTAAAAACCCATTTTGTTATTGAAACCCATCCAAGTACTGCAGTGTTAGTGTTTTAGTGACAAGGCCCCCTGATGATGCAGTGATTGTGTATCAAACACTCTTAAACACCATTTTCCTTTCTTTCTCAATCAGCTTTACCAGCTGCTGTTAAAAGCTGGTAGCAGATTGTAATCGTTGCTTCATTTATTCACGAGAAACCGCTTTCGGCACAAGCATCGCCTTCTTACGCACACGTAGGAAATAACACATTTTTATCAGATGTGTTGTTTTGATATATTTGTTTACTTGTTTATTTCCTGAAGCGCATCTGAAGGAGCCATTAGAGACGTACATCTCGGGTTTGAGGAAGGTGCGTCTGATCCGGGCCACCAAGAGGGAGGGGTTGGTGCGGGCCCGGTTGCTAGGGGCGTCCATTACTACGGGTGATGTGCTGACCTTCCTGGACTGTCACTGCGAGTGTCATGAGGGCTGGTTGGAGCCCCTCCTCCACAGGTTAGAAAACCCTCAGCAGGAGGATTTAAGGACTCTTCCTCTGAGTAGTTTGTCAAAGTGTGGCCTTGTGGTTAGAGCTTCTTTTAGCCCATCTGAAGTGTCACAGAGTGTAGCACTGAACCTCTACCAGCCGGCTTAAGGAGTGCTGTTGTGCTTTCTCTCTCTTTCTTTCTCTCTCCTTCAGGATCAAAGAGGAGCCATCGGCTGTCGTCTGCCCTGTCATCGATGTGATCGACTGGAACACCTTCCAGTATTTAGGGAACTCTGGTGAACCTCAGATTGGGGGGTTTGATTGGCGCTTGGTGTTCACCTGGCACTCTGTCCCAGATTATGAGCAGAAACGCCGTCGCTCGTCCACTGATGTCATCAGGTGTGATGTTAACATTTTTTAGGGATAACTTTACAGAATAGGCCTAATATAATACCACTACTGTCAGCTGGTACGAAACCTCATCCTGATGTATCACCTGTCTCATCCACATAAGTCATAATTTATAATATGCAGGGAAATTATTGTCCAACATGTTTTTTTTTCTCCTCAGGTCTCCTACTATGGCAGGGGGCCTGTTTGCTGTGAGCAAGAACTACTTCCATTACCTGGGGACATACGACACAGGGATGGAGGTGTGGGGAGGAGAGAACCTGGAATTCTCCTTCAGGGTAAGAAATGATGTGTCTGTATGTCTATGTTCATGTATTCTGCATAATGTAAATGATCAAGCGACCTAAAATGAAATATTCAACAGCTTTAAAGGCAACACCCGCAACACACAGCACTAAAAAGGCGGGCCAGATCTGGTTTACATTTACCAAGCACTGAACCCTTAAGGGGTATAACTAAACAACCAGCAAAAACAGGCCAAATGTCCTAATCCTCTAATTGCAGTGAAGAATTTGAACATCCCTTTTCTTCAATAACCGCAATTTCCCAAAGGGAAGGAACCAAAAATATTTCCCTTCAACCAACAAACAGCTTCTCTGTTTCCAAACTCCTCCACAACAAGGCTGTGCTTTGTGTTGCCTGATTGTACGATTGAATCATGGCTGAGAGGCTAACCAAATTCTCCTCGTGGTGGTGGCGGTGTTGTTGATGTCTCCTAGATTTGGCAGTGTGGGGGCAGCCTTGAGGTCCACCCGTGCTCCCATGTGGGTCATGTGTTCCCTAAAAAGGCCCCTTACTCACGGAGCAAAGCTCTAGCAAACAGCGTGAGAGCTGCCGAGGTCTGGATGGATGAATACAAAGAGGTCTACTACCATCGAAACCCCCACGCACGACTGGTGAGCCTGCACAGATGGTGTGCTTTAAGCATGTGTGTATGTGCTAGAGGTAGCAAACATAACAAGCTATTTATTTTTTAAGCAAGCATATCAATGACTTAATTATTTGTTTCCTTCATGGAGTATTGCGAAGGCTGTGTTTGTGTTGTTGTTGTTTTTGTACAGCGGCAGTCGTCACAAAACTGTAAGACTGATTAATCACTTGATTTCACCCATGTACACACTCTCAGTTCCACACACACACATGCACAAAATGACATGCACTCTCCGCTCTCACAGATTACACACACACACACACACACACACACACACACTGCACTCCCGCTGTGGTGTAAAAGCTCCCCTGATTAAGTGACACTTGGGATACATGAGTGGCAGACACCCAAGGTGACAGGGGTGTCAGGGCGTTCCGGTGTGTGATTACCACCTTTCCATGTCACTCGGTGCCAACGGGTGTCACCCACCTGTCCTTGACAGGGTGAGAGCAGTGCTAACCCATGGGGTGCCCTGCCTTTGTACGTATGCATAGATGGGAGGGGTTGGGCCAGTGTGTGACAGTGTAGTTAAGAGGAGAAGCTCTCTAAACACAGATCAGGTGGCACTCATCTCCCTGAGAGGAGGTGTTCTTGCCAAACCCGCAGTGGCATGACAAACCCAATACACCAAACCCTTCAAACAAACACTGCGGAAACTCCTCTTCTTCTAAGATTTATGGGTAGACGCATGTTATCTCAAATATTTTGCAATATATTTAATAATTCATTATTATGATATGGGTTTTCAGCACCCAATGTGTGTTACTTTTGCTGTTTTTCTGGCATTTGCAGCAGTTTTATGAGTTTCAGATACCCGAGGGTGCAAAATATTATGTCTACTGGCCAAATGGCTAATGACTGTTCAGATACTAACCACTTAATAGATTACCATTGTTTATTCGTCTGGGGAGTGATCAAGTCTACTTGCAGCAGTTGGCTGGTGGCTGGTGCTAATTTTGTACCCTGAGATGCTCAGTTTGCAGATTTTGTTAAACCTTACAAAGAAATAATTCATCTCTCGTTGTAGCTTTGAACAATCATTTTTATGTTGTATTATTTTGTATATTCCCACTGAATCTCTTAGAGCTAAAAGCCATTGTCAAAGCAGAGGCTGTTTTGCAGAAGCTACACACACAGAGTTCCACATTTTGCCCTTTTAGGATCAATAAACTTCCTTTGCTAGAGATAAATCCAGGAAGTGAGATGTTTATTTTCATAATTAGTACTTGAAGTTTGGTATGACTACATTACGCCTCCACCTTTAGTCCTAAATTGGTTCCAAGCCCACAATCTAGGTAATTTGAGCAAGTCTAATACATATATTGATGGATAATTTAAATATTTCCAATAGGTCATTACAATGTCATCCTCTCCGGAGCAAAGAAAACATTATATTGGGGTTGCAGCATGACGGAGTCACTCAAACTGTCTTGTTGATGAGTTAGCTGTCAGTCCATGTGAGTTATGTTTACAACTCTTGGTTAATAAGTAATAAGGTAGTGTGAAACCTAAATAAACTGGATTCAAAATGCAACAGTGTATCCTTTTCAGGGATGACTCAGACAAAAGAGAAGGAATCTCTAAACATGTTTTGGTTGTTTTCCCACTGCCTCTTCACTCTCCCCACTAATTGCCCCCTCTCTGGCCTCTTGTGTACATCAGATTGTCCTCTAGTTGCTCCTTAAGTTTTTTCTGTGCCCCATTACTGATCCATATGCTGGACTATATGCTTTGACATTTGCTGATAGTTGACATTTAAGTAGAACTTGTACTGGTCCTTAATTTCCCCCTTGTTGACCTCATACACTGTAGTACATCATTGTCCCCCGATGGTCCTTACTGGTCCCTCTCATTGACAGTGGACTCTCTCCTTTGGGAGTCCCTCTCTTGACCAAATAAATTGATGAAGGGCCAATTAAAGCTGTGTTTGGGCAAACCACCAACATCCATCAGCCTGCAGTGCTGCTGAACCTTTCCTCCAGCAGGGAACGTACGGTCAACATATGCTCGCCCGCAAATCAAAGTGGAGACTGTGTTCTTCCCTGTGCTGTAACTCATTGTTCATGATCACTGTGGCGTGTGTGTAACTGTACGCATAAAGGTATTTACTTAAGGACAAACATATTGCCTTTACTTACATGCACACACAGACACTTGCTCTTACCCTAGTCTGTTTGTCTAGGATATAAGAGTGGTTTTCTGTTAAGAGCTCTTTGTTCTAGGCTGTGTTGTTGTTATTATTATGGATGTAATTGTGTAGAGTTATGAAACATCTATAGATGGCGCTATTGCATACCATTTCGGCACAGAACTATGCTATGATTACGTCTTTTGACACTGCAGCTGTCTGACACTGACTGCATAAAGAGTGCACACAGCCGGCCTTTATTTTAACCATTAACCATTAATGCATTAGCCATTAACTGATGCTTATTATGTAATATCCATAGTGCAGTTCATGGATATTAAGGCAGAATTGGGAACTAAAATAATACCGTGGAACTATCATTTGTGGTCTGTGTTTCTAGGAGGCCTATGGAGACGTGACAGAGCGGCGGAAGCTCAGAGAGAAGCTGGGCTGCAAGAACTTCAGGTGGTATCTGGATAATGTTTACCCCGACATTCACGTCCCAGAGGATAAGCCAGGCATGTTTGGAATGGTGAGAACGCATCCGAGTCACTGCTTATCAGCTTTAAAATTTGAGTATAGAATTTACCAATTCTCTCCGGTTTGATTGAGTTTAATCAAGCTGAGCAGTGCAGACAAGAGAAGTATCCCCCCCCAAAAAAAAGGCCTCCGCTGCTTCAATTTTGACCACAGTTTTTCATGGACGCAAAAGTATTATTATTCTGTACTCATACTAGGTTTGAAAAGGTTTTTATGAACTGCATAAAAGTGTGATATTTCCTCTGATTAAGATGAGCTTTGGCATTCATTTTGAGCTTCTGTAAGTTATATTTTATCAGTACTTGAAAAGAAGAATTGATGTGACTGCTTCTTGCTCATTATAGCTGAAGAACCAGGGAAAGACCAACTACTGTTTTGACTACAACCCTTCAGATGAACACATGGTGGTGGGCCAGAGGGTCATCCTCTACCCATGTCACGGCATGGGTCAGAACCAGGTATTGGACGTTAGTCTTTCAGGCCATAAGCCATAGAATGTAGTTGTAATGGTCGTTAAAATGTCTTAATTCTAACACTGAGAAATTGTTAATGTACAATTTTATTAGTATCAGCTTTATTTGAGAACTTTAGTCTTGTGTTTTATCTAGTTGCTGATGTTTTTCCACTTTACCACATAGCAGTTTATATGTAAAAAAAGCATAATGTATGCTTTCAGTTAAAAACCGATAGATTATAAATATGTAACACATGTACACTATTAGCTTATCAAAACTACATTCTGTTTAGGCTTAAGGCTACTCTATACAAGATACATTGAGCCTTGTTGTGTCTTCAGTGATATGGGGTAGTGCCAACAACGTTTGCTAACAAGAATTTCAAAATGCTTCTTGCGAGATGCGAGTCCCAGTATTCCTGTAGGTGTCACCTGGCCTAGTCACTAGCCTCATTATGATTCATCTCCCCCCTTTCTTATGCTAAATCATGATTCTCAGTAGCTGCAGAGACTTATAGTAATTAAAATTAAGTCAGTAATACAGTCACCTTATTTCACAGTAAAGGGGTTGTACAAACCCAGGAATAGAGGACTGGTTCTTCTATCTCAGGTTGAAAAATGATGTGATGGCCTTGTTGATACAAAGGAGAGTGCATTTTCCAACACATTTATACTCTGCGGTTGACAGTAGTCCAGAAAGCACTGTGAAATTTACCATCGTTATTTCAGCAGCCCTCTGTGGACTCACACTGATGTCGTCTCTGTAGGAAGTGGGCTCAGCAGTGCTTGTGTTGTCTGCCTTATGAGAGTGCTCTCTCTGCATGTTACAGAATCCTATTCAATTCACACTTCCATTCGTTGTGTGCACACACACACACACCAACAGTAAACATATGTGTGTGTGTGTGTGTGTGTGTGTATGTGTGTGTGGCTATCTCTCAGTACACTGTGTCCATTTTCTTTATTGCTGCATGCCTTTTTCTTCTAGTCACAGATAAAGATGCATACATACAATACATATACGTGTACAGATTCTCTGACAGTGACTGAAATTACATCCTTGACTATACCTCCTTTCTTAATTCTAAGTGAGATTTAAAACTATAATTTATTAATAATTCATTAAAAAATATATTTTTTTCTATTCAGCTTTTATTTGACATTAGAAAGTTTGCATGAAAAGATTTAGATTGAAACCCAGCTGTTTCGTCTTCTCCCGCAGTTCTTTGAATATTCCACGGATGGCGAGATCCGCTATAACACGAGGGAACCTGCTGGATGCATTGTGGGAGACAACATCAGCACTTACCTGACTGTCCAGCTGTGCAGAAAACGAGGGCAACCTGTACCTGTAGACCAGAAATTTGTCCTCCGAGAGGTAGGGAGCATATTTCTGTCTTCAGTGTCTGTATTTATGAAACGAAGATTGGACCAAAGAGGCAGTGTGTGTGGTCAGACAGTGGTGAATGAGTAATGAGACAGGCAGTGACACGGTAGCCGTGAAAGGGCAGGATGGAATGAGGTTTTGAGTTCAACATTCTATATGAGTTTCTTTTTTGAACCACCACTAAAGGTCCACGGTATTCTGAGAACCAAATTCTCAAACAGTTACTGTTTCTCGCCCGTTCTCCAACTCCACAGCCATCCAATCACCCACAAACCCCTCCTGTTTCTGCCTTCTCCTGCTAAGACAGACCCTCTACTTGTAGGTGCAAATCTTTCTTTTGCCCCATACATGGACAGGGTGAAAAATAATACTAAAATAAAATAAAATAATACTATAATATAATAACTCAGTTCTAAAAATCTCATAATTAAATAGGCTTTTGGCAATGTGTGTGTGTGTGTGTGTGTGTGTGTATATATGTGTGTGTGTATATGTATATGTATATGTATATATATGTG
>NW_023340268.1:12894046-12915926 GCF_004916995.1 Morone saxatilis
TTTTTTTTTTTTCCATTCAGGACCAATATCCTGAGGGATATGGGTGGGTTGAATTGCGTAATGTTTTCCGATGAGTTTGCCTTGCCCTAAAAGGAGCCCAAAGGAGGAAGCTTCTATGCTCCCTTCCAAACTTTAACCTTTGCACATTTTTTTGTGCCAGCTGGATTTAATAGACCAACGAGAAATTCTATTAATAATTATACTGATGAAGTACTTTGTAAATATATATATGGGAATGTTTTTTCTTGGATACTGTTGCTGGGAGACAGGAGCCTGCTGGAATGTGCATTATTTTTCTAATCAAGGGGATGCTTGAGAATTGGTGATAAACAGCACTATCGTACATGCTGACTTGTTTTTCATTTACCCACTCCACTACTGGGGCAATCTTTGAGAATGAGATCAATTTAATTCACTTCCTTAATGCACGCATGGACCAACACTAAAACACGTGTGCACCTGTCTGAATGAAAATGACTGCTTTACACCGCTGTCAACAAACTCTTAAGAGCTAGTGGCCGACATTACAGTGATTTACAGAACCACGTCAGAAGGCATTTCAAAACATCTGCGTCTTCGCCTGTAGAGGGGGCCAACGCTCCTCTCTGCAGCTTCCTTTCTTTCACTGTGTTCTCTGACTGTTAGGAGAAAGTGGAACAAATCTTCAGGTATTTTGTGAACCTTTTCAGGACATTTTGAGTGCTTGCTACTCTTACATACCAGTGGCTTATATTAAAAAAAAGCCTTCGATCACAGGCATTATGCAAGTACCTAGTACCTCTTCAACTTAATCACCTAACTACTGATAACAGGAGAAACTCTTATTATGTTCTGCTTTGACTGAAGTCATTTTGCAGTGCAAATTTAACTGAGGTAAAATGACATTGGTTGTTTTGCTAGTTTTGTAGTCATTTTTGTAATATTTGTTTTTCAACATAGTGTCTGTTTTGTGCTCTTTAAATGATATGCAGCTACAAAAGACTAAATCATAGCCATATTTAATGGATTTACTTCATGTGGTGTCAACTATGTTTATTTTAAACTATGTATTTTCTAGATAAGACTGTTATTTCATAGCTTCACTGGAGACGTATCTCAACTTCAGTCATAAATAAGTTGGAATTTATTCACTGTGAGTGCAAATACATAAACACTGAAATTGCAATAATTGGATCTTCTTCCCCATATTACTTGGAGTCCATAGAAAGTGCCTGATGTAAAAACCATATAATTCTATTTTAAGATATCCCTTCAGGTTCAGAGACAGAAAGAGTAACAGTTAGAGTTGTCACAAAGTGTCTGCACACTGATATGTAGGCTCCCCTGCTGAGAATACAGTATGCAGAGGCAAGAAGGTATTCCCTTGAGTGTGCATGTATTACTCTGGCGGCTCGTACTGATTTGCACACACTGCCTCTGTCTCCATTCATCAGAATCAGACGAGTGTAGACCCCTCCGTTTGGAGCTTTGGCCACTTGTGTGGCTGTCCTTCAGGCTATGCAGAGGGACTAAGGGAAACACAGCAGAGGCATAGACAGTTGTTGGTGTCTCCAGAGTGCTGGGATGCCAGATGGCGTCCTGATTGATTTTCTGGTCCTCTCCCAATTCTTTATCACCACCTCTCCCTCTCGGTGTCAGAGGTGTGCCGTGGAGGACTTATCTTTGGACTTGCGCCATCCAAATCCTCCTCAGATGAGCACTTGCTACTCGTGTGCTTGAGGTTTGATTTATGAACGGAAGTCATCAGGAGTACGCTTTTTGACAGCAGAAGGAGATAATGGAGAAGACTGAATGAAGCAATTTGTGACCTCTTCCTTACCATTAACCTTCACAGGCTGTTGGTCCATCGATCTCAACGGAGCTCTGTTAGGAATTGATGTTGGGGGACGATCGCACTGAAATAGATTTTTTGGTATTGATTCAGAAAGTATACTCACAATGAGATAAATGGGAGATGGAGGGAAAAAGACCATGTAACTAAGACCCCACGGAGGAGTACAATCAGTTGCCAAATATAATGATTGTACAGTTATCTGTAAAGGTGACGTTGTTGCAAGAACATGGTAACATCTGTGCACGTGAGCTCACAGAGTACAAGCTTAAAGGGACGGTGCAAGATGTGTGCCTTACTTTCCACTCTGAACATGTATTGACATTGAACTGGAGAAGAGCATCATGGGATAGCTGAACTGTGTAGCATGAAGGCACAAAATATGTTCCAAGTGTATTGGAATATGTGTATCTTCATCACTTTTTTGGGGGGTTAAAGTTCCCAGTGGTCCATAAAGGCTTTTGCTGGCATTATGAGTGGTACATGATTGCACAGCTAATGCTTGGTGATAAGTGGAATGGGCCAAATGACCAGTAGGAAGATTATGGTGATCTCCATGGAGGGAGACGTCGGGCAGCTGTCCCAGGATTGTGTGAATGTTTTGGGCGATAAAGCTAAAAAGGGGCTGATTGTGTACCACGACACTGCTCGATCTTGATCTCGATAGAAGCCTATGAAAAGTTTGGAAACCGGTTGTTGGTTTTTTTTAGGTGTGTGTGCTCTCTGACTAGCCTGCAAACTCTCGTGGAATTTCCCTGTTACGATTTAAGACTATGAGAAGCAGCTTCAATGAGTATCATCCATGAGAGATCAGATTCACCAGGAACAGGTGAAATTGCCCTTTTAATACAGCGCTCATGCTTTATGTATTGAGCACTTACGAAGTGACAGCTTTTACATTTCCATCATTTTGTGTCTTTAGCCTGTGAGTGCAGTATAAATATTATATTCTGTTATTAAAAGGGGTTATTTATTGTCCCCCGTGGCCATCTGTTATTCCAGACATGTCCTACATAGTAAAACATTTTTTACGCTGGCGTTATATTGTATGCTAATGTGATATGGTACTTGCAGCTACAGTTAAATTGATATTCGCCAGTCGGGGATCATTTCTCTCTGGCAGGTCATATAGGGCTTTTATATCAACCAAACCTGTGTCGTAAACAGTAGTGATATTCCAGGGATCTGCTGGAGCACTTGAACCTGTAAAGTGGCTTATTGTACTGTGACCCAACCCTAATGGACCATGCAAAAGCATGCACACATCTACTGTTTATAATGGTCAACTATTCCCCAGTGGAGACATTTCAGTTGTTTAAGTGGTAAACATACACAAATAATAATGCTGGAATTTTAACACTGTGTCCGGTGTATTAATGCTGTCAGTAACACCAGTGGCCTTGTATTTGTATTAGGAAAGTGAAGGATATGATCAGTAATATTTTTGTATTTGTTCTATCCAATAAATGGATAAAATCTGATGTCAATGTACCTGTTTAACTGTTGTCAATTCAAAGTCAAAGTAAGTAAACATACATTTCATGTTGGATTTGTGTTTTTGCCTGTTCTTGCTCATGTCTTTTTGTTTTTTAATGTTTTTATGTCTTTAAAAATGTGCATCAATATTTAAAAAACACTTAAAAACAACTTTTGATCTCTACACCGTTGCATATCCATTAAACTGTGACTCATCAGCGTTCGTGATGGCAAAAAAAAAAAAAAAACAGGCTATCATCCACATTTAACTGTGATGGAGATGTGAATCAAGATGCTCGGAGGGTAATGAGAGAAGGAAAATGAGAAATAGAAAGGGGGGAGTGAGTTTTCCAACCATATCTGATTGGTTTGATCACCAGCTGCTGAGTGAGACGGTGAAATGTCGCGCCCGCGCCAAGTCGCCCTGTTCCCCCTGGTGTTGATGCTCTACCCTGCAGCCTCCCTCAATTACTCATTCATGATGCTCTGCTGTTTGTTTCATAGGATCCTGAGTGTGTCTGGGCCACGTCTTTGCAATGGCAGCGTGGTGAATGCTAGATAAAAGGTATATACATACAAGCTTTTGTTTGTAGTGTAGTAAAAAGTAAAAATGCCTTTTTGTCATATTAGAAAATATAAAATCCCATACAAGTGCATCTTTTAATTCCAGTTTGTTAAAGTGCACGACACTGCTAAAAATAATAGCGTGGAACATTTGTAGTCTGTGTGAGACGAGCTGGTTTCTCTCTCGCGCAGGATGACATGCTCTGGTGGAAAACTTGCCAGAAATCTTCACTTTCTGACAAATGCTGCCTAGACAACACTCGGCTGCTTCCTAGGAAAATAAGAAGCACTGTAGAAGGCGGTGATGCCGCTGTCTCTAGCACTGTCTCATCCTAATCTTTTAGGTGCTTCCCTGTGAGATATGCAGTACAAAATAGCGCCATAAAATACCCTGAAAATGCGCGCACACAAACGTTGCAATCTCTGCACACAGCGTAGGCCTGTTTTTTGTTGAGCCGGTGTGGCTCACATGCAGCACCACAGTCTCCCACACCCCATATGCGTCTTTAATGATAATGCAAAACAAGACTCCCTGTGGTGCAAGTCTTTGGAGATGCTCAGGCTTCAGTTGTCAGGGAGCGAGTGGAACCATAGGAAGAGCAGCACACGCACACCCCGACAGGAGACCATTTCCACACTGCATGTCGGTTTAGTTTATGTAATCCCCAATACCCAGAGCAGCTCAGGAGCAGTGGCTGTTGGCTGCATACATTAGATGACACACTTTCACTTTCAGGAGGGACTCCAGACGGTGCAGTAAACATGTGAGGCCTAGATACAGAGATAGCATTGCATTTCCTATGCACCGCCACTGGCTGGCATCTGATTTGTGGCGGCCGATGTAGCGAAGAAAGCAGCAAGGCTTCCATGAAGTCACTCAGTCGGTAAATTAGTTAAAATAACCATAACCAGCTATTCTACAGTTCATCAGCCGTGTCTGGGCAATACTGCGGTTTTATTTGCTGGATCATGTGTGTCAACTCTTCAATTTAATTTCAATTTGTTTTCCAGGAGTCAAGAAAAAAAAAACATGAATAGCAATTAACTGTGCCAGCTTTTAACACTGCAGACATACTGAGGTGTAAGTGCAACTGTGAAAAGACAGGCAACATTTAGTGGATTTTCTGTATTGAAGAAAATCAAGAGAGAGAGAGAGAGAGAGAGAGAGATGGCAAGAAATAAGTGTTAGATATGAATTGAAGGTTTTTATAGTCCGACATAAACATGCATTGATAGAGCAGTGATGTAGAACATAAATACCACAGTAACACTTGAGCACAGCAAGCATGGAAAGAATAATCTGATACAAATGATGCACTCAGACTTTCTCCAAATACTTACAGCAAGTTTCACAGACGTGCCTTGACTTAAAGCCGTTTTGAGCTGAAAGCCTTCTTCAGTGTAGGATCAGGCTTATCTAATCCATGTCTCTGAAACCAGCCAATACAGCATCAAAGGCTGCTTGCTTATTTGCCTTTTTTTCCAGCAGAGTTGGACCTCACCCGGAGCTGTCAAGGAATATTGTCTTGGCTTTCTAAAATGTGATTCAGCTTAGAACAGATCACAAGATAAATTTCACCTTCTGCAATGCAGTGATTTGAATCCAAAATTCATACACACAACTGAGGCATTGCAAGAGCAAATTGATCATTTTCCAACTTTTAATTTTCTCATTAAAAAATCTTATGATCCCATTCTCAGTCTGAGCAGTTTGAACATAAGTGTGAATCATTAAAAAAAGTAGATGGGACTATTTGACTTTGATTATGGAGGTGATTGTGGATGATATCTCACCCTTTTCAATTACTGTCACTGCCAGAGTGTAGCTGTAAATTAGTGGACCATAGCTTCGTTAATGACATCAGTGGACTAGTCCTCGATAATGACTCACTTGTCACTTGCTCAGACTTGCTACACAGATGATTCTGACCACGGGCGCTCTGTTGCATACTGAGGAATACAACAGGTGGTTTTTGATCATCATGCTCGTTTCTGCTGTTCTTGATTTATTATTTATTTTTTTTTTTTTAACCATCAAAACTGACACAGATGGGATATGTTCAGATTACAGGGCCTTTCTTGTCAGAGATTCACCAAATGTGCATCAAAATGTGGAGAAAACTGGAGGAATGATTACAGGAAAATGAGTTAATAGTCATCAAAAACCCATTTAAGACAACATCTCGGTTGTTTCACCCACACTTGGTGTGGTTTCTACTGTTTCAGATTTTCGAAATTAATGTAGGAAAAAAAGTGCTGTTAATCAGTGACCACATTTACTTTGCAGTGTTGGAGGTTTTTGTAATCATGGATGTGAAATTGAAGTGCTACTGAGAGAAGTCTGTGATGCTGGTCTTCATTTACACAGGAGCAGTTTCTGTTGGTGTTATTCAGTAATTTCATCAACTGACTTGTAAGCTTGCTAAACAATGTTAACAACAAATCTATTTTAAGGACATCAATTATGTTTTTACAACAAAAATAAATAACTGCTGTTGCACAGGACGCATTGTACTCTAAATAGCTACATGTGGAAGTGCAGTTTAGGGCTTTGTTTTTGCTGTTTTTGCTGTTTTAATACACTGGAATGGAGATCTTGTGTGATATTTATGGTCACTGTCGATGTATTTAATTATGTGAAGAATTTCACATGCTGAGAGAGAGGAGAACAGTCACAGCACATATCACACTTGTCTCCTAAAAACTGGAGTCTGTCACTCTTTCCTCTCCCACAGCTAATGAAAATGGCAGAGCCTGGAAATGTGAGTATGTGTTATTTCTAATGTAGATGACATGGATAGGGATATAAATAGGAATTGAGACAATAGTCTGAACCCCGGTTTCTTATTTTGTGCACATTTTCTCCATGTTGATGTTTTCCTCTTTCTGTTTCTCTACTTGAATCCTTTCATAATTTGTTTCCCCCTGTCGGATGCAATGTTGAAACCTGTCTGAGAGCAAGTCATATTTGGCAGAAATTATGTACTTTGCTAAAGAGAACATTAGAGTCACATTGATTCACACCCCGGCAGACTGTGATTTTTCACAGCCTCCCCCAACATAGCCTACATTGACAGAATACCTCTTTAATGTGTTCCTACGAGATAAAATGCTTCCACAGGCGATTAACCATTCCACCCCACTCCCATTCATTTCACTTCATCAGATTACTTGATTGCTTGCTAAATGGACTGCCTCTCCCCCAAGGGAAATATACTGTATGTATTTCCTTTGGACAAAATGAGACGTGGTTGATTTATTTTTCCTTGCACACTGTGTTTTTTAGACATTCGATCAGTCTTAGTTCAGTTCATTCAAGTGTACCTCAGGTTTTGAGATATTATTAATCCTTTCCAACACATATTTTATATTCAGGTCTACATAGTTGCCTAGAGCTGTTTTTAGAGTTTCAGGTCGTGAATAGTGAAATTGGGGAAAGTATCTGTGGTAGTTTACAAATGATGTAGACTGAATTAAACAGGGAACCATGTTTCTGTTCCAATTTTCCATATTTCCTCCTCCATTCAGGTTCTAACAACAATCTGACTGAGACCATCAGCTTTCTAAAGACCGCCAGCCTGACTCTTGCTACCTGCTTCAAATACAGTAAACATACAAAGGAAAAGTTTGACATTTTGAGAATTGTGCGAATTCGTTTTTTTTGCCGAGAGATAGGTGAAAAGATCAATACCTCTCTCATATTTGTTCCGTTAAATAAACAAAGCTACAGCCAGGAGACGGTAAGCTTAGCTTAGCATAAAGACTGGAAACATGGGGAAACAGCTAGCTGGCTCTGTACAAAGGTAACAAGCTACAAGCATGTTTAATGCTCAGTAATGAATAATAATAAAGTTATATCTCCAAAGTTTACACTAAAGTGTGAAAATGGACGTTGAACATGGATCATGCGCTGGACTATTTCTTGGCCAGGAGCAGTGACTTCCTGGGTCCTCTCCACTAGACTCCAGGAGAATATAGTAATAGTCTGGCGCACACACACACACACACACACCGTAAAACCACAAATTGTCATTATTACACTTTTCTGGTATGGATTAAACAAACGTGGTATAACGTGTTCACTAGGGAGCCCTAGAGGTGCTGCTAGGTAGATTTTGTTACCTTTGGACAGAACAGGGTCAGCAGTTTCCCCCCCGTTTCCAGGCTTTTTGCTACGCTAAGCTAGCTCCTGGCTCCGGCTGCATATTCGACAGACAGATATAAGCGTTCTTTTAATCTTCTCGTCTTACTCTTGGCAAGGAAACAAATGTAGCCACCTATCGGTCCAGCTCAAGTCAGAGGAACAGGGATCATCTATCCCTGAGCCGGATCATAATGGCCCAGGTGAAAGGCTATAGATGTTGAGCGCACTACTATAAACATCTACATACATCAGAAAAACAATATTTGTTCAGTATATGAGAAGATTCACCGCGTGTGTAGCTTTAGCTGTTCAGTAATAGCTGATTGAGATCTTGTTGCCTGATGCTGTTTTCTCATCAGCCTCCCAAGAGATGAAATAACTCCTACACCTTGACGTGCTCCTGATTTTGAGTGCTAAAGACATTGACATTGCTTTTCACAGTGTATGATTAAATTGAATTCTGCCTTCTCCTGAGGGGCTTTTTCACTTAAGGGGGGTAGTGATTCAGGTCAAATGAACAGATCCCTTGCTGTCTGGGTGTAGTCATGTGTGAATTAAACGCCTCATCACTTTGCAGATGCAGTGTCAGCTGTGTAAGTTAATTGTGATGGTCTTCCACATTTACAATATACACATGAGCATGCATGAATCTGTATACCAAATGCAACCTAACACACCAGGCTTTGTCCATGCTGTATTTTACTCAACAGCATGCTTGAGATGCTACGTTATCACATTCTGAGCTAATTCTGAATGAAAATGTTTTTTAAAATATAATTTTCCTGCCAGAGAATTAATTACTGTAGTCTATTAATCTTATCTTTTGGTGCAGAGGCAGTGGATAAGAAACTGGTGATGGAAAAAGTAGCAGGAAGCAGTCAAGCTCCAAGCTCAAGCATCTGGGAACTGGCTAATGTTCTTTTAAGAGAGAGGCAGCACTTAGAGTTCTTTAGCAGCCGCCAAGTCTAGGAAAAAATAAAAACCTATCCCTGCCTCTGCATAATTCATTACATATGTGATGATGATGTGCTTGGTCAGACAGACAACCAACTACCCTGGCAATGGAAATTTAACTTTGATGCAGCATACACATGGTATTAATCATCTAAGTCACTGAGCTGATGCCTTTTCCAGTGTTGATAAAACATATTCATTAGGGGATGTCTCTCGATGTGGTTACACTCCCACACGGGATAGATTTTCTTAAACAAGTAGTTTTGCTTTCCAAAATAGTACTAATGCAGCAGAACTTACCTCCTCATGGAAAATACATTTTGGAGTATCTGACAAAGATTCTAAGCGCAGTGGTCCATTTGACTTGTTTCTAAAGCATTCAGCCAAATCTCATGACCTTTGTCAGGAGGTGGAGTTGAGCTGAGGAAGGTGAAGCTGTTGAAGGACACTAGATGTTCTTGAAAGCTTGGAAATTACAAGAAAATTGATCTTGATTTTTTTTTTCTGTCAACCTGCCATTTCCAAGGTTATTTACTTTCTTGCCAAGAGTTATAGAAGATTAATACTCGGTCCAAAGGTAACCAAAAAAAAAACACCACAAACCTAGGCCAGCTGTTTTCTCCTGTTTACAGTCTTTATCTAAGCTAAGCTAACGGTCCACTGGCTGTAGCTTCATACTTTCCGTACAAATATGAAAGCACTATTGATCTTCTCATCTAACTCTCAGCAAGAAAGCGAATAAGAGTGGGGCACCCTGGTGGGCTCACCTGGTGGAGCCGGCACCCTGGTGGGCTCACCTGGTGGAGCCGGCACCCCATGTACCGGGGGCTGAGTCCTTGCTGCGGCAGTAGTGGGTCCAGGACCGACCTGTGGTCCTTTGCTGCGTGTTGTCCCCTCTCTCCCCTCCCCTTTGCTGTATCTCTTCAGCTGTCCTATCGATTAGGGGAAAAAGCCCCCCCAAGAAAAGTGTATTTTCCAAAGTTTCAAACTTTTCCTTCAAGAGCTAACTAGCTCAGATTTTAGTCTTTTATTGGATTATAGAGGAAGTTCTCAGACAATAATAATATTAGTGTCATTATAACCAACAACACAGTCTTCCAAGCTCTGCATTGTGCACATGTTTCCCTACACAAACAGCAGGCTATTCCTTTGCTACATACACACCTTCTTCTGCCACATGGTGCCAGTCTGGTTGGGCAGCAGAGCATTGTGGGTGCAGGGATCTAGTGAATGCCAGAGCATGGGGTGGGGGTTCCGGCAGAGAGCCAAGTCACTGACCTTTCCCGCGTGCCGATCGATAAGGCTCAACATCGCAGGGCTCCGGAAATCTCTCAGCGGAGAGACTAGAAGCAGAAGACTCACACTGTCAGATGATGCGCTAATTGCTTGTGGTTGCTAACCTCAACTACCCCTGCTGGGTGGATGTCAGTGGTACGATCCAGCCCCCCTGCCTCTGGGCCCTTCTGTGGAGTGTGGATCCACAAATCACTAGGGGCCATAGGGCAGGTTGCTGTGAGTCTGCTAGGTCACATAAGGCGGCATATATACTGTACATACACAAAGTATGTACTATAGTACAGTATGTTAACATAATACTATAATGTGTATATATAATATATATAATTATACATGTATAATTATAATAGTGGGTCACATAAGCCTCATTTAAATACTGTATTTACTGTGGTGGACATCTGTTTTACAGGCTTGATGAATAGTGTGACATAAATCCTACTTGTTTCGGATGCCCTTGCACTCCTACAGTATACAGATATGATAAATGAAAAGGAACACAAAACATAAGCTTCCCTGGATAAGAACATCTGTTAAATACACAAAAATGCATATACCAGCCCTCTTTTCACCCTGAAAAGCTAAACTGCAAGTGCCCACGGTGTTCTGAATAAATACCCAGTTCTTTGAATAATAGTACCCAAAAGTGACAGGTGAGCAATGCTCAGCGGGTAGTGGTATGGAAATGGTGCATGTAGGACTGCTTATTTAGCCCGCTTGCTGGTACTGAGCCTGCAGACATGTGGAGGAGTGGCAGTGAGCAGGGCCAACTCCTCTTACTGCCTAACTCTGCTTTCATCGCCCTGCTTTCATCAAGCTCAAGTGCCACAGCTATTAGACCTTTGTGCAATGTTGAGGGGGGAAGCTGAATGTGCCAGCACGGTTGGCTAGGTTACTTCCAAACTGCTTCCCACAGCAGCTCTTTGATTACTACTTAAAATTATGATTGGCCTTAAGCATAAGCAAGTTCTTAAACATACTGCATGAATACATTTTGTCCATTTTAATTGTATTTTCTGTGCCTCAGTCATTTTGAATATATCTGTAACCTGAATCTCCACAATGTCCTTTTAAGACATCTCATATTTTGTAACTGATGTATTGTACGAGGAATTCACTCACACGAGTCGATGACAAAGGCACACAAACACACATTTCCATTTCTCTTTCCTTTGAATGGATTAAGTTGCTCACTCCTGTCCTCAGTTGTCTCTCTTTTTTATTCCTTTTTTTCATCTTTTTTTCTACTTTCATCATTGCGTCTTTATGCTTCCTGATTTCTGAATCTGAATGGCATAGTTATGGCAGAGATTCAGAGCACCTCATCCTCTCCAGATCTCCCGCTTGTGGCCAGAATAACAGTCTTGATGGGTGTCAGCAGAATGGCAGGTACAGTGTGTAGTTTTCTTTCCCTAGCAACATGCTTTCATGAAACAAACATCCAAAAGATTCAAGGAAAGACATGGAGACACAAAATCTATTAAGTGCAAGGCAACCGGAGGCAGACTATGGAGCTCCTGCCAGAGAGGAGCCGGTGAATGAGTGGCAGGTGGCCCGGCCCCAGGGACTCCTAATGAAGAGAGTCTGCCTGCCTGCTTATCGATCCAGCCACATCAGCTGATCTGATGCCTGCCTGACTGGCAGACTAGGGGGGACCTTAATGGGAACCTGGGGCCACACACACACAAACAGAGGACGGAAACCATGTGCTCAACAGGTGTGTGTGTACTCAGATGGGAATGGTAATGTTTATGTTTATGTTTTAAGAGGGTGTTAGAGGAAATGTAAAGGTGAGTAGTTGTTGGTGACTTAATGTGGTGGCAGAGAGTACTTTAAAGCACTTCTAAACATACAGTTCAAGATGTGTCTACTTGAGTTGGTGGATATATATATATATATATAGAGCTATGAGTCAGCTGTCTTTAATGTTAAACCTCTTTCTCGTCTTTTTGGACAGCACATGAAAAGGCGAAGCAGAGGAGACAACACCTGTCCGCCTGTCACACTGTAACACAGCATTTCTAAGCCACTGTCCAGCATAATCTAATCTCTCTCATACACACACACACACACACACACACACACACACACACACAACCACACCACATCTGCCATCACAGATGCTCCTTCAAGCTCATTATTCTCTGGGACTGTCAGCTCGTGGTGTTTGTGCGGTTGGGTAATGGCATCTTAAGCGCCCAGCTAGTCAAATATGAATAAAGCACTGCTTCCTCATCTATCTTTCATGGCTTCATTTGTTTATAGCCTTTGCCTGCAAAAATATTTTTGATGTTCTTATACTATTGTGAATAATGTGCTCGATTTGGCCTAATATAAGATGAGTCGCCTATTATGAAAACTGACATGCCGTTCTGGCTTGTGTGAATGTTGAATGTTTGGGGGGGGTAAAATTATTTGTGTGAATGGGTGTTATAATAATAATTGTATTAGAAATGTTCCTTTATTCTCATGGTTGTGTGACAGGCTACGATTGAGACTGCATAATATACACATGAAGGTGTGTAGGGGATTGCGAGGATGTACAATTTACTGTGAATTTTTTTGTGTGTGTGTGTGTGTGTGCTTGCTGATTCTTACAGAAAATAAAACATTTTATGTTTCTGAGCAGCTAACATTAGTAAATAACAAAGCTCAGGTGTTGAACTGAAAACACTCCTGAAAAGCCTCCTATTGACTGTCTAGGAACAATTTGTGGGTCTGGCATCATGATGATAACCCAGATGTGACTGCAGCTCTGAGGCCTGACTTTGTGCGAAACCTGTGCCTGTTCAGATTATAGTGACTGTCCTGTATTTGAAAAAAATAAAAATAAACCCCACAAGAATCGTTGCATTTCTGCACATGGACTTGACACTGCACTTCACAGCTCGCACAGCTGAGCCATTAGGATGTCAGCTTACTTCAAGCAATCACTGATCAATATAAACGTTGGAGCTCAGAGGCTGGGCTTCTCCTGCGTCCATTAGTAGAATGACCGATGTAGAGAAACAGAAACTACATCACCAAGCGCTCTTCACTCACCCCACAGAGCCTTCTTCATCATGGAGAGCCACACCGACCTGCTCACACATATATAAATCATCCAATGGCTTTGAACCTCTTAAGAGCAAGCACCTATTTGTCTTGGAGGATGGAAAGGGGTTTGTGTATAATTAATGCTGGTGGGCTGAGCTGAGGTGGGAGGTCTTGGAAAGCTGCCGTCCACTCCACTCCTTCCATCTCAGCACGTGCGCCTGTGGGAAGACACATGCACATGCATCAAACGTCTGTCATTTACTTGACCCCGAGAAATGCCTGGAGATTCTTTTTCTGCAGCTCTTTTTTTTTGTGTGCATCCTATTCTTCATCTCTCAATCTAATTTCCCCTCAATTCCTCCTTTGAACTCTTTGCTCCGTCTGCTTTTCTCTCTATCTTCTTTTCACTCTCCTGAAAGTGTATTATCACTTTGAGCGACAGTATGGACCGGATTTTGTGTGGGGAAGAATGGCCATGCATGTGATGAGTGTGTGAGTCTACAACTGAGAGCTCTAGCCGTGTGTGTGTGTGTGCCTGTGAGAATGTTTGTCTGTGTAAATCAGTATATTTGTGGCTGTTTTTGTGTATATGTATCTCTTATATATACCCACTAATTAGACTGACAGTTTTTATTAATAGTTTGGGGCTAATGTGTGATAGCGTGACTCCAGCTTTCCTACTAGCTCATTTACCCTGTTCTCTAGCCACCCCGGGCCCTAATTATCAAGCTGACAATCTGACATCCGACCACTAAAACAGAGACGACACACTGACATATTGTCACTTCCGACTTTAGACTGAACCTCTTTAAACCTGAGGTTATGCTGCATTTCACAGACTTGTTCCATCATCTTCTGCCTACCTCTAAGCATGTTTGAAAACGGCGCAGATCCCAGATTATAAAACTGCATCGTCCAAAATCTGGAAATGTTTGAAAGAAAAATGTCTCACAGCTGGAGAAGGTTCATAAAAATAACTTTTTGTCATATTTGCTGAAACTTTATATCCTGACAGTTGTACATGAGACAGATAATCTGTGAAAAAAACAAAAAAACAAGTTCCTCTGGCTCCTCATGGTGCTCCTAATGGCATTTGCAAGAATCCACCAAGCCTGAAACAGTGAAGAAAAATAGAAGCCGGCTTGAAAATAATTGATTGTTGAGACTCATTCCCAGTGTTGGTATTTGACAACCTGGAAATGTGACTTAACAATCAACAATCTTTCTTGGCTCTGATTGGTCGTTTTTGTTCAGGCTTGGTGGATTCTTGCAAATTCCATTAGGAGCACTAGAACAAGATAGAGGAACCTGATCAATTCACAGATTATCTGTGTTATGAACCACTGTCAGGATATAGTGAAAGTTTAAGAAAATATGACAAAAAGTTGTATTTACCTGCAGCTTTAATTGAGTGCATATGTAACTCACAGGCTCCATATTTCCCAGTGTCAGATTATGCATGTATATCATTCTGCACGTCAAGAGTGATTAATCAGTCTCGGAGAACAATAACATGACAGCAGACAGTGGTTGGCTTTCAGTATGTGTTATTAATCCCACTAAAACTGTTGTGTGTTTATATTTTTCACACATGTTGCTATAGTAAGATAAGTATGATTCAGACACAGCAGTACTTTCTGGTATATAAGGAATTTGAATGGATAGATCAAAAAGATTCCATTTTATGGATACATCTGACTGCGTTCCTTGTCAGAGAGGTGATACTTTTCTCTTTTATCTCAAGACACAAATACCTTGATCACACATGCAGGTACTACATACATAATGATTTTTTGCAGATCAATTGTACACCATCTGTTTATCTACGTATGTATCTATATTTGCTTGACATGCACATTCTGAGCATGTATTCTGTTTTAATCCTTTCATATTCAGGCATGTGGAATTGCAGCTGAAATGATCAGCGTTGCTATAGAGCAGCTATGCTGTAGATGACGTTGGAAACGTTCATTGTAAGAGTGATTATGTAAGACATAGTTCTTGCTATTACTAAGACTTGACAGTAATCAAAATAGTGTCCTCCCACAGCACAGCCACAGCTGAAGCTCTTTTGAAGGCAGTGGCCTACTTTACACAGTCTCTTCTCATATTCTTGATTTAATTTCAGAATGGAATAAGAAAGGCTATGATAACCTCTCCTGACCAGGACAAATGTAGCATGCCCATTCAAGATTTTCTCTCTCTCGGGTGCACAGCATACAACCTTTAAATCAGAAACATGCAGCGAGCATTTCCTGTCCATTCTGACACAATAGTGGTTCTGGGATTCTTGGGAACACCCTGCTGTGGTGCTGTCAGTCCTGTAGATCATTTTAGATTTACAATTTAATGTAAATCTGCCCTGCATCAATTCTATGTTTGATGTCTATATGTCAGCAACCACAGTTTGAGCCTTTACGTGTTTTTGCATTTGCAATGATGATTACATTCAAGTCACACATTTCTGTTACTGTTACATTAGCTTGGCTACACTTGTTTGGTTTGGCTAGTTGGTTTATTTTCTTTGTACGCTTCTTCTTCAGTGTAAACACTGAATGGACATAGAAACTGGTTGGTGATTCATTTCTGTCCAGCTTTAACCAGCTATTGACTAGATTTAGTTACCACGCCATATTGTTTCCTTTCCTTTTTCGTTATTAAGTATATGTGTTATTTTAAAGGTGAGTCTACTGTCCCATGTAAAAGGGAACATAAGTTCATCACTGATACAAATCCCATCTCCCTTAAACACAAAACTGTACTTGGAATATCCATTAGTTATAGTTACCCGATTGTGACTGTATTGATGTTTTTTCTCACTCTGAATATACACATTGTCTTTTTTTGACATATTATGTACAAAAGGAGCTGAACTTGAACATCCCTCACAGTCCTATACATCTAATCCAAGCCCTGCAAAAGTGAAGTAAAACAGAAAGATCTTTTTATTTTTGTTGTTAATATTACAAAAATTGTGTCATAATTTTTCACACTCTTAGTCGTTGGTCTGGTTCCTTTTCATCCTTACATCTTTTAGAGCCTGTAGGAAAGGCTGCGTCCTGCTGTTTTTTCCATTTGTGTTTTGTGATCTAATCCCTGTGTTGTGTTGTGTGGTTTAAATTCATTTGGTGTTGCATTTGTAGATAGCCACTGAACGGTGAATTGATGGAGATGTGAGGAACCCATTTGTCTTCTTTTGCATTTCAAGGTGACTTCCTTTTTAGTGAATATTTTCTTTTACTTGTTAAAGATTCTGCATGCCACGAGACAAAAAAAAATCGTCTCTATAATATATAGTTGTAAAAGACTCATTCTGAGGCATTGACCTTCAGTTGTAGTCAAATAAAACATCTAGTGAATTAAGATAAATGTTGAGGCATAAATATCCCACGGATGATGAGGAACAGTTTAGATTGACTAGCAAACTTCGCACCAGCATATCAAATTAAATGAGAAGCACAAACTTCTTTAGATCACAGAAAAAATTCCCATTAGGAAGTTTCAATGTCAAGCACCTCAACAGAGGCCAATCCAAGTCATCCCTCTTTCTTTTCTCAAGGGGACTTCCTAGTTGACAGTCTGCTGTGTTTTCATGTTTTCCAAGCTCATAAAACATGCATTCTCCACCACCATGCATGGAACACGCCCCGTTGAAGAATTGCTCCTCAACTTGTTGGTATGCATGGAATTCGCAAGACTGTGACTCCAGATTCCGAAACCAATTATTCAAATAGCTGCCACTGTAACTGGCAGGGCAAGCGTGTCGAGAACAAGGGGAAGAAGCATCTCAGAGATTCATAATAAAATGTTCACTGCTGTATAGTGGAGTTACTTGTCTGCGACTCTGCGACATCTCAAGATAGAGTCCAATGTCCTTTTGGAGATCAGTCATGTGTGGGATAACCGAACTAAGGTATTGCATTTGGATAAATGAAAGTCTACTCTAGCTGTTTACTATGTGCTCACAGCAAAGCCTTTTCATGCTGCAGTTTTTATGTTCATGGATGTGGAATGTGATATAAAATCAAGCTAGTCCTAAACAGAACTCGACATAACTTCCCATTGCGGCTAAATAGTGAATTAGTTATGGGATGGATAGATAAATGGGCTAACCTTTCCATCCCTTCTCCACGCCAGAAAAACACCAGAGTAGTGTGATCAAATGCAGTTATGAGAAATAAAACAACCTTTTACGGAATGAGTTTCTATGAAAGTGTTACGAAGTTGATTAATTTTACATCAGTTACCTGCTCATTTTGTAAACATGTTACAAAAGATGTACATGGATTGCATTGGTGAGCACAACTATCTGAGCTATGACTCATGAGAGCGTCATAAACATCAGTTTTCATTCATCCTGTTCTGAATACCTGGCATTTAAAATTCATAGAGCGTCTTGTGGTGTATTGTCAGAGTTTTGGTGAGGGATGTCCTCAGGCCACCCCATTAATCTCTATTAAACAGGGAGATGTCAGCCAGCTCTGTGTATGTAGGTGTGTGTGTGTAGATTCAATGCTGAATTTGTGAGTCTTTTCAGCATTGAGCGTCGGGTGTTTGGCAGTACAGTTGCTTAAAACTTGCTCATTCTTTAGTTGGTTTCAGATTGATTTCTAAGGCCATCGCTACACAAGACATAATAATTACATCTATTCAAATGAACAGTACCTGGAACCTGTCTAAGTTGCTACATCACTGAGCATGGTCATTGAATCTACAGTCATAATATAAAATTTCATCTCTGATTTCTCAAGTCCCAACATCTATGCGTGCATAATTATTTCACTGTGCGCCCCTTCATACCACACAAGTATGTTCCAATTAGTGGTGATATATTGGCTTGACATCTCATTTAGTGAGGACGGGCAGATTGCAGAGCCATGATTGAAAGCTTAATGAATGATTCATAATCTGAAATGAAATGGACATTTTCATTTGGGCATCTGCAACAATCATTAGCTGGACACGTAGCATTTCTTCATTCGAAAAAAAAAACTTATCGGTTTCGAATCAGAGGTGTTGATTTATTGTACCTGTAGGTGCTGTTATAATACAAACTATATTTGTGCTAATTAAGAAACACATTTTCAGAACTTTTCATTACCAATTGAAGTATAATTTCCTAACCTTGCATTTAAAGAGTTTCATTTGCTGTGTGATGCTGAGTTTTACTCCACACCGTTTGTACTCTGCGACATATTGCTAACTCTCTGCTGTCTTGGTGCCGGTGGAATGTTTTGATCAGGGACGGTTGTTAAATGTGAAACAAACAGATGGGACGACAACTTGACCCACTTCTTCATCTGGACCACTTCGAGTAGAAAAGGAAGAGGACTACTGGGAGGAGAGAGAAAGTATAGCTTGGCTTTGATTTGCTTCTTATTTTAATTCAGCATTTTGCTTACTAATTTTCCATGCTCTCTGCACACGGCAAACTCTCTGTGCCTGCTTTCTTCAGCAAGATATTTGTGTCACAAAAATTAAGAACCAGATATTTCTGACTTCACAGATCAAAACATGGGTCCAGATGGAAATCAATCAGAAATAATAAGACCCTTCCCATATTGTGTTCCTCCAGGAGTTAAGGTGTCTGATTTGGGAACGCCTTTCATACAAAAGATGTGTTTGGCAGAGAGAGACCTAGATATTCCAGCAATCCTCCAGGGCTATATCCAGGCAGTTCATTTGTGTGTTGTGTGCATGGAGCTGCTTGGCCTTGTGATAAATTACCAGTGTTTTAAGAAGCCAGGAGGGTCAGCTCTGCCATATCAACCATGACAGCTTTATGCCTTTAAACCCCTAATGAAGATTGAGGAAATTGGTTGTGTGAGAGGAGGGGTGGAAATCATATTGCGAGATTAGGAGTATTGGCTCTGCAAAGGTTGTTTTATAATGCCTATTTTCTGATAGCAGGAATAGCCTACAGACTGAATTCATCTGGAAAAAATGAAAGGCTTGCAGATGGTATATTTTAATAATACTGCATTAAACATTGTTATAGTTGTGAAAAGATCTGCATCCTGTCACCTGTGTTGCACTTTGAATATCCCACCACTTAGGTAGAGTAGTTACTTCCTGTCCGTGGCGTAGGCAATGTGTAGTGATGCAGCCACAGTTCACACCTGTATCCACACGGCGATCATAACAAGACGATCTTCATGCACTGTCCCATAATCATCGTCATCCATTTGGAAAAAAAAACACATTACACTCTAATTTGTGCTTTTATTCAGGCCCTTTAAAAAAACAAACCCTTGACGCTGATTGTAATTGTTCATGCGATATAATTGTGTAGGTCAAATTGTATGTCCCTCTGTTTTGAAAAACAGATGCTGCTGATGACTTGAAAGGCTTTCAGATTTTTTCCCACATGTGGAGAACCGATACCCCCCTGGCAGCATATTCTGTTCACTTCCCACGCCTCTTGAATTGTGTTGCAAACTATTGCAATAATTGCCTGCTCTTGGACCTTGGGGGCTGCAGGAGAATTCAATCCTTATACACAAAGACATGAATAAAAATGTGTGTACCCTGCCTAGGACAAGTAAAAGGTAATTGGCTAATGTACACGTGTCAACAGGAGCAGAGGACAGGTTCGGCTGTGCTGATCCTGAGGGCTGCTGTCTTGTACAGTCCAGCACCACGGACAGCGCAGAGGCTTCCCAGCAGAGACACTTTGCTGTCCATGGTGCTGAAATTCCGCTGCATTGGTGGCTGAGAATCCAGTTTTCCCAAATGTTTAAGGATATTAGAATAGATAGACTTAAACTAATGATGACAATAGTGATTATACATCCTCGCTCAGTTCCAACTTCTGGATTAAGTTCACTTTTACCTTTTCCTGTTACCCCATCACACAAGGATGAACGGATGTCCGAACCTGAACTGCAAAGTCTGCGTTTTGGCACTTTTTGTGGAACTGCTTTGCTAGGTCACATTGTTTATTTGACCACTGAATCAAAGCACCTGCAAGCAAAAGTGCCTTGAGTATGTTCATATCCAATATAGATTCTGAATATGTATCTATTCTCTATTGATCCTTTGGTGGGAATTCTCTTTTCATCCTGTGGCACACAGCCTATTATCATGCTCAAGGACACGTTGGCAGGTAAAGCCCTGCTGCCTGTGAGAAGGATCTCTCCATCCCTTAGGATAAAGGCATTTATAATGAGTCACTTAAAAACAGCTCTAAGGATGTTTTTTTGATGTGACTGTGACGGGGCAACATAGCAGAGCTATACACGTGTACAACCCATTTTAACTAGCCTGCTCCATGCATGTCTGAAACGTCGTCTGCTTCCTATAACATAAAAGCCCAATAAATCACCCTTGGCTGTCAAGCCGCTGATGAGTCTGCCCTGCATCAAGCCTATGCAGCCTTTCCACCAGGCTGTTGTATCCCTCTCCTCCTCCTCCTCCTCCCCCTCCCTCGTTTCCTCTCCTCCTCCACATTCAGTGCTCCCTCTTGCGCGCACGGTGAGCAGCAGCAACGGCTTCAGCGCTTTTCTGACGCACCATCGGAGATGAGCATCCCAGTCCCACAGGCTGTCAGGGCAGACTCTCTCGACATCTCCCCCCTCGGACCTCTTCTTCGGTAAAGCTTTCAACCTCAGCTCTATTTGTTTTCAGCCTGTTTCCTCCGCATAGCTTCGTTGTCTCGCAATTTGCCAGATTCAGCACTGCGTTTGCCTGGGATGCCCACAGTTGCCATCTCTTGGCTGGGAATTTACTTCGGAGGTGATTTTTGTATCCGCAACAACTGTCAACCAAAGTGATTGATTCCTGTCTACACTTGCGGGGGGGGGTCTTCTAGCTTGTTTTCGGGGCATCCTTCAGGACATTCTTGCGCGCCTAAGATAAGTGGTTAAATCAAATCAAAGGTGAAAAGGGGGGTTGAAATAGAGGGCTGTTTTGACAGGAGATCGTTTGGATGACGGACACCGAGAGGCAATAGCTCTCCCTCTGCAACGCGGACCTCTGCGCCCTTGGAATATTCTTACAGAGGAACTGTTAGAGAGTAGAAATCTTTTTTTTCAGTTTGCAGTCATAACCCATACGACGAGTTTGCCCACTGCAGGGGCTGCTGCGGCGTTCGTGTCTGCTCTGTTTTGAAATACGATTTCCTTTGACGGACGGGCGTCTGAGCATCCCGGACGAGCCCGAATTTGCGATGCCCAAACAGTGAGGGTACGGCGGGATCTCATTTGGTCACCCTGCACGGTCGCATTTCTCCAGCCCGGAGGGACTGCAGCGGCTGGGAGATGTTCCTCCCGACGGGATGCCTGCTCCTCTCTGTTCTGCTATTTCACCCTGCCCTGGCCAAGGTGTGCAACGACCGCACCAAACACGGACAGGACAACAGCTGGTTCGCCAGGGACGGGGAAAACTTGCCCATCATGGTTCTTATGCCTATGAACGAGTCGGCCCTGATGAGCAGCATCAGTCAGGGGATCGAGCCGGCGGTCCAACTGGCC
The DNA here is from genome assembly GCF_004916995.1 of Morone saxatilis. Classification (NCBI taxonomy): domain Eukaryota; kingdom Metazoa; phylum Chordata; class Actinopteri; family Moronidae; genus Morone; species Morone saxatilis. The sequence continues at coordinate 12,915,816 of NW_023340268.1, forward strand.
ATCCAGCACATACGGGAGTCCAGGAAGTACTCGTTCTCACTCATCACCAAAATCTACGACACAGAGGTAAACACACAGGATAACACCGAGCTGCTGCACCGGTCGTCTCAG
>NW_023340268.1:12916026-12938833 GCF_004916995.1 Morone saxatilis
ACACACACACACACACAGCGTTAGCGCCTTTTCCCTATCTAAGTCCATCTCGCTGCTGTCACCTGTCGTTGCTAGTGCATTTAAATTTGTAACCTGGCATAATTACCCGCAAATTACCCCACTCTCTTGCTCTCCCCACACTGGACTGTTTTATTGGTTACCGCAATCTCAGGATGACACGGAATGCCAAAGGCTGTCTGATGATACAGATGTCATTCACCGACAGTCGGTTGGATTTCAAATTAAAACGCTGCAGCCGATCTTTTTTGTAATCGTTGCTTTATTTTATGTGTGTTTGCCTTAACATGGCTTTGCGCTATAACGATTGTTAGTCACGAATTAGTGTCTCTTGTAGCGATTAAAGGGCTGCTTCTCACAGTGCCTGAAGATGGCGGTAATTGGATGTACGATTTCTTCTGATTCCTTGCACCCCTGAAAGGAGCTGCATCTCCCAGCGTCCAAGCTCCAAATTAACATCTGTTTATTTGATAACAATAACCACAATAATAATATACCACTCCAGTTGAAGTCCTCTTGATGTTTAGTCATAGTTAAATCTCTGCAAGCTTTGACAATGTAGGCGTGTTCTCCGTAATTTGTTTACACTTGAATTATTTGAATCAGTTAACAGTACTTATTGTGGCCTTCTAGGCTTTTAGTGATTTACATGCTTCAGAGGACACAATGCGATTGAGGAGTTTAAAGCTGTTGCATCATACAGTCGCCATGCCAACATGTAGGCCTAAGGATGTTCATAGTTTGACAGCTCAACAAGATAAATCTATAGCATACGATGACATTGACCTGCTACTTAAATAAATTATAACTGCTTTTATAATTTGGGTTTGAATCTCCATGATCCATATTTGTCCTATTTTTTTTCCTGTGCCTTAGATAGCATTAATCATTTTGGTTTTCCTGTTCAGCACTTATTAAATATACTGTATATGCACAGGTGTGTCCATGTGAAAGAGCACACGCATCTCTGTTGACAGAGGTAAGCCCTCACAGGCAGCATGCGCTCAGACCACAGGATTAATATGCTCTTATGAGTTATGATTTTCCCCTTCTATTCCTCGCGAGAGAAAGATGAGCTGGAAGCAAGAGGTCAGTGGGCCAGCCTGACAGCCTGCTCGCTGGGAATGTCTGATAGTGATGCCAGCTTTCTAATACTGGCAATCAATGGGAACTCATGAGAACAGTGTTATTTGATGACTTTGTGGTCAAAGGCTAAACTATGTTACACTGTCACAATGCCAATTCCCTGGTATTTTAAATTTGTTTTTTATGCAGGCCAGCTGAAAATCCAGGCTCTGATCATTTGTTTTGGAAATGTCAAAATAAAAATATTATATGCCAGCACTAAAACCCTCAGTGTTTTTCCTCAATAATAGGTACTTGGTTGTGCTCAGTGCATAGATGTAGGCAAAAATAAATAGTCATCACTAGCACACCAGTGTGGCACACCTTACAGACATGTATTTGTTACTGTCTAGATGAATTGTGTTCGAAGTAAAAAGCATCCTGCCAACAACTTAGAGTATATTTACAAGCTATTGCAAATCATCTGGCACAGCCTGGCATGCTTAAAGTCAACAAGGGACCGCCGAGAGCACTGTTAAGTTCAAATGGCAATATATTACTGCAACAGAATATTATAAATTATATATTTACAGAGAATAATAAAGAAACAGACAGAGACTTTAGTGAGAGAAACATGTTTTCAATAACATCTTAAGTTATGAGAAACTATTATTGTTTGTTCATATCAGATGAAGCACTCTGAAATGTGCCTCAACACTTGGTGGATAAGACCTTTGCCCAGGACAGGTTTATTGCTGTAGTGTTGACTATATTGCTTTTGGAGCCTCTGACATGTTTATAAGAGCAATAATGTGAAGTTAGTCCCTGTGCTTTTAACAGTTCACCATACATGTGTTCATTATACATTTATTGACCTATAATCTTTTACTTACACATGAATAAAAGTCATTAATACACACAGACACACACATGCGCACAGCTTCCTCACATACCACATGCTTATGTCAGAAAACAATACATGCATCAGTGCGTTTGTTGCAGCTAGCAGCAGGCCAAGTGTGTGCTTATGTGGTGTTTGTACACGTGTGTATGTGTGTGTGTGTGGGCACTGGGATTTAGCCTGGCAGATGTAAGTAATCAGTCCCTGAGCAGAGGCTCTTTATCCCTTTATCCCCTGTCGGTGGAGCCATGGATAGACGGGGCAGGCCCGCTCCATCCCCTGGTGGTGTGGAGCTGGGTGGTGGTGGTGCTGCTGATGGGGGTAGAGAGGCACTGGGGGGCTGTCCTACAGTAACAGACCTGAGAGCTGAGGCTGCACTGTTAGAATGAGGTAGTGGGTTGTTGGAGGATTGGAGAAGCAGTTAGTAGAAGAAGAACAGATGTCCGGATGTGGAATGCCTGGAGATGAGATCTAATGCGGGCTGGTGTGAAACTAGTTTAATCAGGCCAAAGCTAGACTCCTAAGATGTTTCAATAATAAAAGGCATTGTAGCAGGCTGCAGCAGTTGCAGGCGAGAATACATCTTTAAGAGAATACAGCTTTAAAACCAAAGCATTGCAGGTAGAAAAGAAGCAGGATGGATTATATCAACCGGGAGGCTTAAGGCTGGAGCAGGAGTTGGTCCTCCACCACAGCTATAGATATGTGAGTGTGGGTTTTAGTGTAACGGAGGACTGATACTGTAACTCTGCAGGCTTAGCTGATCAAAGCTTTGGAGAGGACAGGAAGCACTGGAAGAGGATGGAACGGAGACTTTGGGCAGTGAGAGCGTTCTAGGCTAAGCTATGCTAGTTCACCGGCTTATAGGATGTGTGACAGGCCCTTGAGAGGAGCCACTCAGGGAAAGATAAACTTTTAGGAGAATAGTTAATATTTTTTAACAGTGGTATGTTAGTTATGCACAATATGATTGCAATATTGCAAATATGTTTTATTGCCTTTAATTGATATTGAAAGAGAGAGACAGCAAGGGGCCACAGGTCAAAGTAGAACCCATGATGGGACACCAGCTCTGTCAGGTGAGATAATAACTGGGTGCTCCATGATTGCAATAATTTGCTAGTCCTATGTACTGTTAGTGTAGCACAGTAATAGTCTGATTATTTGGTATGATTCCTACATGTAGGTGATTACTCAGTAATGAAAACATAGTTATAAATATTTTATTCCGTTTCTGGCAATAAATCCTCCTAAATGTTACACGCAACAAGTCATTTGTTCGAATGTATTTAAAAGCAAACCCACAAAGCCATTGTACGTATTTGACGTGGTAGCATTAACTGGCAGTGCGTCCACTTGACAGACAAGCTAACAGGGGACTTCAGATTATTTGTTGTAGTAATGTTACTGCAGGCCGTAAACCACATCACCTTTAACTAGACTGCAAAACATGGACACTTATACACAGTGAAAATTGGAATTAGGTAAGCTCATTATCCTACGTTCAGATCGTTGTTATAATTTTAAATGTAAAGTGAGAGCTCTACCACCCATTCATCTGCAGTGATCCAACACCTTTTGTTGTCGGTTGTGAAATGGGAAATTTCATTTGTGATGACAAGAGGGGAATAGTCTCATATAACACGAAATGTAATATATCAACTCTTGGAATTGTCTTTTCTGTCTGCTCTTCTCTCTTCTTTAAATTTAATTAATGTACTTTTAGGGAATGTACTCCCTGGCTATCATGTTTCTTAAATTGTAGCAGCCAAAGAAGAGTGAACACATGTATTTTTAAAGGCAAATCAATACAACCACAAAGACACACAGTCTGCAGTTGGAGATGCTGATCCTTTCCACGACAGTGCACCAGATATTGTATGCAGATGGGTATTTATAGTGTATATAAGTGTCCATCCATGCAATATTATGGGCCTCCTGAGACTATGTTAGCAATGACCTATGTCCAAACATACACACAGATATGAACTGCTTCTACTCTCCTCCGAGGAATAGATGCAACATGTCACATTTGTGCACATGTTGGCAAGCCTGAAACCGCCGTACAGTACTCTTGTTCACAGGAGGAAGAACACCCCCCTGAGCATATATAAGGCATTCTGTCATTTTGTCAGAAGAAGTTAGTTTTGCCGTGAAAAGGCATTATCATAATGGAGGTCAGAATGCTGCTAATCATAGGTCTTAAGTCAAAGCGGGCTGGTTATGGGCGGTTAGTGTTTTTAGCGGAGAATCTGTTTTAGCAAAGTGTTATTTGTTTATAGTGTAAGTCATTTATTTATGTCTATAATGTTTATATACTGTATACATACATACATACATACATACATACATACATACAGTATATATATTCAGAAAGTGCCTTTTAATGATCTTACTGATTCACACACTGTAACTCACCTTTTGAGCTTTTTTGTAAAACCATCTGACATGGGCCAAATGAAGCAGCGCCTTTGGACATTTTATATGTCAGGGTCTCATATTGTACGCCACATAGTATCTAAATATCTGACATCTATTCAGCGCCGAGCAGGTGACCCAGGGGGGTCAGCAAAGATTGCCTGTCACTGTTCCTAGGAGAGGACGAATATTCAGGGATAGTAGGGAAAAGCAGCCTGTGACAGCCTGGGTAATCTCTAGGCATACAGAAAGTGCTGAGTGTAGCTGTATCCACTGACCCGACACAGATAGTGGGGATCAATGTGCAGCAGCCCTTCTCATAGAACGAACAGGATCTCAGGGGAGAATCGGAGAGAGAGGCGAGAGAGAAAGAGATGTGTAGGGTTATGAGATGGAGATCCTGAAATAGGATTATATCATCTTCTGTGCAGGAAGAGGAAATGGCCAGCCTCTTAATTCTTATTGGATCATAATGTAATGCCATTTATGTTGTTTCTCTGAGGCTACACAGTTTAATGGCTATGTGGAGAAAAAAAAAGCAATTACTGCATGCAATGAGGTATGCACATTAGATCAGTTAAAGGCTCCCAAGATCTTGTGTTGTTGTGTCAATGATATCATTTTACAGGTTCATGAGAGTATTGCTTTTATATAATTTTAATGTTTTTTTCACTGATGCAAATGGTATTGGAGAAACATGGGTCACTGTTTAATGAAGTTACTAAATTTGAGCACTAATTGCTGACCTTTGTCTTGAGTCAGGCTGCCAGTGGCCTGGAGGGCTCGAGCAAGACAACCATAAATGTGAACTTTACTGATAAAAGAGGCTCTTACGTGCCCTGAAGCTGGCTTTTATAACAGATTCTGTGGCACACAAGCACACGCATAATACGGCACATAAATGCACGGAAGTATGCTCACACGCTGTTTGTTTTCATGCACACACCACTGCACACACAGACCTGTTTCTTCCCTTCAGACACACACACACACACACACACACACAGCACGAACACTCCCACATATGGTCATGGTTGTTTTGAATTGGCACCCCTGCAGCACTGCCTGAGGTCAGGACAATGTGGTCAGTTGAGCAGTTAGACGTGAAGTGTTGTTCAGTTTCAATAAAAATGGAGCCACAGCATCATCAGATTGCTTTATACAACATCAGCACCTTCATCCATCCTCCCCTCAGGGAGTAGTCAAAAACCCTACCTCACTAAAAACAATTTTCATCAATCATGTGAAACCAATGTAACATGACAAAAAATCTATCTCTCTGTACTATGCATTTTTATTTTCTCTTTCATTACACATCTCGTTCTTTCTGTTGTCTCCTGTGCACTATGACTCTTGCATCTATCAGTCATATGCTTAATTTGATTTGATCAAGGAACTTAAAATAAATTATGATTAATTATGGAAAAGTTGCTGTTTGAATGTTGATTTAACAAAAAAAAGACACAGTAGACCTCCTGGGCATTGTGCATTCCCACCAGTGTTGAATTTAATACTAGTGGTTCTTTGTGGCCATCTCTTGTCCATCATAGCTTCATTTACAATAGACCTGTTTATCCCGGAGGCTGGTCCTAAAGCTTAAAAGAGAAATACGTCAAATTTGCCTGCATTACGTTTCCCCACACTGACCTTAGGGCAACATCTTTCTGCTAAACAATTATTTGATATAATATTGGTATTCTGAGCACTAAAATTCAATCGCGGAGTTCAAGTGTGACAAAAACAAATTAGCTTTCTGGCTTTCTTCACCTTGCACCTTGCATTTTCCTGGAGTAGATTACAGTATGTTTGACTGAATTGCATGTATGTTGCTAATTTGAGGGAGCTAGAAGGAGTTTTTGGCATTATCTCTTGTCGGTGCAGTCAACCTGCAGGACCTGATGTGCTGACCAAGTCTAGGGCTAATCGCATGAAAGAGGCAACGGCTGAATTCAATTTCAGAGGCACCTTAAGCAAGCCCCCTTCGTTGCTTGCAGAGCAACGAAAATGTATGTTTGTGCTTGAGTGCTGCTGGCTGTTGGGAAAGGATGGGAAATAGTCTGTACACTAGATGTGTGGGCAGAGGTACTTATGTGAATATCTAAGCGCCTTGTGATTCTTCGAGATGGACCCAATCACCCCACATTGATATTGTTAGAAATCAGGCAATTGCAACAGTGGAGCCTCGTGCTAAAATTCAACATAGAAGAAAGCCGTGGTTAACGGCGTCACTGTCATTGCTGCGCATCTTCTTTGCTGTCTGCCTATAGATGTGTTTTTTCTGCATTGGTAATTCTGCCTTAATGCATTCGGCTGGAATCATTGAACTAAATCATATATAATCAAGTGTATATAATCAATTGTCCTATTGTCTTGCCAGACTCACTCATGATGTGGTCAGTGGACTGTGCTGTGGTCAGCAGCACCATTAATTATGTGTTGTTGAATGGATGACAAACTAGCAGAATAGAGGATACATTCTAGCATCGTGCCTCACCTGAAAAAGATTAATACAGTATCTAAAACTCCACATATGTTTGCCCTGAATTCATTGCATCTTAATTACAACCAGACGACACGGTCGTGTAGTAAAAGCTTTAATGAATTCAGTTTGTGATAATCAATTAGGTTTCAAATGAATTTGTCATTGTCAAATTTTAATCTTCCTTTCTTGGTGCTGTCCTATTGTGTTTTCCCAGCAGATGCTATGATGAGACATCTGTTGGCATGCCCCCCCTCCTCATCTTTTTCTTTCTATTCTCTTAGACTCTACCGTCAACAAGATACACAATGACTCCAAAAGGTGGTGAACCTGGCATCTGGCTGCCATTAACATTAAACAAACAGTTACTCTCTGATTCACAAGGCTGTTCTGCGGTGGGACACCCACTGGGAAATCACCCAGGAGAGATGTAGGGTAGGGGAGGCAGAAAATGGGGACTTTAGGAGGACGGGATACGAGAGGTGTAGAGTGGAAAGATGGAATGTGAGGCAGATAAACTGTAGGAAGAAACACTGAAAATGCCACTTTTAAAGTAGCGACAGACGAGAGCTGGGACAAGGATGAAAATCTCCCATCTTTATTCAGTGCTGCTGAAAATACTGACAAGATGGCTGCTGCCATGTTGAGTGCAACAGAAAGTCAGTCCGTCTGGCTGCTACTGCTGGTGCATCTATAAAGCTGCCATTGATCCCCAGCCAAGCCATTTGCACAGATAATTAACACAGTGAATGTTTATCCACTGCTATAGCTTGTTTCACTGCAAACTACTGAAAAATCACCCTTTCTAACTCCCAAATGTGGTGTGAGCATTAGGATTCTTTCAGTATTTTTTAGTTTTGGTCGGTAAATGGTTTCAGAATGATATTCATGATGGTGTTTACTGAACCCATTTTTCTGCAGACAAGATCCAGGAGACTATGTGTTTGTGTGCTTATGGTTACCAACCCCAAGAGAGGTGGCCTGCTCTTGCACGTCTGGAGAATTTCCATCACTAAAAGGTTGTGTATATGTGTGTGAGAGACACAGGCAGAAGGGAGGTTATATTAGTGAGATGGGTTTCAAATGGTTAATATTGCTTTTCTAGTGTTGACTTTTCACCTTTAAACAAAGCAGATTATGATCACAGTCCTACTACTCCAGATGACCTTTTTAAAGGATGTTTTCTACTGCTTTTATCAGCCATTATTATACCTTAATCCTTAAAAGTGTACCTTCCCTGCTCACTGCATCACTGTCTTCTCCTTTCACTGCTCATCACTCTTCCACCCTCTCTCACAGACACACACACACACATGCTCACAGGCACCACATTCACCTCTCTGCCTCTCTGTCCCTCTCCCATGAGTGGACAGAAATGAAAGGATTATTGTGGAAAGGGTGTGCCGTTGTCATTAGAGATTGGACAAGTACTCTGTGCATGCTCCTGTCTGTCGCTCTCAAGGGGGCCCAGCACAGAGCAATAAGCAGAGAGAGCTTGTCCTTGTCAGTCCTGTAATTACATTAAAGCTCATGTAATTCTTGGCCCCAAAAAAAAAAGAGGAGCCAACCATCGTCTGCTTCTTGGGGAGAGATGTGTGTGTATGCGTGTGCGTGCATGTGGGTACACTTGTGTATAATGCGCATGCTCGCTTAGAAAGAGAAAGTGATTTTATGCTGGTGCTTGCATATGTCCACACATGCAAGTTTGTGTTTGACTCAAGGTCTGTGTGTGTGTGTGTGTGTGTGTGTGTCCATTTGCATGATTCTGGCAGCACGCAATGTGTATGGTTTTAGTATGTGTGCATCCTGTTCCCAGGGGTCAATGGCACTTAATACTTGTTCCCAGAGGGCAGGTTGGTTGTCATGGCCGCAGCTGGGGGATGTGTGGAGAGTCAGGCAGGTGTCACAGAAGAATAATGGCCTTTCTTGCTTTCTCACCATGACATACACCTACACAATTCTTCTCAGCAGTCTTTCTCTCTCACACGTACTCTTACTCACACATACCCACCCGCACACACACACACCACATGTAAACAAACTTGCATACCCGTAGTGACTAGTCAACAGAAGGTACCAGGGTGCATCGCTGCCATCTCTAAGATGGCTTTGGGAAAAAGAAAATGTTTACATAATTGTTTCTTTTTTCTTTCAAATTATGGAGGAGAGTTCACTAATTTCATCTAGACTTTGTTTGTTACAATAACAGGTTGTGACTACTTATATGTATATTTCAAAATCTTTTTCTGTGCTAAAATGGTGTTGGTTGAATCTAGTGTAGGTGTGTCTTATACTAATACAACATTCATTCATGCACAAAATTCTGCACTAAATTTTGCTATCAGCCTCAATAGAGTCACTGTCCTGCAAGGTGAAATGTTTCACACAGCAGTGGACTCTCTAATGGAGGCTTTCCCACTGTTATTAAAGAATGCCATTAAATGATGTCTAAAATTTATTGCAATAAGTTCAGAGGATTTGTAACTGTAATAGCCTGTTTTTACATCCTTAAGAATTTCTGCATCAAAAGTTAGACTTTTGCACTAAATCCAACATTTTACTACCTCGTACAAACTGACACGATCGGTACATTGTAGACATTGAAAGCGATTTCAACTATTATATACTTCCACGTTCATGGTTTCTACCCTTTGTCTTACAGGCAGGTTTGCTTTTTAAGATATCAGAACATGTCATTTTCAGTTCTGTTCCTCTGTCCTTTTCTAGAAAGAGATGCTCAACTGAAGGAGCGATTATACAGTTTCAATCGCACCGATAAGGACCTTCATGAAGCACCTGTCGGAAGCGCAGCCTTCACAGTTATTATTTTGCAGAAATAGACTGTTGGATTTAATACATTAAAGCTTCCTTGAGCAATATCTCATGCTTTTGTGCTCATCCACCTGTGAGGAAACAAACTGTCAGTTTTTGTTTTACTTTTCCCCTTCCAGTGTGTGTGCCATTTAGATTTTGCGGCCATCAAACACTATAATCCTGTGTTTTCCGGTATTTTCTTGCTTTAACTGACTACATACTGACTGTAAAGGATTGTGTGAAAGTGTAACTACTGATTTGTTGCTGGTAGTAGGCCCCCAGCATGCGTCCATGTGCCACACTGCAGCTCTCTGCTCCTGCAGGCTCTGATACACATCAGACCTTTGTCCATTTGCCGCCCACTCATAGTGGCTACCACTTCCCCATCCGTGATTGCTGGGGGCTGTTAGCGGAAAGCAGTTGGTGAGCCCATTGTGTGCCAAGAGCGATAACAACAGACAGTAGAATCACAGATGTAACCTACACACATATACACACACGCTCCCTGCCACACTCCCTAAGTGCCTATGCACGGTAGCAGTGGTATACACATCTGTCATGCCCATCCAAAGCAGGCAATCATGCCACATGCGATCACAAAAGGCTGTGCAATGATGATAAGAGATCATTTGCAACCAAGCTCTATCTGCTGTGGCTCAGTCCTAATCTTTGTGCGTGTATGTATGTCTGTGTGTGTGTGTTTGGTGTGTGTGTGTGTGCGTGATGTGTGTGTGTGCATGTGTGTGTTTTCATGTACGGATAGTTGAATAAATGGATGGCAAAACAGATTAAATTGTGCTTTCTTGTGTTGTATCAGTGGAATTGTGTTTTGTCAGTAAAACCAGGAGTGGTTTTGCGTTTTGTTTTGAGCAGTCCCAACTCCATTTGGCAAACAAGCCCCAATCCACAATCCCTAAAACACACACACACACACACACACATGCACACACACACACACACACACACAATGAAGTAATTTCTCCTAATGTTAATACACCTCTAAACAAACTAGGTTATAGGCTATAGAGCAGGAACTGGCTGTAAAGAGTAGTTAGTGTTACAGTGCCTGCATCAGACTGCTGCTGATAGATGGGGTGGGGTCCTGATTGGAGGGACCCACTGCTGCATGTCTGACTAATGAACTGTTACTGGAAGGCAGGAACCTTTTTATTGCCTTCTTTATGAGGAGAAGAGGGTACACTTATGACTTGGCCTGCTGTCTCCTTTTTACTAGTCACAAACAAGCATATGCACATACAAACACACACAGACACAGGGCCTGCATGGCTCTCCCTGAAGGACGGTTATCTCTCATGGTTATTTGCAAAAGGCAAAACAAACCAGAGGCAGCTGTTCTGATGACCAGGCAAGAAACTTCTGGAGCGGACTTGTTGGTAAATGGTGCGTTCAAAACTAAGCTTGTAGGTACAAACTAAAATTGTAGGTACAATTCCCATTAGATCCAGAGTCCTATAAATAGTGTTTGTTGAAGTTGTATTTTTCATGTTTAGCTGCAGCAATAAGATTTGATTTCTAGTGGTGAAGCTGAAAGTTGTATTTAATGGCTCATGACAAATGCTTAGATGTACTTCAAGCAAATCTGCATGGTTCAGCAAAAAAAAAGAAAGAAAAAAAAGCTGTCCAACTGTTAGCATTTGAATAGCAGGAAAAATATCATTTGAACATTTATCCAAAGATAGGGGCTCCACTTTCTCTGTGCTCTCCAGCTTTCCTGTATGCTCCAGTCACAAACTACAGGTTCTTTATTTCCACCTGGGCTTCACATCAATCAGCAGTCTGAAGCCATGTCATTAAGGCGCTGTCAGCTTGGCCTTTTTGGTCCATTTCCTGAAATTTGCAGCATGCGAACTGATATTCGCAATATGCAATCACTTTTTTGACGTGTCGCAAATAAATTACAATCTCAAGACACAACAGGACCTCATACCGCACAGTGAAAGAGGCAATCTGTATTTAGAAATTCATTCATCACCACTTCAAGGAGATGAGTGTGATGAAATACTCTTTTCTGTCCCGGAGTATGTGTTCAGTCATACAAAAGTGTAAGTATGTGAAAACCCTTTTTGAAGTTATTAATAACTTGGGAACATTTGTGAAATGAGACTGACAACCTTAGCAAAACAAAATGGTTTATTTCGAAACTGGGTTTTGGGGAACTAACTTAAGAATCACTAGTGCATTGGAAGTTTATGTTTTCAGCTGAATATTTGGGACTTAAACTTGTTTTGACTCATTGTCCAGGCCTTTCTCTCATCACCTCGAGGGACCTTGATCATCACAACAATATTAGTAAAAGTATTTGAGACATAACCTTTTAAAAGTTTCTTCTGACTTGTGCAGAACGACCCAATAACAACAATTTCCGCACCGATATCCAAAGAAAACATGAAATCAGGAAATCTTGGATGGTAATTGACATGTTGAATAGAGACTGGGGGGATATATTTAGTATAATCTAATAATCCTCATCTCAGACGGTCTTATCTTTGGATAACACTATTTACATGATTAGATGCTCTTACTTTCATGCTGATTTCTTGCCTCCGTCCAAATGCACAACAGTCTTTGCCAGAAAGCAGTTCCTCTGTTCATGTAGCCCAACTGTGTGTATTGATTTCATGGCTAAAAACAGGGTGATGGCAGAATGCCTGTTTCATTCTTCCTTTTGGGAAAAATCCAAGAACAATTGATGCCACCCTTTTGCTGCTTCTTAAAAATGGGCAGCTTGTTGACAATATGGATCCAACTGCACCTGAATTTCGTCACTTACATAGCGTTGGTTCAAATCACATTTTAACTTGATTTTTCCATAATGTGATGTTTTATGGTCACAGTGGGATGCTTGAGGAATGCACTCCTGGGGTTTTCACCACTGCTGCCAAAAGATACTGGCCGCCACTTTCTTTTATTGAACCCTTTCATTATGTTTGAAATTCCAAGGTAAAAGACCGTCTGGGGAATAAACGTCACCAGCCATATTCAGCCACTTCAACACACTATACAAATAAAGCAATTAAATCACAACGTATTGTATACAGGATAGTGAGCTCTTACGGCGATAAGAGAGTGATGGGCCGTTTGTCTTTAAAATGACAGCCTATGTTTAGGTGAAGACCCTATTTTACAGTATAGCAAGAAGATCCCTGCCATGTATCATTCCTTCTTTTTGTACTGCGATAGTTATTGGGCTTTTGTAAGCTTTTATTGCCTCAGTTGTCTGTGATTGATGTGCCCAATGAACGGGGAGCGCTGGTTGGACTGATGACACCCCAAGCTGTGAGAAGGAACGATGCCTATCATGTTAATTCAATAGAAAGCAGTTGGATAGTGAGTGAAATTTCATTATCCCACGTAAAGCAGATAATTCCAAGGGCCATCTGGACGGATGGAGGACATTACTCCTAAAGGCGTATTCATAACAACATTTATATTCACATAGACAGAACTATCACATCATGATTGTAAACAAGCTGTCTATTGGCCAGTGTGGTGTTAGGCTAGCTGTTTTCAATCTGATGGAAAGGACACCAAGAAAGGTCAGCCAACTGTGAAGTTCTTGGTGTTGCAGTAGTTTAAAGTGTAAAGTTTATTCACATTAAGCATCTGCCAAACCACCCAAATGGTAATTCTAGACGTCCACTCCCTGCCAGGGGTTTCAGTTCCATTTTACAGGCTCTTTAAAAGGGAAAACCAACTCTTGTCCACACTGAGCTACAGTCCATGTAACACTAATTACTACCCTTATTAGTATTCTAGTGGAACATTAACAATTAGCATAGCCATTAAAACCATAAGGCTCTCCTTTGGGGGAAAACTAGAAAATAAAAACAGAAATTAGGCCAAAATGTATGTTTTAAGCCACTTTTTACATGACTGTTTAAGTGCAATTCTGTTTCCACCTTTCGGCCTTGGCAGGCAAATGTGTAATGGGTCCTTTGGCTATGCAGTGCTTTCTAATGTATGTAAATTGTGTGGAAAGGGGACATCAATTAGAGTTGGCGGTGTGCAAACGCTGTGCATTTATTCATGAGGCTGGTAAATCTGCTAATTGTATATACTGGAGACATCCATCGTGAATGTTGTTGACTGGGTTAATGTAAACACAGCCTACGACATAGATGCTCGTGGTCTGTGCTACGTAATGTCGTAGCTGGGATCACAGACCCCTGCACTCTGTCCACATATAAAGGTATGCAGACGTCAATGGATGAATGTGTGTTTTTTGTGTGCTCTGAGACATCCTCTGAACTTAAAAAAGAATAAGACGCACAATCCCGGGGATGTGAGCATGAATATTTAAAGGTGGCATACTAAACAATTCTCCAGCGCTGACCTGTTGCTGGATGTATTCTTATTGAATAAATGAACATGCCTCATATTTACTAGATCACTGCTTTTAAGATGTATGAATCAGAATTATACATGGTCCCTGGCGGTTTTTGGCAGCCTCCCTCTACATAAATATTATCTGTATGCCCCGACTCTGTGCTGCTCTCTGCTCTGTTGACTTGCTCTTACACTCAGGGGAGCTTCTATTGATTTCTAGAAGGCCTTCATGCCGGCTTCTTCAGCTCACTGGAATCACATTTTCAGGAATGAGCCTTCCATCTCTCATTGTGTGGAGCATCCCATTTTCTCTGATCTGTGTGTTTCTTGAAATGATTTGTCTTTCTTTCACTGGCTTTTCTTACTTTTTTCTATTTTAAGACCACTATGACTTCACAATTTGTGGGAGATTGTTCCAGAATTTTTAGTACAATTTAATGATTTTTTATTCATAACAAATTTTATTTCATTTCCCAAGGTGAACAAATAGATATAAATAGCAAATACTGGATGAAAATGTGAAGAAACAAAGTATTTTCAGTTAGGTAAAACAAATAGTAGTGGGCCTACATTTTTAATCAATTAATTTATTGCATATGAATTCTTATTCCCTGGCCCTGGCACTCACACATAATGCATAAGAAAAACAGCAAAAAGAAAGGGAAAAATGTTTCTAAAATCATTATGGCTATAATATTGTTTAAAATGTCATAAATATTAAATGATGTTGTCTGTATGTTATTTTCTCCCACTCACACTTTCAGTGGCGTGTGGGAATCAGTGTTAGCTCGGTTGTTCCTCAAGGCAGAATGTGTGATGGCAATGGGACCGCGGGGTCACGACCATTCCTCTTTCTTTGATAGAGGGCAAATGTAAATGTCAGCGACGTCTGGAAAAGAAAGGTCTTCTAGTCTCTGATGCTACATGAAATAAGCTGTGACAGATGGAAAAAGCATCGCAAGCTGCAATTTGTGGAGGCAAAGCTGAAAGGAAGAGAAGTAACACTAGAAGAAGAAAAAGCAAAATGAGGAATCCTGAAGTAATATTATTGTACTGATTGTAACATACAATATAATGTTGTGTTAGTAAGCTATTATTACCAGAAAAACAATGGATGTTATATTAAATTTTCGAGTATATTACAACATTTCTAAACGGTATCTTGAGCAGATCAGAAAGATTTTGAAGAAAACTATCATCAATCTTTTAGATAAGTGAAAATCTTACCCTACCATATTTGCTAAAAGCTGTTTTAGCCATTGATCTCAGTACAAATCATCTATTGGATGAACTCTATTGATCAGTCATGGTTTGCCCTTAAGACCTGAGTGCAGACGTGACCATATAGGCAAATGAGGAATGAATGAATGAAGTACAAAAATATTTTGATGGTGATAGATCGTCAAATGTCACAAATCAATCATCTGTTGCATCATGGATTTCTGGGCATTTATAGAGAGAAATCAAATTAGAAAAAAAAAAAGTCTCCCAAATCACTGAGGAACTACATCTCACCAGTCTCCACGTATTAGAAAGAAAGGCTTTGACAGAGGTGTCATGGCAGAGCTTCATCCCACCACAACAAAGGCAGACCAAGAATAATGTTAGCACCTATTTAATTCATTTATTCATGAGCGTAATTGAAATATTAACGCAGCTGGTTAGACACTGGAGACTCAACGTCTTCCGCGCTCAGATCACGCTCAGCTCACCAAGGAAATTATATTTTATTTACACATAGATTCTGTCCCTCACATCATAATCCCCATGTATCACAAAGGTCCCTGGACATTTTTTTTAATATGGTGGATACGCGAAGGATTTGTTGATGACATACATATTTGTTCTGTTGTGAAAATTACCACGTCAAAGAGATCTGACGCGTTCTATATGGGAGTACGCCTAAATAATTTAGAGGCTGAATAAGAGCATGAAATTGTGGTGAAAAGACAAATGTGAAGGGGTGCGGGGGGACACGAACAATGCGGTGGAGCAATAAGCAAGAAAAACACAGGAGAGGAGAGAGGAAAAAATTGCAAAGAAGGTATAGAGAAAAGAGCGTTTTGGGAGAGGGAGGAGGAAAGCTAAATGACGGCTGGATCTGACTGGTACAAACACAAGCTGGCATGTTTACCTCTGTCTAATGACGTGAGAGCCGTGCTGGAAAAAGGTGTGTGTGCAATAAAAAGTCAGCACAACATTTCTTTATCTGTGAAAGGTTTGATCTGCACAGACCTAGCTTACGCTTCTCAGGCACGTGGCTTTATGTTCACGTACCTACATTTCTGCATCCGTGTGTGTGTGTGTGTGTGTGTGTGTGTGTGTGTGTTACTATGTGAGTTTAATTGCACTGATATGCGTATTATATGTGTGGTTATGTGCATGTGCATGCCTCCGGGATAGTCATTTGGGGTTGCTGGCTGGGGAGCGAGAAGGAATATGACAAGTGTGCCAAGCTTGTTGCGGGGTGTTCTCAGACAGTCGGGGGGGAAACAGGCCTGCAGAGGATTGGGGCGGGGGATGCAGGGAGGCCATGCGCTGCTACTGTCACATGTCATGTTGGCACGGTAGCGGGCGAGGAAAACACCACCCACCGGGAACGTGGGTGTGGGGGCTGGGTGAGCAGGATGGCTATGGAGCTGGCACTTCTTCCCCAGGCTTTGTCAAAGGGAAAAAAATAAAACACAGAGAGAAAGATCTGCCACCAACAATCAGAGTAGTAGCACACTCTGTTTGTGTGTGCCACAGAGAGAGAGAGAGAAAGATGCATACATACCTATATATATGTATAGTAGGTATACAATAACCTATAGTGACGACAAATACATTTTTTACTATTCCTGCAAATTAAAAGAATTCTTTTGCTCTAAATAGGAGAGTTCATCTTTCTTGTGTGTGTCAGTGCCCTCATACTTTCTCATTCCCAGACTGAATGAGTGAATGAGTGTCCTGAAGCCACTTCTCCAGTGTTTCGGTTGCTGATACAGTAGATCATTGTGATTCGGACATCCTGTGGACTGGAGTAGGTCTTTGTCAAGGACCCGTTTTGCATTTGGCCCCATCCATCATTCAGTGTTTCACCTAGTCCTGATTGTGAAAAATGATCCACATAGAATTATGCTGCCATTGCCGTGCTTCACTGTAAGGATGGTACAGTATTAGCCAGTTGATAATCAGTATTTGTTTTTTGCCGGATGGTTTATTATTATCATTCAAGCTACAGTTCCATTTTGGGCTGTGAAAGCCAGCGACTTTTCTTGTTTCTTTTTTTTTTAATAATTATTTTTTAGGCTTTTCATACCTTTATTTGGATAGTGACAGCTGGAAGATAGACAGAAAACTGGGGAGAGAGGGAAAGACAGTCAACAAAGGGCTTTAGGTTGGAATCTGGACTTTTCGTGTGCTGTTAAAGTCCTCTAAGTGGCATTAGGGAAGCTGGACTTGTAGTTAGTTACCTAGCCTTTCTTAAAAAATGAAACTATATATTTATTACATTATATAATTTAAAAAGATTTACATCTTCAGTAGGAACTTGATGAGCTTGGAGCTGAGCACCACAGACAGAAGTGTTGAGAGACTGATGTATTTTGGTCTTTTCATGGGTTCTATTGACAATAAGAAATATATTAAAAAACAATACTTCAACAATTATTTTTTACCCTTTCCTGGATCTATCCACAGTAGGGCTAGGTGAGAATTCAATAACTTTCTTTCAGTCATATTCATCATATTATGTTGAGTTTTACTTGTTTTGTTTATTTAAAGGTGGAAAATGTTTTAATTGAATTCATTACAGTGGAATACAGTTCATTGAGTTTTGTCCTTTTATATATAATGATGCCTAAATTTGTTGCATGGTAATATGTAATGATATTAGAAAAGAAGGTTCTCTGCTTTGAAATGCCCCGTGAATGGTGGGACCGTTTTCACAGGTGTGGTCTTTTCTAAATGATGCCCAGTCTCATCTAGATCAAGAGACATCTCAAGTAAGATCAAAGGAAACCAGATACATCTACACTCAATGTCATAGAAAAGGAGGAATACATTCAGTATGTAAATGAATTATTTCTGAATTTCAAATTCAGTTCAGATATATCTAAAAATCTATTATAAATATAGAGCAAGAGAGCGCCGTAGAGAGATTCAACGGGCTTAGGAAAAGAAAAATTAAGTGAGCGGGGAGCTTTTTGTTTTTACCTCCAGTGAAAGCCACTGTAAACGTGTGTGTGTGTTTATGCTGTCTTCAGTGAAATGTAATGTCAGTGTTCTCAGTGCGTGCAGTAACATACAGAAACACAAACAAGGTTCCCATAGAAACACCTGCTTTTTTCCTTACCCATAAACACGCAGACTTGACACACAACCCACACTTCTTAAAGACCACCGTTTCCCCATCACCCTTCATGCCTGCTGTTTGATCCTCAAGGCAACCAGCAATCCACACCCCCGCACATGTATTACAACATCCCTTGTTCCCTCTTTAATTTCTTCCTCCCCATCACTCTTTCCCCCTCGTCTCCACCACCTCTACCCTCTGCTTACTTGTGATGGATGTGTGCTGTGTACGGAAGCCTTGAGGAAACATTCTGTCATGCATCATTATAATGCGCCCAAGGACGCTTTTGTTTAAGCCAGGGACCCTGGTGCTGTCATGTCCCCTGATTATTGTGTAACAGATTGATTAACCCTCGAGTGGAAGTAACCCTTTTCATCATGGTGGCAGGCTGCCACCACTCTCTGGGGTGTCACTTTGTAAATATTTGTCTCTCTCTCACTCCACAATGCATTAAACTTGTTGCTCTATTGATTAACGCACCTACCAAATCAGTGCCTTTAAGGTTATGCTTCTTTCACATGTGTCACAGCTGGAGGGGGTGACAGGCAGTATTAATAGCTTTTCCAGTACGTTTGTATGCAGTGACAAGCGGACTGTGAGGAATTTCTGTAAACTATGCATTATTTATTGAGCAATAAATGCTACTATGTGTATAGAAAGCATTGTTTATTTAAGCTAAGGAATAAATACAAGTTACAAATCTAATATCAATGAATATTTTAAACCTTTTACCACATTTCTTTTAACAGTTTAGTCTCAGCACACAAAACTGTGAGGGCTTCTGTTTTTGCCTGAAGACACAATAAATTGTTTCAAAACACAAATTTGGGTGAATAAATTACGGAAATTCTTCTTCAATTAGATGTATCACATATGTGAATAATAATACATTTACAGCAAATAAAGTCTAGGGACAAAATTCTGGAGTCATCAAATATCAAATTAAGAAAAGGACACAGAAAAATCACACTACATCAAAGATATTTTAGAATGTGGTATTTTAATCACACTGAGGGAGATTTGTTGTTGCTTTTTGCATGTATCTACTCCTGTGCCAAGATTGAAAAGGGAGGAGAAAAAGAGATTGCTTGGATTTAATCTGCTTCTAACTTTCTCTGAACGGAGCATTAAACTGCTAGGGAGAGTCTGAGCGAGAGTCACTCTCTATCTAATCTGCTGATTTGGCTCTCGGCGAGATTAAGGGTTATGGTTGAGAATGAAAGAGAGAGAGAGAGAGAATAGCTGTAGAGATGAGATGACAGAAAAGGGTGGATAAAGACAAGAAGGCAAAGAGTGAGGAGGGAGAAACACAGAGTTTATTAGAAGAGAATGAAGAGAGGATTGTGCAGAAGCATTGAGGAGATGGGGAAAAATGCTACAAAACACAAGCAAGAAAATGCCTGTTCCGTCTCGACGGTCAGGCAAGATCCAGGAAGTTGTGCGCATTCATTTATGGCCGGTTTGAGGCGGGGTTTTGGTAATGATGGATGAGCCTGGTGGGTTAGTGGAGGTCGCAATGTCCTGCTCCCTTTTAATGAAGCTGTTGACAACACGCTTTCTCACACAGCTGAGACATGACTTCATTGTACAGTCACCCAGTTTATTGTTGTAACATCTTGCACATTAGAGGAGTGCCGTGCTGCTGCTGTTACTAATGAAAGGTGACAATAGAAGGTGGCATGTTTAAAGTGTTTTTTTTCTCTGCTGCCAATTGTAACAGTTTGTATTTTTGTTTTTTATTGTTGGTTATTAGGATTTGTGTTTCCCTTAAATCAGTTTAGATTTTATTGAATTACTGGGAGAAAAAAAAGAAGATGAGTGGCATTATCATTCTATTGTGCCACTCAAGAAACTAATGTCGCAACCCATTGTATGATGGCTACTAGCACTTCTGTTTTCATCCTATATAGTAAAGTCAGCTACAGATTTATCCTTCGACCAGGTATTATTCAGACCTGCTACTGGTTGTGGGTTTCAGTTTTCATGTCTGAAATTACAACAATTCCTATTTCATCGCTTATCCCATGTAGGCTGCACAGCTTAAGTTCATGCACCTCTTCCATTCTTTCAAATCCACACAGGGTGATGAACGACTCCATTTTTCATGGGATATCAGAGAGGGAATTTCTTTACACAAATCATGGACGATGAGAGCGATAGTCCCCCCCCCTCCGCCCCCACGGGATCTAGCTGTAAGAACCTTGCCAGTCAAAGGTCTTCCCCCTCCTCATTTGACAGCCCTATTTGTCTTGGCCTGGTCAGCCCTATTCATTTAGGGCTCTCAACTGCCTAAGTTACAGGTTAGTTGGTACAGTTTATTTATAAGCCTCAGAGTTTTTCAAGCTCTTTCTTCAGCCTGGCCTAGCAGGTGCTTGCGTGGCAGTACAGTGTAAATGCTAGCATCTCTTCTGGTTTCGCCCCCTCGCTCTTCTACATCATCCTTTTAATTACTTATTTTCTTTGCTTTACCCCTGACACTCTAATAGGCCGCACCTTTGAATGCTGTGTGCATACACACTCAAACACATGCACATCTGACACTTACACATTCCGTCCATACCCTTGGCTAGCAGCCCTGATGTCTAATTGCGGGCTTCCTTTCCTGCTCATCTACACATACCTTATATACACATAAATGTCAGCGTCTCCTTGGTACCTTCATTTTGACTTCCTCTTTTCATCTAAACCCGTATGTGTGTTTAAACAACATACAATGTATGGTTCTCTCTTCCATGCAATATTGCCTGGATGTGCAAATTGGTGGTATGCATGAAACTGAATAATGGAAATATGTAAGTTTTTCTCCTCCCTATCCCTCTCCAGCATGGGCTGTTTGAAGCATGGGGCTAACTATAAAGGGTGTTTTTTTACCATAGCAGCAGGCTAACGCCGAGGAGAGGAAAGCCTCTAATGGCTGGGATTTTACTAAAGTGTGTTTTTGTGGATGTGTGCTGTTTTCTTCTTGCTGTGTGGAGGGTATGTGTATTGGGAAAAACAGTAGAAGATATCTCCTGCGTGTTAAACATGACATTTATCAGGAGGGAGGCGGAGTGTGTTTCTACCAGCTTTAGTCCAAGCTTTCATTAACTCAGTTAGTGTCCCAGAGCCACGTAGGAGCAGGGAGAAAAGACACAGCAAAAGACGGAGAGAAGGACAAAATAAAGACAGAGGAGAAGAGTTTAAGATCGTACATGCACCTGAACCAGCCGGAGGGGGCCCTTCTTTTTTGGCAGCTGGAGGGCTGTACTTTGGAACACACACACCACACCACACACACACACACACACACACACACACACCACACACACACACACACCACACACACACCACACACACACACACACACACTCCTCTCCCACGCTGCTGAAGCCCCCAACAAGAAGGGCCCCGTTCCACACCAGTGGCTAAAAAGACACGAAGCGCAGCTGACACTTGTGCCGAGGAGAGGAAGAGCAAACGCAGCCAGCTCCCCCCTCCGCTCTCCTCCACATTCAAGTGCTGCTGCTGCTGCTGCTGCTGCTTTTATAGTCCAGGCTTCTTCTGCAAGACATTTAACATTTAATAGCAGCAATGCATGGCCCTCTCCTGGGCTTAGAGTCACAGCACTGGTTTATTCATCAGATCTCACCAACTTAGCTGGAAGAGGATAGTCAGATTTTGAGGCCAGGGAGAGAGATATTGGGTTTTGGTGGTGTTCGTAATCCAAGTTGTGGCTGCCTGGTTCACACAAATCCTTGCTTTGTCAGGGTATAGTTAGCGGGTTGGGATGTCAGATCACTTTGGTTGTGTTTGAATGAATCAGTAAGACATAGTTATTTGTTTGCTGAGTGGTCAGTAGTCCTCTCTTTCTTTACTTTTTTTATTTTAGCCCCTCTGATCTGAATTTTTTTATTTTCACCTGCTCCATCACCTCCTCATTCAGTCTCTTTTCTTTCTACATTTTTTGTTTTCCCTCATCTAATTAACGCTCCCCTGTTTCTCCTCTTCTCCCCTCGTTGTTTTTTCTCCCTGCCTCCTCTGTCAGGAGGAGTATGGGGAACTAGTGTTTTCTCATTAAGTTAGCAGGGAACTGTAGAGCACAACACTCTAATATCTGCCCAGATGCCCATTAGTCCAGCAGCTTGGCCCAACTGATGGGAACACAGATCAGAGGGCAGACAGTACAAGTCCCCACTGGCCCTGCCTGATAAAACATCCTGTTTCACTAGCAATGTCGGAATGGAGCAGTCAGTTGGTTGTGACGAAGCCACAAAAGGCTGCTCTAAAGGGGCTACGGAGGGGTGAGAAAATGTTTTCTGTTCAGATTGTTAGGTTTACAGAACAGCTGACAGAGAGTGCCCCTATAAACAAGGCACGACACTCATTACTGCTGCTTTTCCAGCAGTCAAAAACAAATGTATTCAATGTGTATCTGCTGCAAAATAAATTT
>NW_023340268.1:12938898-12965502 GCF_004916995.1 Morone saxatilis
ATCCTTATGTAAAAGATGCTTTGACATGTATCAGACGTCTTCTTTTTCCCATTCCTGAACTGCTGATGTTTTTGTAGAATTCAGTGTGTTTTCTTGTGACAGCAGAGATCGGAGGGCAGGAAGCAAGGGATTGAAAGAAAGAGAGAGAGAGAGAGGAGGCAAAGATCAGTGGGAGTTGGCAGGGTGAAAGGAAGTCAGCCGGGACCCCCAGAGCTGAGTGATTCACCACCAAATGAATAAACCACACACACACACACACACACACACGTCCATACATACACACGCAGACACACGCACACAGATGTGCACATACAGACAGACTCAGGTTACATTTTGGGGATGTCAAGACACATCACTGTCAGAGCTTTATCTCTGTCCTTCTCTGAAAAGAGAGGACAAGGCTAAATTGGAGACGGATCACGTATTTGGTTTTTCAGCGTCGTTCACTAATTGGTTCATCTCTTCGCTGTGTGTCTTCCTCAACGTGCGTAATGGTATTGACTTACAGACTCATATGTTCACATGTAGATGGTATGTTTGTGACTGAAAGAAAGGGGAGGTTTTTCCATCTATTCCAACTCAGCTGAAATTTCATGCAGCTGTAGATACAGGAACATTTTTCTTTTTAGACATTTTCTGTATACATTTCCTGCTGTGAAAATCCTGAGGCCATTCTGCCGTATTTACAAGAAACATCTGGATTATAGACCATGAATCATTTGTCTGTGCTGTAATTCAATGTCTTCACTCTATTTTCTGCTATATTATCCTCCTAATGTTGAGATTTGGATGTCATAAGCATGAGAAAACAGAAGTGACAGGCGACATCAATCTCGATGAAATGTTTTGATGACGACAAGATGAAACCAAAGGAAACAAAATACGCTCGCTACATAGGGTGAGGTTGTTTTTTTTATGTTATGTAATAATAGGCATAGATGCGTATTTCTGTAGGTACATGTGCTTATGGACAAACACACTCACCTGAAACATTTGTATTTGTGATGATCTGTGAAACAAGAGATTGCTATTGATCAATCTCTATACCTTAGTGTGTGTGTTTGCACGGCCTCGCATATCGAGCATGCATCTAATTGTAGTTCCCCTGAGAGAGGCTTCTGAGACCTTTTTTATTGTTGTAACAAGTGCTTCGCAGTAGTCACACAAATAAGGTCTGTGGCCAATTTGAACTGCACCTCATTCAGTGCTTGACCAGCATGTACTGATTTGACGTCATATAGCTGCTGTATGCAGTTCTTGCCACCAAGATCTCCAGCCTGGAGGCACTGGGCCCTGTGTCCAAACACACATCATCAGTCCCCTCCCCAAGCTCATCAACTCTATCAGCCAGATTAGCTATACACTGAATTAGACAGCCTCTTTCAGCATCCTCACTTGTGTGTGCATGGTTTGGTCAGATATACTGTACAGAAGTGCCTGAGGCTGACTTTGCTCTTCACTGAGACCAGCCTTGGTGACACTACAGAACACTGAAGGAGGCTAGAAAACATGAATACTCAGTGAACCAGAAATGGAGCTTGTGTGCTGTGTTAGCAATCTACATCGTCCGATTGTCTAACGCTAATGAACTGAATCACATTAACATAGCAAACAGGAGGCATTTGAGCACATACACACAAGTTCTCAGACTTTGAATTTATTATCACTTAATTTATACTATGATGCAAAATAGTATAATTTAGGAGTAAAAGTGCAGTGGCATTACATAGCTCTAACTTGCTGTCAAATTAATGCACTGGCTAAAATATCTGTTGCTGAGACAATTATACTTATTTAACAATTTCTGCAGCACTAACACAATAATGCTTGCTCTAGCAATCTATTATACCTGACGGACGGTTGGCTATTTTTTTTTGCCAGTTACCAAAAAGTATCATATGAATGGCCTATATGGTTACAGTGAAGTTAGGTTGCACATTAGCACTGAAGCATTGTCCAGAAGGAGAAAAAAATTAATTGCCTTTGTAATTAAAGCAACCATGAAAGGCTATGAGTCTCCACGGACTACCCTTAACTCTGATACTATTCATAAGAAGAGTAAACCAATTGGTCAGCGTGAAACAACAAGGGTACAAAAAAACATTGAGTTGGGCATGGAAGCCAACAAAATTGGAAAAAAAGAAATCAATCTCTAAATCTGTGCTATTATTTGACGGTACAGAATGTCAGCAATATTCCTAAAGAAGTTTTGGTAGTTGACCCCTGAAGACCAGTAAACTTTTCTGTGTGTGACTAATAATATTTCTCAGCAACAAACCACAGTATCATCATTTTTCAGCACTTTACCCTGCAACCACACAGGCATCACAAATGCCATGACATATTGTATTGTTAAGACACGCACTTCTGAAAATGAAGCATAGCGTGGAAAAAGAATTTACAAAACTATAAACTACATAATTCTTCTATGTTCTTCATAAATTGGCACTTCGGTAACAAAAGCATTAGAAATCTGATTGGGAACCCATGGTTCAAACTTTTCCATAGTTTATGGGTAGATACAGTGATTCTTTATAAGAAATCACTGCCTCTAAACAGATTTATTTATCTTTTTTTCTATGTTTAGGGGTCTAAAAAGAATCCAGCTTAGTCAACTATAACTCTCTCACTCTAACTCGCTCCAATCTTTCCCTTCTGGCTGCCTAACAAAAGGGAGTTACCTGGAAGAATGTGTTTACAGGTTTTGTTGGCCAACATACTGCAGTCGCTGGGCTTGGAAAATAGTGAGGAAGGATTGTTTGTTTGATTGTTCACTGTGTGGACACGACAGACAAATAGCTTGGATTGAGTGGATTTTACTAAATTTAACTTACTTACTGATTATATAATTGTAGATAACACTAAATCAATAAATACCACAACTAGCCATCACTCTCTCTTTTCATTAAGTCACTAGATAACCTGATGGTCCCAGCATCCTTTGCCTTGGTCCTGTGTAGTGTGTGTGTGTCTGTGTGTGTGTATCTTGGCTGGGTGGAGCAGAAGTTATTTAGGCCAGCGTACCCAGACTAAGCTCTTTTGGTTTGTATTTGTATTGTCCTTTTTTTGTATTACAGCAGCAACACGCGCCTCATATTATCCATTGCATTCGTATAATACATCACTGATTCATTGCATTTATCATTGTTAATATGTTCTTGGATACATTTTTCATTTGTTATTGCAAAGTTTGGCGTGTGTGCCTTCTTTGTTGTGCCCATCATAACAGTACCTTTTAAAATGCAGAGTTACTTTTAGTCTTTAATGCAAATGAGATGTAGATTGTGATACTCGGCAATCACAAAGTTGGTAAGGAATTGATTTGTGAGTCATGGTCTTTAGGCCAGTTTTTACTGTTGCTTATTTATAGTGCAAATAGGCAGTATATTAGCTGGTATACAGTTATACAAAGTACTGTTTTTCCCCATTATATGTAATTTTTCTGATACATGGGTTATTTGACGTACACTCGTAGACCTGCTCAAAGACAGAGATACATACAGGCCTTTGGCGGATCAATTGTACCACTGTGATTTTACTTTAGAAGACTGACATCGAGCCTTCTTTGTTCTGTTTTAACAGTTCAAGTACTGATGCATGTATACAGATTGTTATATTGAGTAGTATTCAGCTTCATTTTCATGCACACGAAGGCACAAAGTTTATTGATTCATGTGAGCGCATATGTTTGTGTGTGTGGAGTGGGCTACATAATGACATGTCATGCATCTAATTGCAGTGCCTCTGAGCGTTCGAAACCTTTCTGGTTATTTGCAATGAGCACAGTGGGAGAGTTTGTGACACACACTCAACACAATTTTATGATGAATTAGTTCGTTTAAAAATATACTGAACTTCTGCAACCATGAGACAATGGCATTCGGTGATTTTCCTCTCATTCATTCTCACTCATGTTCTCCATCAACCCCTCGTCAGCCTCTCTTCATTCTCACACGCGCAAACAATCATGCAGATAAGAAAAGAAGCAGAAACACGTGAGTGCATGCTACGTCAGACATGCACAAGCACATACATATTTTTGGCAGCAGACCAGTCAAATCCGCAAATACCGCCACATGAAAACCTTTCTCCTGAACACCGGTGAGGCAGTTAACCCCTCCAACAGGTTTTCTGTTGCCATGGTAACGTGCTGCAGGCTGACCGAGCTGGATGTGAGTGAAAAGCCCATTTCCTTGGCGACCAGTGGAGACATGCAGAAACATCAAATGGTTTGCGTGTGCTTGTGTGTGTGTGTGGAAAGTGAATGAGCTGATGTGTGCTGAAGAATGTGATAAGATCTCATCAGTGCACTTGCCACCCAGCACCGTATCTCATCATTCCCACCAATGATGAAACAGACTGTAAGTAAGGGGCGGGGATTGCTCCTCTGTGATTGACATGACTCTTTGTTCTGTGAAAGCAGTTGACTCACTCACACACATTCACACAAACACAGTCATAGTTCCCCTTGTTCCCCCTAATGACTGCAGCCCTCATTATCTACCAGCGGTTTGTGGCTGTGTGAGGGAACGTGGCGACATGAAAAGAGAACAGTCTCATGCTCATTCTGCATCTCCGTGGATGAGCTGATGCGAGGAGAGTCAGAGAGAGAGAGCGAGAGAGAGAGAGAGAGAGAGGGAGGGAGAGTCATGAGCCAGTTCCCTCTGCATTCTTTCTCTCCCATGAATCTGCCCACGCGCTGCCTTCCACCCACATCATCGCAGCAGTGATGGAACTTTTCTACCTCCTCCCTTTGCTCGTTTTCTCACTCTCTGCTTCTTTTCTCTCTCCTATTCACACGCTCTCTCCCTGTTTTTCTTTTTATCTGTCATGCTTCCTTCCGCAATTTGTGTCTCCCTTTCTTACAAACTCTTCATTTGTCATTCGTGGACTTAACCTTATTTTCTGGCCTTTTTTTCTCTCCTTTATTTTTGTCCCTCCACCCTCCCCCCTTGCGCTGTCTTTTCTGACGGTGTGCACATTTTAAATAATTTCTCCGCCTATGTGTGCCTCAGCCATGTGCCTCCACTACAGCAAAACTCTGGAGACCGTATATGAGGTTTTAAGAGTTTCCACTGTCCACTGTAATGTCGTCAGAGTCCTTTTTTTTTTTAAATCTTCGTCTAGAAAAGTACCCCTTGGTAAATTTGATTTAAGATTCAATTCTTGTGACGATGCCAGTAAAAGGGAGTTGCAATTGCAGAATCTCACAATAGCATTGTTTGTCTGGACATACTGTTCTGAATTCTTGTCTACCATATAATATTATTACAACACAGTAAGCTCTGAGCTTCAGTACAATAGCACCGAATCAGTGTATTATTCATCAGATCCATTCCACCTTCAGAGTTACAGCATCATCTCCAGGGGCAGGTGAATGAGAGGGGAGCAGTTTTATCCGATCACAGCCAGTGGAGTTGCCTCATCAAAGGCCTTCTGGCCTGGTCTGCTCCCCTGGGGCATTGCCATCCTCCAGGAGATACATCAAACACATGAAAGCAGAACCTCCAGAGTCACACTCCTTTGCCTCCATGACAGTAGTCTGCGTTTATCATCATACCTGACCAGCAGTTATTTCGTACGATGCTTTGTGCTGACGCTTACTGAAATAGTCTCCGGTTCTTCTGGTTGTTTTTTTTTTTGATCCACCTATCAAGTACACACGTATATAAACATAGGAATAGTTTTAAATTCTATCGGATCCATAAGAAAGACTTTATTCTCAACAGCAGGTTTACCTCATTTGAGCGAGAAGGGCCATTCACACAGGAAAACATCACAAAGAATATCATTCTTTGCACTACATTTTAAACTGCTAAAGCTGTTTTTCTGAGCGGCGCAGATTAATTTTCAATGCTATAGCCTGTTAGGGAAAAAAATAACAGTACCTCTCCCATTCCAACCACGCAGAAAATTCATATGGACATCTTCTACGCTCCATAACATATTCTGCCATATTCTCACCTGCAGTGTGCTTTCCCACTGCCAGCTGTAGCAGACAGTATTCACAAGGAGGGGGGCACATATGCAGCCATCTTGGAGGCAGTGGTGCATGCCAATGTCTGCCTGATGAGTTCACAGAGGAAGTAGTTCATCTTTCTCCACCGTTATTTTATTCATTACTGCCTGCCGGAGAAGGGAACAGACACACAAATATGCAGAATACAGTGTAGGCAGGCATACACACAGGCAATCAGGTAGGGGGCAGGAAGGCAGAAGCAAACACTTTTATCTAGCATTGTTTTCTGTCTTATCTTCTTTCCTTCTCTTTTAACCTCTTGCTTTTTTGTTCATTATTTTTGTCTCATAATAGTTATTCTTGTTTATCTACTCTATATACCCACTATTTATATGACACGTCACTAAGGCTCATTACAGTTGCCTGAGGCTTTTAAACACATCTTTAAATAGTCTGAAGTCTTCTGAGGATTAAATGGAGATATAAGAAGCCTAGCTGCCTGCGGTGGTATGCTTCTGCTTTGTGTTTGTCTTTTGTTTTGTCAATTTGAGATGAACTGCTTTGGCCTACTTGTGGTGGGGGCAATTAGGAGTGAACCCTTGGGCACTTGCTGTTGAGGATTTCCGGATTTTCTCACTTGAGTAAACAGCAGTACATTTCAAATACACACGTGTACATAAACTGAAACGCACAGAGTCAAAGGTAGCGAGCACAAAGGGGGCAGCAGAGCACTGCGTTCAGGCCCTGGAGGAGTATTTATTTCAACGTTGCTTCCCGGCTTTTGTACGGCGCGTTGCATGTGAAAGGCTGTTAGTTCGCCGGGAAAGAAAAGAAGCCATTGGGCATTGTAGAGTCAAGAGAGAAGGTAAGGAGGAGAAAGAGTGTGGTGTTCTGTAACTGCCTGGTAGCCCATGCTTACCGGAGCTCAACAACACTCATTAAGCTCAGCTGCCTGTGCTGTAAAAGTTTTGGAGATTCAAACTGAAGAAGACTCCTATCCTTCCCCCTGCAGGCCAAAACAACCTCTGAATTAGGCTGTATCTCCCTGGCTTCCTCCTGAGATGGAAATAAGTTTTGATTTGCCTCCACTGTGGTCTGGCTTCAGGAGGCATAAAACTGGTCTCTTGCCGCTTTTCAGGGTAATGCTCAGCAATGCTGTAATGTGAAAGAAGTCAAATGTTAGCCTTCCTCTGGCCGTGAAAATGTTGTAGTTTTAGCTCTCGGTCATCCAGGTCATCTGGTATCTAGACCTGTATGATACCACTCAAAGGCGCTGCTGTTTAGTCTTGAAGAGTATTTGTTTCTCATCTGAGAGGCCTCCTTAATTAGAGTGATGACAAACCAGGGAGTTTCCTGCTATCTAACTTTGTGAATAATTCACGTGAAGCATCATATTATAAAACTTTAATGCTATGCCACTATTTCTGTTTTTTCTACTAGTTATAATTAAACACAGATCAAAAACAGATGTCGTTTCTATATACAGTTGTTTTCAAACATATAAATTGAATGAAAGAGTCAGGATTTCCAGATTATCTGCAGATTATTTCCACGATTAATTGTTTAGTCAATAAAATGTTAAAAATTTGTAAAAAAAAAAACCCAAAGAAAACCAGCAAGTCCTTACATTTAACCAGCAAATGTTTTACATTTTTGCCTGCAAAACTATTGAAACCGCTAATTATATAAATGTTTTATTTTGATGAACTAATTGATTAATCAACTTATCGTTTCAGCTGTAGCGGGCTGATACAGTGATTTAGTCTCTGAATCTCCTCGCTCTGAAGGGATGTGTATGTAGTTTTTACCTCTTGTTAATGATTCCTAGAGACATGAACCAGACATCAACTCTACAGTACCGTATAATATATTATGCATCAATATTATATATATAAACTATTTACCATTGGTATTTTGGTATGTACATTAGTATAATTTTAAAAGGCGGCTGAATATATTTGTGGTGGACTGTGATATTAGTGTGTCATGACAGTGGCCACCATGATTCGCCGTTAGGGACCATGCTTGCTTGCTGACGGTCCATCAATGACACACCAGGGAAGAATACATATTTCCCCACTTCCCCTCACATACACACACCATCTATTCAGTCTCCCCGATATGTAGACCCGCATACTCTCTCGGATGAGAAACTGAAGGTGGCTAACACTAGTTGATTTATTTATGAGGTGGGGCTCAATACCGGCTTTAGGGCTGTCTTTAAGGCTAGCCTCTTATAGTCTATTCTTATTGACCGCATTTGTGGTCTTCATTAATATTACATTTTGACATCTTGACAGATATGCTTTCCCTGAGAACAGCAGCAAAATAAAGTTTTCTACCTCACCCATTCTCAGTACTTTAATTCTAACTTTGACAGGAAGACAGTGATTGTTTCTGCTGAAGCTGTAGCAGTTTTGAGATTTTCTGCTGCAGTCTGAAAGAATGCATCTTTGAGAGGCTAAACTGATCAGTATGTGTAGAGAAGTTTGCAATTTCATCTTTGCTTTTTTTTAAATTATGGATGTGTGTCCTGAGTGCATGAATCAGAGCTAAATTGGTTTGGTAAGTGTTTACCTCAAGCTTTGATTTACTCGGTTTTGATCTAATAGGTCAGGCCAGGCAAAAAGCAACTTGCTCAGGTGACAACAGATATAAGTCTCCTCGAATGCTTCACCAGCACCACAGAAAAAAATCAATAAGGATCCTTGTGTAATAAATTATATTGCAGGAAATTAGAATGGCTTTGGGGTGAGAGTCTAACATTTCAGATGGCGGAAGAAATTCCAAGCGTTGAGGAGAATTATAAATAGACTAGATAAATTGATTTAACATTATGTGATGCATTTAGAGTTTTCCTTATGTGGTTTTCTTACATGTAATTAAGAATGGGTACTTTGCTCTCTTTTAAATTATTCAGGCACACACAGGCGCACAAAGAACCCACATATGCACACACATAGGAGCACTGTGATAGGTGATGCAGTCGTGAAGACTCACTGGTGATGACTGTCACTCGTGGTCCCATGGGTGGCTCAGTGGTCAGAGATTGGGATGTAACAGAGGAAGACTATTATTGTGATCTATTCAATTATTCATCTATGAAAGAACTCAATACCCAGAGCGAGAGAGAGAACTTTGGGTTGACATGGAGCATAGCTGTCATATGCCCAAGCACAGATAAAATGTCTGTCCATATTTTAATGTGACTCTCATAAATTAAAGGGATTCAGAGCTTTTACAGAAGCAGCAAGTCATTTTGTGAAATCGTTTTTAATGTCAGTAATTTAATTCTTGGGTGCAGGATAATAAAGGTGGCTTATTTTTGATACATTTTAAGTCTGCAAAAAGAGAAAAGATATCACAACGCATCTCTTACAAAAGGACCTGTTAATATCAGTAACATTTGCACACTGTGTAGAGGTACCATCTCTTGATTGCTCCTCCATTGTCCGGATGCATGCCAGTGCTTATCTCACCTGTGTTTACTTTGTACCGCCCCCCATTTGACTCATCTGACAGTGGAGTGTATGTTTGGAGGTAACATCGCCAGCCAGCCTTAGCCTTGCTGGTGGGAACAAAAAGCTCCACTCGCTTTTTGTTTTTTTTAACCAAATGTGAGCCAACCACAGCGCA
Organism: Morone saxatilis; assembly: GCF_004916995.1. Taxonomy (NCBI): domain Eukaryota; kingdom Metazoa; phylum Chordata; class Actinopteri; family Moronidae; genus Morone; species Morone saxatilis. The sequence continues at coordinate 12,948,494 of NW_023340268.1, forward strand.
CATCGCCCCCATTATTAGCACTAGCACCTATTCACTAAGTGAATTGCTGCATTATAACCTCGCGAGATGAGAAAAATGAGAAGAAAATAAGGAGCAGTCATATATGTAACTGCGAGAGAACCTTTTTTTTATCCCATGTTGTGTTTACATACCAGCAGAACCACCTTTGATGGGATTAGAATCACTAAAGATGTGCTTTAGCTGGCCTGGGAAGCTGCTAGCAGGGAGAATGTGCAGGGATTTATGCATTTTTGATGCAGCGTGGGGAGGAGTGGAACTCTGAAAAGGCTGCATGACCTACTTAGAGAGCCGTGGAATTCAGACGACTCGTGCCACAAAAAGAGAAAACATTTTCTCTCACACTGTGTGTGTGTCAGAGAGATGTGTGCTCTTTCACATGTTCTTTTCTGCCTGCTGGTGTTTGTGTGCGAGGGACATAATACACACACACACACAGTAAATTCTTCAGTGTTTTTTTTCATTTCTCTCTTTACTTTGCATCAGTGTGTATATCCTGCTCCATGGGCTGCATCTCATTTTAAGCTGTTCAGTCTGTTTTATTTAAAAGCCTCTTTAATGAAGAGCCTTCTGACATCCTGCAACACTTCTGCCCACAATCCACTGAGATGGCATCTGGCTAGCTACAGACACACACACACATCCACATTCACTTTTATCCACACAAGCACAGGACTAACAACAGCTTCTCCCTCTGTCCCCATCTAAGGGAAAAATGCAATTTTCTTTGCGACATGGCCTTGTACACAAATTAATTTTCCTTTGCAGTCTAGCCCCTTCTCTCCCTCCTCTCTCCATCACCTCCTCTCTCTCTCTCTTTCTCTGTAGCTATGGCAACACAGTGTTGTACGTCAGCTTCTCAAACGAGACGGTATTGTCCGATTGCTCGGGCTGTCACATTCCTGCTTTTCCTTCACCCTGTAGGGTGAGAGGGAGAGGGAGAGACTCTTTCTTATTGCTCCTATGTCTTTTCAGTCACCTCAATACAGGCCAGTCAATAAGCGATTCATTAGAAACGACAAGCACTCACAGTCAGTGCCTTCAACTGGAGTGTTTATTTGGCCCGGAAATTAGCTATTGTGAGACAAGAGTCGACCACCTGGTTAAATGGTGTATGTGTGTGTGTATATGTGTGTGTGTGTCTGTCCACGTGTGGTTTGCTTGAAGCTACTGGTGATTGATGATTGTTTGTGGACACTGTTGGCATGGCCCCCAGCCTGGTTGAATATGCGCTGGTTGATGAATCCCAGGGTACATGGTGTTTGTGTGTGTGGAATGTGTGTGTATGTGTGTGTGTGTGTGTTGTCGTGTGTGTGTGTGGTGTATGGCATGTGTTGGTGGAGCATGACGTGGCAACTGTGTGCTGGGTGGCAGTGGACCTCCCAATTTTGAATTGAGGTCACGCTGGTGGTCCAAAGCAGGCACACACAGAGTAATCACTGGGCCTCTGTAAAACATGCAGCAAATTGCAGCGAGGTGCAAAGTTGTTTGGGGGGTTTATATGTCAAAGCAACAGATCACATGAGTAAAATCTATTTTTTAGTTTTGGCTAATGATAGTCATAATTTTGGCATTTTAGCCCTTTCATTAGAAATGAATAATAGTCCTACCGATCCTGAAATGTATACATTTCCATTTATCTTTTAATTTCACTGCCATTCACTATTCATTATCCATTTATCTGTTCAGCAATCCACTGTGTTCTCTTGTCACTGACTATTTAATCAATATTCAGCTAATGTTAATGTTTGATGAGCACATTTTGCTTGCCATGTTATGTCAGACCACTCTTTCAAAGCATCCTTTGAAAAATACGATTAGGTGATTAACTAAGACATTAATTGAATTGAGCAGAGAACTGCAACGTTAACATCCAGAGAAGATGTGTTAATGATGCAATGCTTACAGCCATGACCCTTAATGACTTTAGCCCTCCTGGAGATGAGAGAGACAGAGAAGGGGATGAACGAGAGGTGGGAAGTGATTGGGGAGACAGAGAGGGCAGCGGGTGACTGAGAGAGGAAGAAGGGTGACAGAAACTGCGAGACAGAAAGAGTGAAAGAAGGAGAGGGAAAGAATGATGACGTTGATGAAATAGAAAAAGAAGTAGTGTATAGGGAGAGAGGAAGAGGGGTTTAGAAAATGAAAGAGAGGTCCTAAATCCAAACAGAGACTAGGCCAGGATTCCTGGGAGGCGCTTTTCCTGCCTGTAACAAGATTGATGTGCGTGGACAGAAGAATCCCTAGGCTGCAGAGAGGGCAGCCTGAACTGGTATACACACACACACACACCTACACACACACACCACACACAACCACACACACACACCACACACACACACACACACGCACAGGCCTCCATGCACCCACTCACCCAATATGACAGTTCTTTGAGGTTCCACAGTCCACCATGCCTACACTTCCCAGACTCCCATCAGTCTTGTGTGGAATAAAGACAGGTACTGCACTCCTCTCTGTCTTGTTATAAAAGTTGTCAATATACGGTGCTCCTAATGTGGAGAAGGATGAGTAATCTGCCAGTGTCCTTTCGGACCCGACTAAATGTCAACTGCAATATCTGCCTTTTTAAAATTTTGTTATTAGATAACCAATAGTATAAAGGACTACTGGCAATGTCATCTGAACACACCAGCACAAACGTGATCTGTGTGATGATTGCGGTGGGAAAAGTGGCCTTTCAAAAGACAATGTCAAACTGAAGCTAAAATAAACTCCCATTATGTGTCGCATGTTAGATGTTAATGAAAACATGATGGCAAAGTAATTGACAGGTGAAGTCGGCGCAAAACAAAGTATGCGATCATTTGCGGTACTTCCTGTCCCTATCGTTTTAACCGTGGCCATCAACCTTCTCCAACCTTCAGTGAATCAATTTTACTGTACATCTCAAAAAACGTTTAATACTCAATCCCACAAGGGTTATTTATGCCCCTTCTGTTTAAGATTTATGTATCTTTAGAAAAATAGCAAAATAGACAAAATTATTGGCCGAGCTGCAATGTGAAAACCGCTTAATAATAACAACAATTAATAACATAATGGACAGTGCTGTTTGTTGTGTGTGGGCGACAGGGAAGTGAAGAGACAGTCAACGAGAGAGAGAGAGAGCTGGATTTTTCTCAAACCATTTCTACACGTCTACCCCTGCTGACTTTTTACAGAAATTGTTCATAAATTCCAAACAATATTTAAAGCTTTGCTAGTGCTATGTTCTGCTGCGAGAGCTCTGATCAATACATGTATTCTTTGAGTTTGAAACAGTAGCCTGATGTTGTTGGTATTCAGCCTTTTTTGGGCTATTACATGATTAAATCAATTCATTTTATGAAAAAATGCCCCCTCACAATTTATAACAGCCAGGCTCGACTGAACCTGTGAAAAGAGGTGTGTAATGTGTTTTGTGGCTCTGTGGGAGCCTCTTTCAAGTCCGAGAACATAACCCCGATGATGTCAACAGGGTTATCTCGACCTGGGCCATAAATGTATAACAAAAAGCATGCATTGCAAACTTGGGCGATGAAGTTTGAAGGAAGTGGGTCTTTTTCCAGCCAGGGAAGGTCTAATAAAATACTCTATCAAGTTGCATCGTGGGACTTTTTGGTTACAGCTTTTTTTGGAACTTAAACTATACTAGAAAGCTATTTTGGTCTCTGCAACCTTGATTGTGATCATTCTTTTTTTAAATCTGTGTGTTGTCAGTCAGCTTTATGGAAGTGCATTGCTAAATCACTGAAATACTCTTTAAGTACTTGAACCTTTTACTTTCAAGGCCATGCACAGATGCTGATTTAATATCCAACCAAAAGTATTATGGCAGTATTGTGTTCACCCTACAATTAGAAGTACTTTGCTAATGTAAAATACTCTAATGGGAACAGAGTTGAAGGAGATATGAATGCACATGCACACAAGAACACACTTTACATGGAGTTAGCTTAGCAAAAAGATTGAAATCGGTTTTGCCTGGCACTTTGCTGGTTCCTTCAAACAACCTGGTACAAAGTGTAAAACTTGAGTATATTGTCATGTGCCCTGTACCACATATTAGCCTTAATGTACTAGCAGGACTGTCCCAAACTAAGGTGACAGAAACAGAGCTGTACCATGCAAGCACACACACACACGGCAAGCTCTCTCTCGGAAAAATCATCATTCCATGGTACTCAACTGTTGCTGAGTTGATGCAGGCTGTCAAGGTCTAGTTTGTGTACGTTTCAACTGTAATATAAAATGCTTTTTCATCTCTCTCCTCCTAACCTGGATAGACTGATGGTCTCCACTCTTGCACACAGCATTATATGAGGTAAATGCGCTGGAGACGGCTTATAAAAAGTGGAAGCAGGGGCTTTTTAAATGTGGATTCTTCGAAAGCAGAGGTCAGCGATATCCAGCAGGACTTGTATATTTAGGCTGGAAGAGTTTTCCTAAAGATTGGGAAGGAGAGAGGGGGGAGAAAGAGAGAAGGGATAGATTGGGTTGAAACTTTTACACAGTTGTTGTCCATAAAGCTTTAATATCCCTAATTGACAAGGAATATATGAGATTTTATGTGCTCCCTTATTATTCAGTTTATAGGCTGCTTCAGTTGAGTAAAACTCGAACATAATCTAACAAGTATCTTGAAGGGTAGCAATTTTTCATTTTGAGTTCATTTGGGGCTGTGCTGTCAGTGATAAAACAGAAAAAAAAAATTTATGAGGAATGCCTTGAGTCAAAATCGACTGTGGTGCATTTTGTAGCAGCAGATACCATAACTCCCCAAATCAAGAAGACTTAGCAAGAATGACTTAAGACTTGCAGAAGTTTTTAACTCTTTCTCTCACTTCTCTCACTGCAGTTGTCTTCTGAAACTAAACCATTAACCAAATTTATTCTCCTTTGTTCCACTTCTTTCTCTTTTTCCTGCCCCTCTTTACTGGATTCATCCATGGGAGAGTGTGGAAGACCTTTGGGGCCAAGAAACAATTAACTTGATAATGGGCTGTCTCCCTCTCTCTTTCTTCTTCCCACTCTATGTGTAGTACTTAACAGATACACCAGTTTGGGCACATCTGCAGTTGCTTTTTTGTAAGTAAAAAATATATGACGATTTCTGGCTAGACTTATTATTCATGAGGAACTCCTACCATAAGCAATGGATGGCAAATAGCCATTTTTGTTGCCAATCCGTCTAATAGTTGTTGAAATATACAGTGTGGACCAAAGTGGTCCACCGACCATAAAACTGACTGATGCTGCTAACTTTGGCTAAAAACAACCTAACCAGTCACAACTTATGTCATGTTATTTCTGCTATAAACAAGACAAAGGTTTAGTGCTCCTAGAAACCCCAGCTTTGTTGTCTGGAAATGGCGTTGGCAGGGTGGATATGACAGTCTACCCCAAAACAGGAGACTGCTAACATGAATGCAATTACAGATGAACAAAAACAAAATGGCAATTACATAGTTATTATTCATGGACGACTTTTTGGCATTGGTGCAAATAATAAAATTAATGATGACTTAATTCCATTTACCTGCTTCAGTGTCAGATACCTGGTATTGTGCATGCTGGCTCACTGTCACACCATCATGGCTTACTGAGACACTTGCATTGAAGTTATTAGTAGAATCTGAGCTTTTCCCACTATGACAACTAAAACTCTGTGCTCTTAAAAATGCCTACTATCAGGTAAGCTGTGACATTTTCCATAACCGGAAAACTATGACGCTAAAAACTAACTGAGAATCTACTTAGTTTTTACTTGATTAAGTACATCACTCCAAATGCTCCTCTCCTCTCCTCTCCTCTCCTCTCCTCTCCTGTCCGGTTTCTCCTCAGGGACCAATTGGCTCGTTTCAGTGGGATTACACTTTGGTCTGTCCCGCTCACTGGTTAGCGCAACATGTTCCAGCTGTTGTCAGGCCTTGTCAAAAGCACAACAACCTGTAATAGGCTTAACACAGCGTCTGCTTCCTGCACAGGACAGATTGCTAATAAAGGTGCAATGTGTTCGCTGTGATTTTAGCACCACTGGCCAATTTGAGCTTATCTCAGATTCACGAGTGAGCCCATGTGTGTGTTAATGTGTATGTATTTTGTTTATGATTGTGTTTTTTTTGTGACAATAAGCATGAGCACAGGGTGAGACTTGTGTGTGTGTGTGTGTGTGTGTGTGTGTGTGAGAGAGACAGAAAGTGAAAAAGAGAGAAAGAGACTTGTCACCACCGAAGAGGCATCCAACGTGCCATCATGGTTATCCTGGTGGCCATCTGAGCTCTCTAGAAAAGCGAGGGATAGATTTGAGTGCAATAACAAGAGCCAGACTGCAGTGAGAGGTGGAAAGAGGAGGAGATGGAGGGCAAACAGCCATCAGCTTGAGCAGCCCAGTCAGTCTGTCGCAGTGGATTTTAAAGGCCAGTCTCTCCCCAGACAAGTGGTGGGTTCCTTATATTTTTTTTCTATCGAAGGGAACAGATTGAAAAACCAACTCCATGATTCATTCCTCCTCTCAATTTTACTTCATCTACTCTCTCTCAATCAATGTGTACTCTCCTCGTATACACCAGGGCCTGCTGTCTAAATGTTACCACAAGGAGCCTTGATGCTTGCTGCATACGCAACTCCGCTTCATCCCCACCTCTTCTTCCTCCCTTTCTCTCCTTGTTGCTCTTTTCCAAGTATCTCACTTAAAGCTTTGACTATTGATTTTTACATTGGTTCCTTAAGTGCGTTGAAATAACCTGTCAGCCATGTCTTCCTGGTCATTTAGAAAGAGAAAGAGAAAAGGCATGGTGGTATGTTACACCCCAGTGGACCTCTCAATTGCCATGGGGCTCATTGATGGGGAACAAATAGCTAAAGATCTTATGTCTCTGTGTGTAAGGATGGTAGCAGGCAAAATGAGGCTGCCACTGCTGTGTGAGAAGTTTAGTCAGCGGTGTTGACCCTAATTGACAGATGAATGACCTCAAGTGAACTCAAGGGAGAGGCCTCTTTATGAAATCGCTATTGATATACAGGTAGTTAAATGTACTGTAGTTACATTGCCTGTACACTGACATAGTAAAACTTTACTAAACACATTCACATACTCGACCCCCCCCCCCCCNNCCTTCGTTCTTCCTCTTCCGACAGTAGTTGGTATTGACAGCCATGACGGAGTTTAGAGGATTAGTTGTGTTTTGTACGTGGGGAAATGGATAATCTCTTTTCGGATCTGACCTATTGGCTGCACCGAGCTAACTCTATAGGGCTTTATAATGCCAAGCATATGTTTTAGCAATCACTGGATTCAGCCTGGCTCACATTTCCTCTCCTGGCTTGGAGATGTGGAAGTAATTCAATGAGTAGTGCATGCAGGAGGCAGCTGTAGCTGTTAGAGGAGACCAGCTTTTTGCATCTACTGCACTTCTGCTGCATGAAACCTTAAAACATCAGGAAGTGATTTAGAATACACACTGTGTGTAGGCAGGATGGATGCCTGTACGTGGGTACGCCTTGAAAGGGGACTTTCAGCACTGTCAGTGTATGTTTCTGTTGACAGCGCAAAGATGTAATTTGAGGTTTACACTGACAAATTTTTGTAGCTCCTGGAAGCATTGTTGTGTTTTGCTATTTATTGTGTTTCATACTTTTGTAGGCATATTGTGGAGAGGGATGTATTATAGATAACAAGTAGAGAAGGAATCTTTCTCAATTTCAAGGTTATTCTCCTTTTTTGTGTGTGTAGGTGGTGTCTCAGGGTTGTCAAATGTCCCTCTTACTTTGTTGAAGGTGTTTTGGGGTTTCCCTAGATAAATAGATACATATTCTTATGATGCATGTGTCCTCAGTGAAGCATTACATCTACCGACTAAAGACTGGAGAATAATTCTAAAACAAATGAAGCCAAGGGTGGAAGTTTTAAGTAATTTCAATGTTGTTACAACACATATCATCATGTTTACATGTAGCTACAATATATACACAGTTTACAACTGTGTGTAAAAGGCATTACATTATCTCAATACAGGTAAATGAGGCAACAACATATACACATCCAGTATTAACCCGAAGACACATTTTTCTGTGGTGGGTTCCTTTAGGATTTTGTTCTCGGTAATCACCTGTGCTGTTGGCCTTGTCATGAATAAACACAGTGTGTGAAGAGCAGATTGCTTCTGACATCAGATCAGGCTCTCCCCTTCCTGTTTCTCTGTTTTTCCCTCTCTCTCTCTCACTCACACACACACACACACACACACACACACACACCTGTGTATGTATGTGTGTGTGCAGTGTTGGGCCTCAGGTTGCTGATTTGGGTGCAGTAATTTGCCATTAGACGAGGGACAGGTGCAGCTGCCTCTGTTTGCAGCTCTAACAAGGCATTTCATCATGGTTAGCTCCAGCCTGGTGCTCTGATCAGCTCTTGTTCTTGTCACAATATCACACACTTGTGCGCGCACAATCGCACACGGAGATGCGCACACACACATACAGCACAGAGACACGCTCTCGTGGTCTCTACAGGGCTGTTCCATATTCTATATGCTGGTTGGAATGGAGGGTTTGGGTTCAAAAACCCACATTGCCTTGAAAATGAAAGACAGGCTCCACATATGTTGTGCAGGCTGACCCTGCGCAGAAGCGCTGGTTAATTTACCCTTTAGGAAATTATCAAAATATTAGTTCATTGTCACCTACTACCCAAAAATGTGTATTCTGGCCACATAGTCATAGCTTTAACATTTCTTATAAGTGTACATGTTTTAAAATTGGACTTTTAACTATTGTCTAGGTGGTTTTCGGTTGTTTTAAGTATTTTTCTCTTAATGTAAATCGCTGCATTATATTATGTTCAGTCAGAGGAGCTTAATTAAAAAGTTCAACTTTGCCACAAACTTTGGTGAAGATTTTGCTTGCGTGTTTTACTCCTCTATAGTGACTTATTATCGCTGTAATGTGCTTTGCAGTTACTTTCAGAAAAAGGGGCAGTGATGCATGCTGACCTTTAAAGAAGGGCTGTTTTCCAAGATGTTACAGAATTTTGATTAAAAATATATAATGAATGTAAATCACCTCATGGAGCAGGAGATAATGGGTAAATAAATAAATACATTTCTGACATTCTAGGGCAACTGTCTTTTCACATTTAGCCTTATTGAGTGTGATTCATCAGTAGCACAATAACAGTAGGCTAATGTCATCATGTAATGATATATCAATACGGATGAATCTCAGTAGCTTTGTGTAAAGGTCAGAATGAAGGAGCGGTAATGGAGACAATGTATTAAGGAGCATTTGAAATAAACTCCTCCTTGGCCAGCTGTCCCATCAGTAATATTCTCTAAATGGTAAGGGTAGCGGTGCAAACTCACTGCACTAAAATGTCAAGCTGAGGAGGAGACATTTTGCAAAAATAAAAATAGTAATAAACTATGAATCTTGTAACAAGTATCAGCGACTGAAGTAAAACTCAGATTGCAGTGTGTGTATGAATGCCAGGATATCATGTTTTCTGTTTATGGATCCTCAACATTAGACAGGATTCCATGCTACCCTTGAGTTTCCATCTCCAGGTTCTTCCACCATCAGCCCTCACCCCACCAACTCTCTCTCACGCACACGCACACCTTCCTTGGCCGTCTCCCAAGGCGGTCAAACAGATTACTACGGGCGTTAACCCCATCGATCGGCTCCAAATGGCCTCCAAATGCCAGGAATTAGATTTCAGACTGGGGAAGAGGGAAATAAAGTACTGTAGTATTTCTTGCTGCTCGACTTGGGAGTTAAGTGCTGCTGTGCCTTCCTCATTGTAACAGTTTTTCCTCAGAACTTCTTTGTGTTTTTCAGGACAGTTATATTTTTCTCCCTTTATACCTTGTTTAGAGCATATTTCTTGGAGAAAAGTGGGATATACATTCGGTAGCCAAACCCTCTCTGTGACTGCTTGAGAATCCTTGAAAAACACATAAATTTCCGAGTACTGTTGAACACAGATATGCAAGTGTAAAGAGTGAAAGAAATCAATAGAAGGAGAGAGGGATTTGCTTGTGTACTTGTATAATATATAATTTGTATACATTTAAACTATACTCAATAAAAATATCCTTACATTTGATATTAAAATGTATTTTATTTATATTCGATGGACTGTAGGCAAATGTGCAAGGTGCTGGGCAGCTTCTGAGCATCTTAGATAGCCACTGAATCAGTCTCACAGTCATGAATTACTCCATTGTGGGGTTATAATTGAGGGCAGGTTTATAGCACTGGTTGACTTGGCTTTATTAGTTTGTGCTTAATGTCAGGCTAATATCTCTTCACTCCTGTCCTTCTCTCCCTCTATTCAACTGCTTGCCCCCCCACTCACGCCATCACCTCCACTATCTCCATGTCTCTTTGCGCTTTGTATCCCATTATATTCCGCTGCCTCCATCCCGCTTTGTCTACCTGGCATTAAGCTTTACAGAGTCTCCATAGCTGAATAAGTATTGATTAATGTCTGAGTGGTTGTGCTACCTAATGGGAGGCTAAATATAACCATCGCTACACCGGGGCCCGCCACGGCCTCCTCCCTCATCTAGCGCTCAAAGTGTGGATAGTTACACCGTTGGCATGACAACACACCGGTCAAGGCTCTGTGAGCAGTCACAACAGATTGTGTGCATGTGTGCAAAGGTAGGAGATGATGAATGAAGCATGAACAGAGAAACGAGACAAAAAGAGCATTTTTTGAGCTTTACTGAAGCTGCTTTGCTTTCACTTGCTGTTTTTCTCCCTCCATTAAAAAAGCTAGATGTTCTAATTTTGATGATTTTTAATTACTTACTGCAATTCAGTTGAGTGACTCCATATAGAAAATTACAAATATGGTTACAGCTGATATAATTAGTTGATGATTTGATAAGACGACCCAAAGAAAAATAACAATTATTTTGATAATTGATAAATCATTTAAGTTGTTTATTATTAAGGAAAAATGTCACACGTTGTGTAGTTCCAACAGATTTGCTGCTGTCGCAGTACACTGAGGATATTTAGGTTTTAAAAACTAATTTGAAGATGTTGCATTAGGCTTTAGGAAATCTCCACTATTTCCTGACAATTTAGACCACATAATGTCAAGATTTATCACATACATAAATATGGAAACACCTGCTTAGATAGTGTGGTCACAGACACCCGGAATTTGGCTCAGAATTACTTGCATGTGCACACACACACACACACAGACACACACACACGTAGACCGCCTGTTGTTGGGTTTAACTGTTGTAAAGCAGTTTTATTTGCTGTAGAGGGACTGAGGAACATAACCATTCTTTACCTCCTACACTACATTGTCACTCTCCGTAATAAATCAGCTTAAACCTGCTATATCACCAAGCTCTATTGTACTCACGTTGGCAAGTTTAGTTGCCCACATTTCTTCTCTGTTGCATAGTAACCAATTGAGAGTCGCAATCCTACCAACCCACCTTGTTATGGCCAGCTGGAGAGAAATGAATGATAAGGGTATGCAAATGGAATATCTTCTTTAATAGCCTGCTGTTTTATTCAGCTGTGTGGCCAGGATAAGGAATCCCCACTGTGTCTAATCACATCTTCTCCCTCTCATTTCACCTGAGGCATATCCGCAATCTAGTCTATTTTTGACTGGCATTACAGCATACATTGTTCTCTACCGGCATGAATGTACGTGCACAGGGGAAAACCGTGTTTTTTTTTACCAGTAATTTGTCTTCTGCTTCAAAAATTGAAAGCCTTTCACACAAAAAACTGATGGCTTAAATCTTAGCACATGATTAAATCTGACTGTGGAGGGGTAAGTGCAGTGCAGGGAGATGGCTGTAGCAGCTCGTGTGTGTTACGCAGCAATTACATTTCGGGCTTCCGACACTGTCATCAGCAGACGAGTGAAAAACCCAAGATGTAAACACGTGCGATCCCTGCAGGCGTGACACCTGCTATGCTCTTAATAAAGTTACAAACAGATCACAACATACAGTCCTAGGTGTCTGGTTAGAAGTCTCATTCCTCTACATTCGATTTTCAGTTTTTCAATCTGTGCTGTGGAGGGCTGGCCTCGCTGTTGTTCAGTGGGAAATCTCATTCAGTTGCCGGCTGATGGCTAACAAGGTCAAATAACTCTCCAGATGAGATGGACCGTGTCAGAAGGCGCAAACACACACACACACACACCTACACACACACACACACACGCCACCTGTCATTCAGTCAGTCAGTCCATCTATCTGTCAGCCGCACACAGGAACACATCCTGAATAGAGTGGCAATAATAGAAGACTGAGAGGGAAAGTGTTTACTGCTGATAGGAATATCATTACAAACTGTGGAAATCAGGGAATCACAGCAAAATCAGTTAGCCAGCTCATGTAGCAATCAATAGGAACTTACACAGTTTTTCTGTTTAGGTTTTTTTGTTCTCTTCTCTCATTTCTCTCTCTCTCTCTCCTTTTTGCACAATCTTTTCCTCTGGTTGCTATAGTGACGTGAAATGGCTGCATTCTGCTGCACTGGATCAGAGCGGGGGCCCGCTCTTGCAGCCTGTGAGATACATTGTCTTACATGATGGTTTCACAGCACGCGCACACAAGGCTGCAATTACTGCGTGTTAGCATGTGCCAGAGTGCTCAAAGAGTTAAATGTTATTTAAATGTCATAGTTTTTCATAAACTGTGTACATTACAGTAAACTAGGGAGTATGCTGTTTCTGTAGTGCATCTATCACAGTATGTTGGAGTATAATGACCCGGTGAGCACAGCTGTTTGTCTTGTACAGTTGGTAATTATTGATTCATTTTATTTAGGGCATCGTGTAATGTCCTACTTCTTCGACTATCATCTCATCATCTTCTGATGAAAACAAACAGAAAGACTACAATTTATGTATAATCTATATTTGTTGTAGAGGAGTTCAGATCTACATGGTATCCAAAAAGAGTGTTTTGTGTACCTCAATGTAACTTTTACATCCTGACTGGTATTTGCTGAACCCTCATCCGTAAATTCAATATATTTCTACCTTCTCATTTACTCCTCCTTCCTCTCTGTTAACTAATTTAAATGTCTTTTTTTCTCTTTCTTCCCTGTCTACCGTGTTTCCCCCCTTCATCCCCGCTCACCTCTCTCTGCGTCGTAGTGTGACAACGCCAAGGGGTTGAGGGCCTTCTTTGATGCCATATGCTACGGTCCCAAGCACCTGATGATCTTTGGTGGCGTCTGCCCATCTGTGACCTCAATCATTGCAGAGTCCTTGGAGGGGTGGAATCTGGTACAGGTAGGGTTTGTGCTGTATATGTCATTAGGCATTTGTGTGACATATAGCCATTGTGCAATGTCTGTGAATCCAGGATACTGCTGTACCAGGTCTGTGAGTGGGCAGAATAGGATTAAATAGAAATGCTAACACCTGTGTACTTAATGTACTTGTACTGTACATGGTCTACGGTTTCTTCTTGTTTCTGTATTACTATCAGAAAACCAGATTTTCCTACTTAACTGAGTTTCCAAAAATTCTTGTCCCTTAGAACTGCGGTGTGCAGATAGGTCCTGGGATTTCGCCGGGGTCCCAACTCATGGCTTAATCCTTTATTAACCTTGCCAGGGTGAATATCTAATTGGCGTTGTTCTAATCCGTACAATCCTCCTTCGTTTTACAATCAGAGACAGAGTCAAAATGGCTTAAACAGGACTTGAAATCAGTGTAAATTGCACTGAACTTCCAATAAGCACTTAATATCAAATTAGAAAACCAGACTGAGATCTCAAAGTAAAATGCTGTTTCATGTGGCACACATGATCTAGCAGAAAATTGTGTTTTGTCATTGGTTTGAGCTAACAAAATTGTTTCCACTCAGTCCAGTCAATGTTAATTACTTACATGACATAATAGATTTTACCATTCAATTATACTCTTGCTTCCTAAAGGGCATGTGCTGCCATTAACTTTGTAGAGCTTTATGATTGCTCACTGTTACCATTAAACACAACTAATTCTTGCATCTGGTAAACTTTTGACCCCCTACGTTATTGGTTACAGTTTCTGTGACTGTTAAATGTACTGCAGCACCAAAGAGGGGAAATGCCTCCTTACAAAGAATACATTCCTTTTGGTGCGAACCCTACAAAGGTTATCAGGCTCCGATAAGAAAGGAGTGAAGCTTCTGCCTGGAAGAGATAGTATAATTCAAGAGGCTGCATTTTGAATTGAATGTCATATTACGTGGCATATTTCTTCCGCTCGCAATTACTGTGAATCTGCTGCTTTTCATGATCCTTTTTGCTCGCTGTCTTGTCAGGGTCACTCAAGAGTGAAAAGATCATCAGGATGAGGGAATGAAAGGCTGAGTAATTTTTTGTTTCTGTGTTCTCTTCCTTTTGGTGGTAATGATCTCAGTCTAGAAAGAGGGGTTCAAGCCATAGTTGAATTTGAAATGCTCTTAAGTATTTCTCTGTGGTTTATACGCATGTCCATATTTGTGTATGCTCTCTTCTCTATTTATTGGCTTGTTTGGCTGTGATTACCTGTGAGAAGTGCAGTAGCAATCTTCTGCTCTGCAGAACACTCTGCCTGGTACAACGTGTTCCCCAGAGCACTTTACCAACCAGACTCTTTTCGCTATTATTACACAGACCAACACCAACAAATTCATGCCAGTCTGATCCAAAATACGCATTGTGACACTGCTTGGATAGCAGACAGCAAGTGATTAAGGGAAAAATGTAAAAGTGAATGGCTGAGAAAACACTGAGAATGTACCTGTGTTTAAAGCAGATGCCTTAAGAACACACACTTCAGGGCCAAGGTAACTGTTATGGCTGTTGCCACAAGCAACTAAATGGCCTCTTCTAGGCCAGCAGGCATGTACAAGGTAACTGTTATGGCTGTTGCCACAAGCAACTAAATGGCCTCTTCTAGGCCAGCAGGCATGTACATGCAAGGGCACTATAAATATATTTTCAAATCAGTTAGCTTTACAGCACCATGTTGAAGCAGGTGTCTATAGAAGTGCTAAATGTTGTAGTATCGTATCAGACATTAATATATCATTACTTGTGGGTACATTTGTCTATAAACAAATTTGAGTGTTAATAGTAAATGTGTGTTGTTGTATTTTTGGTCTGGTGAAATATCAGAGGCTTAGGTTACTGTTTTCTGAGATGCAAGATGTTTTTGCAGACCTGAGCTCCATCCTCATGTCATTCCTTGGTGAGTATGACTTATATTGTGCACTGGAAATGTGCAGAAAGAAACGTCAGTGGATGTGAACAACACACCAGATAGCTTTTGGTTGTTCTATGGAGCATAAATGCACAGCAAGGTGGCACCGTTCTGTTTAATGATCATATCATGTACCTATCAAGCTGGTTCTTGCACTTGCCAGGTACATTGCTGGCCTGAGCCTCTCTGCAGCACCTATGAGCGCATCAATGTTCATGTATTCTAAAACCATTATTATAGAGTTCCTTTGTGGCTAATAGCCATCACCCCTCAGGGAAGGTTTTCAGAGAGCGTTTGCGAGGTTAGGCACTGATTTTGGCGAAAAAGGCTTGGCTCACAATTGGCGTTCCAATTCCTCCCAAAGGTGTTCAGTGGGGTTGAGATCAGAGCTCAGTGCAGGCCAATCAAGTTCCTTCGCACCAAACTGGCTGATGTTGCTACCATAGACAGTTTGAAACTGCTTGTGGTAAGTTATGAAATAGATTTACGCCCTCCAGCACTCGTTGGGCCTGCTCTGTGAGTTTGCATGTTCTACCAATTTGTGGGTGAGCTGTTGTTCCTCCGATGCTCTTCCACTTCACAATAATAGCACTTACAATTGACCAGGGCAGATCTAGTAGGGCAGAAATGTTAGGAACTACCTTTGCATTACGACCCATTCTGAGTTCTAAATGTTTGTCTATGGAAATTTCATGGTTGTGTACTGAATCTAATATACCTGTTAGCAATAGGTGTGGCTATAAACACCTGCACTCAGTAATTAGTAAGGGTGTGCACTGACTTTTGGTCATATGTGTATGAAAGTGTTTGTAGTGTACGTTTTTTAAGAGACAGACAACTCTCTGCTTTGACAACAGCTGTTGTGGGAGGTAGTCAGCCATTGCTCCAAGCTAGAATAATGTGTAGAGAAGAGGGACAGAAAGGATGGGTGTGAGAAGAGGGAGGAGACTTTCCTGAACCCAAGAGGAAGAGACAGAGGGAAGGAGTGATGATTGGAAGTTTTGAATCCTGTACCCGACAATGTTTAGCATGCCACTTCAGCGGGAATCTGTTTTTATAACTGTGAATTCTGTCATCCTGCATATTTATTACCCAGCCCTGGCAGCCTGTCTATAAAATGTGAGTTGGTGTGGAAGGATATAGAGAATTTTTCATGGTGATTTCATAGGCCAGGCTCAACATGCTCATCATTTCCACATCAAAACAGGGAACTCGCAGATAGTATCTACAGCAGAGATAGCTGAGAGAGCAAGCACTCCTGGAAAAGGCTTAATCATACACCCATAAAAATAGCATTCAATCAGTGTTGATGCCTAATGAAGTCAGCTTTGAAAGGCTCGACAAAAATAAACTCCCAAAGCATACCTGTTTGTTTTACTACTAATACTTAAAGCAGAATTGGTTTTCGAAGGGAATCTGTGCCAATATTTATGTACTAAAAGCCAGTAGCCCACATTGTGTTATTCCTAGCATTTGGAGTAATGTATCCTGAAACCTCCCTAATTAAGATTGTTATGGTTAGAGGATGATGCAGTGATTCAAATACTAGTAATACTAATTGAGACGATAGACTCTCAATGGGCCACTTCGACCTGCAAGGCGAAGGTCACGTGACCAATTGAGACAGTCATTAGGTTAGTTTAAAGAGGGTCAAAGAAAGAGAGAACACAGGAAAGCTTGTTTACCAACCTGCCATATTTCTTGAATATTTCTAGATGTTTTCACCTCCATTTACAAATTGACAAATTGTGATTCA
>NW_023340268.1:12965516-12968247 GCF_004916995.1 Morone saxatilis
CAAAAATCATGACAGATACATTTATGCCTTCAATATGAATGACTTTCCAGTTTCTATAATAGATCTATTATCCCAGGTTTTTCTCTCAGATTCTTTAATGTGTGGCTCTGTCAGCGAAAGACTTCTTCAGTTGTTTATCAGAATGTACGGCTAGAGAAATATCAGATAATGAAGACTGCCATTTCCAATAATCACTTCCTAGTAAAATGTGTCCTTTTTAAAAAGAAAAAAAAAATGAAATAAAACCTCACAAAACAACATTGTCAAACCCAACGCCAGTGCGCTCTATAAGATAACCCTTTGATAATAGTGTGCAATCAGTTGTGTGCACACAAATGGCATGCTAAAGTGATCAGTTTTCCAGCAGCATATTGTTCATTTCTATATACATAGGATTGACCTGTTTTGGAGATGTTCTGATTCTGACTCATGCCATGTTGTGATGCTGTTGAAGTGGCTCCTCTGTCTGACTTCCTTCCCTGAGCAGCTTCGCTCGGTTCTGTACTTAGTCACATTCTGCAGTGCAGTACTGTACATGTGCTAAAATGACTGCCCAAGCAAATTAAAATGGTGGATAAGAATGCTACCAGGGCCAATAGACAGATGGCGAGGAGCGGATTTAGGTAATGATGGAGGAATAGACAGACAGTAGCAGACATGGACTGTAATAGCATAAATTGAAATTCAAAGAAACAGGGCAAGACACAGCTGTGTTTGTGAGCTGCCATCAGCCACAAATGCCACTGATTGCTGTGTTTTTATTTCCGCAAGACAATGAATGTTGAAGCCATCCTTTTGGCAGCCATCTTGGTCTGTGATTAATCTTGTGTTCTCCTCACCATGATATCATATAATTCCAGAACGCATTTGGCGAGCTTTTTAAATACTTGCTGGCACAGGTATCTATCCAGTCAACATGCTGCACTCTCTTTACCCTTTTTTTCTTAACTTACAAGAGGTCCCTTTCCTCTCCACAGCTATTTTCTGTAAATGGCTCATTGAGTGCCAGGAAATAGCCTCAACCCACCCTCTCTCCAGTTGCTGGACCCTTCTCGCTCACCAATTAGGCCTATCAGTGGTGGCACTGTTCATTTTCAGCCACGTCAAGTGTGTAATGAAAAATTATGCTTCCCGATCATTTCACCTCTTGTAATTTGGAAGAGAAGAAGACAAGAGAGCGTTATTCCAACAAAATTGATCATCTGTAGAAGTGGACTTCCATTGTACAAGGCAGGGTTTTTTTGTGTCATGTCAGTATTTCTCTCCAATGTCAGAACAGTAAAGGAAGAGCAAAATAATGCAGACCAAAAAAAATCAAGCTCCTCTTCCTCCATTTTATTTGTTATTTCAATATTTCCAGGTGTCCTGTGCCGCAGTATAACGCTTTCAAAACTTTTGATTCATTTATCTTTAGGGACACTAAATAATGAAGTCAATATACAGGAGGAGGAAAAGTGGATGCGCCTTCTCAAGGTATTATGGTCAGGACCTGGACATAGAGCTAATATTTACCTGTATATGAAGCCCATTTTTCTTCTTCTTGCTTTATTGATCGTCAATGCTTCATTAAACCAGACAATTTAGGGACAGCAAAGTTGCATCCCTGTCTCCTTCCAGTGCAGCATTTTCTTTTTTTTTAAGACTCCACCAACTCTTTAGGGTCTTCTTTTTCCCATTTTCTTTCTCTTCCTCTCCCTGAGTGCTACACTGGATGCTTCAATAAAACATGTGATGCCTAGCACTGCAGTATTCTGCCTCACTTACGTCAAATCCTCCTGTGTACCGTATCAATATTTCATGACTTTGAAAGTTTAGGCTAAAATCTCAGAGTGCAAGGGCAAGGATGGTGTGAGCATCACAATAGATCATCATAAATCAACATTATGAGTAAAGTTAAGGCTCACCTCTTTGTGCTGTGTGTGAGTGTGTCTGTTTCTGTCTCTGTAGGCAACTAAAGGTTATATAAAGTTTCCTTTTTAAAGGAGGTATATATAAAAGTGGCATCCTTTCGAATTCATATACGAAACAAATTGGAGGCAGCACATCACCAGAAAGTGGGCTTTTCAACCCCCATTGTAAGAAAAAGGGAAATGCACAGTCCCTTCCATAGGTCTTTCTTTCAGCAGCTAATTTAGCAAACAACGTTATACAATTAGCTTAGTTTATAATCTATTGCTAAATAGCCAATGTTAGCATTAACAGCTGTTCACTTCCAGTCTAGAATAAATGTTGCATCAGACTTCATCCCTTTACTGGCCAAGAGCTGTCTCTAGTGGTGGAAAGCAACGCCAATGTTAACTCTTGTTTTGGTTCTAATTCTGGATGTGGTTTCTTGCCCTAGAGGGCAGTGCTACTTCTTTGTCCTCTCATGTTGGCAGACTGGACACTACAGTGACTCATTATTGCCTCTTGAGGTAGTGTTATTATAAGACAGGATGATCAAGGGCTAGCTGGTTAGAATGCTAAGTTCAGTAGATATTGCTGCAACACATGTCTTTAACATAATATCAAAATAGTTATTAGTTTGGTTTTAGTTAACATTTGAACATTTTAAACAAACATTTCTACGGTGGCCGACAAGGGCAAACGCGCCGCAAACGGCAAAACGCTGCAAACACGGGAATGATGCAAATCCAAAAACACACAAACACATAAAACAAATCCAACAGAAAAATGCAGCAACAGAAAAATGCTGCAATCACAGAAACGAAGCAGAAGCAAAAACCTACAA
>NW_023340268.1:12968347-12979953 GCF_004916995.1 Morone saxatilis
TGTGTTTTTGGTATTTGCAGCATTCTGTTGCTGCATTTTTCTGTTGGATTTGTTTTAAGTGTTTGTGTGTTTTTGGAGTTGCATCATTCCCGTGTTTGCAGCGTTTTGCCGTTTGCGGCGCTTTTGCCCTTGTCGGCCACCATACATTTCTGCATATAGCTCTTTTAAAAGTTATATGACTCCCAAAAACTATTTTCATATTTGTTTATATGTGCATTCATGTGTGTTAAGTATAAGGTACAGTCCTGTAGATTTATTTCTGACCACTGTCTTCTCTCTGTCTGTGTCTCTCTCTTTGAGTGTGACTCAGGACGGGACCGTAGGGAGAAAGACAGGATGCTTAAGAGAGGCAATTAGGCCTGATTTTCATACTGTCTCAAAGCTTCTAGGCAAGACCCAAGGGAAACAGGAAACTCCAACCAGTCCAACTCTAGATTAATGTTTTTTCACAAACTGGCTCGAGAAGCACTTGATGTCACTGCTGCTTTTTAATGGGCAGAAGCTCGATTCTGTCATGTTATCAATATTCGTGGAGTTACCATTCGAAAAAGTGAGTGGGAGGACAATTCAACATCCACTTTATGGGTTGTAAATTACATTACAGATTTCTGGGACAGGCTGCTGATGAAGTTAAACAAGGCGAATGTAGACATTTTAAGCAATGCTAATTCGAGGACAAATGAGCTTGCTGCACAGATGTAAAAATAGGAAGACTTCCTCCTAATTTCAATGTGTTGCAATTGAGCCTATCACAATTTCTCTCTCTTTTATTGCTCAAAAGCACAAAGGAGACAGAAAGAGACAGAAGAAAATATTAATTACATGCTATACTGTGAATTAATCAGACTTTCTTGGTCGTGAATGCTGTTTGCACTTGTTTAGTGCACCAGCATGTACTGTAAAGCTGAGCTAACGCATGCTGTTGTACCTATTTGCAGTACCAAATGCACGCCATTTGACAGGAAACCCAGTAATTAGCTAATTAGCAATATTTGTTGAATACAAGCCGTGAACTGTTTGCAACTGTTGGTGTGACATCTTGAATAAACATGCTAGTTCATAGGCACTCAATAAGAACAAGAGCTCTGATAGAACATTTCTCTGTTTCCGTTCTTCCCAAGGAAGTAGAAACAACAAATGGAAACCGTTTCTCATTCTTTCTTTATTTTACCACTGACACATCTCTTTGACACCAAGGTCTATGAGACACATTCAAAAGGAATACAAGATGAATACATGCTGAATTCCACCGTTACATTCAAATACTATTATTCCCCCTGTAGTTTTCTGAAGGAGGGCGAGTAAAAGGAAATCACTGTGTCATACGCATGGCACTAATGATGGTGTGGAACCTGCCAGCCACCTGCAACAATAAACAAACTAGATACATTAATAGTTCCAGCTTGTTTTTGATGTTTCGCACAGGGACTTCAACATACACACCCACACACACCCACACACATCATCTCTCTTTTTCTTGTGCCCCGATATCCTGGTTTTATTCACGTTTCTCTCTTTTCTCTTTTGGGGTTTCCTGGCTTTGATATTTATTTAGGTCATAGAGTCCGTTGCACTTTGAAGAGCTAGATGGGTGTATACAACTTTTAGTTTCTAGATGAAACTAAAACTTTAAACAGGAAAATCCTACAATCAATTGAATTTATTATTATGATATTTTAAAGTTAATATACTGTAATAGAAGGAGTTCAGACACAAATAGAGGTTTACTTGGCTATATTTTTGGGGCCAAAATACATCCTTTTAATCAAGCTTATTTGTAATTTGACTCAGGCTGCTAGACAGATGTTTTTACATTGAAGTAAAGTCAAAAAGAAATCATTAGAGAACAGGGGTAAGGGAGCAGAAAGAGAGATTAGTTGGAGGCACACTGTGGAGAAAAAGGAGGAAAAGATTAGGTAAAAGAGACAAATATAATTTAAGGAATAGCAGGAGACAGTAAATGATTAAGAAAGTCATACCAGGAGTTTCCCGGCATGTATCAGCTCCAGGATGTAAGGAATACAATTAGTTTCACATCACAAGCGCAAATGAAGGAGCTCCACTCTGTTCATAGTTACATCTCAATTTAGACACCAAAGAAGTTGTGAGAAGAAAAGATGTGCTTTAGTGCAAAGAAGAAAAGAATAAAACTTTTGTTGTAAATGTCTATAGATTTTGACCAGTTTAACCAAAGGGGTTTTATTTTTTAAAAGTAAAATTATCCAGTAATTCTAGAAACAAAAGCAAAGATTACAAGAAACTTTAAAATATATAGCTTTTTTTGTAGCAGAAATATGTCTTTTTCTCATTTCTTGCCCTGTTAATCATCCCCATGTCCCCTTTAGATTTATTAATGAAACCACTGGCTTAGACAGCACCACTGGATAATAAACATCATCTTTGTTTTACAGTGACCATTAGGTAATGCAGATTAATAGGAAGGAGTTGTGAGGTGCAACCAATAAGCTATGAGCCGATACCGTGTTGTTCAAGTAGTTCTTTTTAGATGAGTTTCAGTATTTTAATGCTTGTACTGGTGATGTTCAAACTTGAATTAGTCTGTTTTTTCCACTAATGTCCGAATAACTTTCATCTAATCTACACCTCGAGCTTTTACAAAAGTCCCTGCTTCTACCCTCAGCCACCTTTATCGCCTCTGATTTTTTTCCCAATATAGGGACATTTTAGAATCACAGGGCTCTGTACTTCATCGACCCAAAAAATCAGTGTCGGAAACGGGTTTCTCTGAGGCCGGCATTAGGAAGATCCTTTGAAACAGTATAAAAAAAAGGGCGGACTTGCCGAGCAATTGGACATCAAAGAGGACCCAGCTCCATTACAAGCCATTAAAACCATAACGGCTGCTTGGAAAGAGTGAAGCTTAGAGGATCGATAAAGGGCAGTTTAACTGTCTGACACAGCTCACTTATATCTGAAACATCAACTCCCCTTCGACGGAGACAGAGGAAGAGAGAGAAGACGAGGACAAACTTACTTGAGAGAGAGGAAATGGAAAGAGAGAAAGACTCTTAAGATCATTACAGAGTGTTTTCCATCCTTTCTTGTCTTCCTTCTCTCACCCCTCCCAGTTGTACAGTACACATGTGGGTCAGTGACGAGTATTTTTGTTAAAATTCACTTTTTAACAGTTTTTCTAACTTCACTGCCCAAACAGTGTAAGGCAGTGCAACCAAATATTTGTAAATATATATAGTATATATTTTCCTCCTATTGTTATAAGTTACCTCTCTTTTCTTTTAGCAAGATATTTTTCTCTTGCAGCTGGATCTACTTACATACTTAATTCACTCACTTCACTTGCTCCACCTGTTTTGTTTACTTGATAGTGGCATCTAAAATGATTAAAAAATATAATGAAAGAACTGGCCAACATAGAATCATCTTTTACTTTGAATATTTTTGTGTTCATTTGTATGGACAGTTGTGCTGGTTGACATTTTGGGGGTTTTAGCTCCTAAAACAAGGAAATAATACTCTCACACAGACAATGCATGTCATGTCATTGACCCATGTACAGTAATAATATAAGCTGATTTCTACAGTAGATTGGCCTGTAAGACAATTCCAACCCTATACACACACACTGACACAGGAGGATAAGCATCATACTCTCAAAACATTAAAGAAATACGGATTTAACTTGAAAACAGAAAAGTTTCTATATCGTTAAATGTATTTACAGCAACATGTAGCACTGTAGTGAAACACTACCCAGCTGTGCTCCTGATGGCTGTATTTACCTTAATTATACTAACTACGCCTGCCTGAACTGTTAAGTATATCAAACTGCATCTGTATTAAACTGATCAAAGTGTTTTGTGTGACAAACACCAGAAAGACTTGAACACTCCCTCCACCTCCTTACTTGATTAAATTCCTTTTCCTCTTTGTCACTCTTTTCTATCTCTCTCTCCTCCCACACGATCCTCTTTCGCTTTATCGGGGCATCAGAATGCGGAAGCGTTAAGCCTCCTTGAGGTTGATACTGAGCTCAATGCTATTTTCATTCCCTATTGGTGCAGTCATTCAATACCTCTCTTTTAGTCTGCGGCTGCAAATGGAATCCAGTATGATAAGTGGTGATGAATGATAATGTCTCTCTAGCTTCAGGCAACATCAACTTAGTCATAATCACGATAGAACTTGACATAAATACTGAAAGAAAATGGAAATCCTGTCTGTGCATATGTCTATGTATGTTTGTTTTCATGATTCATAATTTCATAGTGACATGGCAGTAACCAGAACTGATTTCCATTGTTGATCAGTTCTTCGGGGGAGATGCTCACTCAATGTTGCTCATTTAAATTCTCATCATAGTCTGACTGAATGGGTCGGATTTACTTCTTTTGGTGTTTATATGACTGGGACAAAATTAACGTTATAAATTTAGGTATTCTTATGTTGTTGGTCCAGACTGAAATACCCCAACAACTATTGAAAGGATTGCCATTAAATTTAGTGCAGACATTCATGGTCCCCATAGGACAAAGAATACTGCGTCACCAAGAGGCTGACGTTTTGGGTTAGTGAAATGTCTTGACAACTGCTGGTTGCATTGACATGTATTACTGCAAACTTGTTTTCAGTTTTGACTTTGTTTTGTTTGTTTTGAATGAGTTCCAGTTATCACTAGGGCAGTTCAAAATATACTTCCAAAAAAATAGCAGGCAAAGATTATGATCCAAAGTAATACAGTAATATGTAAAACCATTATCAATAAAAGTCAGTGTGAAGTCAGTGTGAAGTCCCCCCATTTAGCATTTAAGCATATACGTGTAACATGTAATAAATGATTTAAAACACACTAGTGTTATGAAGCTGTAAACAAATATAAGTGTTTATTAATGTATTTGTAAAAAAAACTATAACTCCTTATATGGACACCCATAAGTGGAGGCTGGTTTGTAAACAGAACCATAATGAATGATAATACAGTAAAACACAGTAATAATTATATAAAATATGTATATTTATATGAGAAGTTACAACTGCTACAAATACTGTACATTAATGCATTTAACATGTTCTTCTAGGTGCTTAGATTATAGTGTGTTACAAAACATTTATTAAATGTTTGTATCCTATAAATGCTAAATAGGGTGACTTGAAGTAAAGTCTTATTAAGTGTCATTAAATCTTATTTTCCTCATTTAAAAAAGAAAAAAAATAGAGGGGGCCTTGTAATAATCTTTTTATTCCAGAGCATATAATTAGGGTTAGCAACAATAATTTTAAAATACAGAAGGATGTATTTGTAATTTATTCAAATTGTAGTACACGTGAAAGTTTCTCTAAACAAACCATAGTGAGGTAGGTGAAATAGATTTTTGTCGTTTTAGAGATATATGGATCGAGTGTTCACTCGCTTCTAGCTTGCCTTTTTTTCCCTAAATTGTGGCCAGGGGGTAAATTTGACGTGATTTCCAAGACTTGTTTTTCTTTTCAGAGACAGTGAACAGTAGGCAAACGGCTTCTCTCCTCTCGAATCACAAATCCCACTGCCAGTTGGTATCCTCTTTGAACAGCTGTGCCACTCAAGCTCAGACTCAGGCAGACAAACAATTGTTCAGATGGATAAATGTACATGCCCATACATGCACACATGCAGAAAGATGCACATGCAGCTTGCTGTATACTTGCACTTCCTAACATGTCTCTCTCACTCTCAAATCACTCGCTCTCCTTACTTTTCTTTCTAACCCTCAGTTTCTCATGTAACATAAGGGGTTTTCCTTTTCAAAGGGCCTCAGAAACCCTTGGGCACAAAGTAGAAATTGCTATAATTGGTGAAAATGTGGTGAAGCATTTGGCACAAGGAAGTCTCATATTCTAATTATGCTGGCAGAGACATGGGCTTGTACTGTTTCCGAATGCATAAAGACATAGCTAGGAAACTGCATTCATGAATACTCATAACATGTTTTCTGCTGCATTATGATATGTTTATAGTGTGACATTTGTCAAAGGCTTTATCATTGTTTTGTAGCTGCAGCATCACATTTACATGTAAATTGGTATCATGATGTGCATATTCAAAATGACTGAGCAATTTCTTGGTGTAATATGAAAATCAACATTTTAAAATGGTCAGATTGAATGTTTTTTATAGTTCCAAACTGGTACCATTCCGCCGTTATACACCAGGCCATTTTTTTATAATTCTGTCCTTCAAATCAGGTAATGTAGTGTGTATGTAGAGTATGCAGTAGCGTCTGTACAGTGTACCGTACATTAAATCTGTCATTGAAAAGATAACACATTTACCCGAGTGTGGCTTATTTTCACACAGATAATGTTTTAGAATATTTGCAATGCCGCAGCTGCTCGAAACACACCCTTATCTGGTGTGATAATAAACAGAACATCTTAAGGACTCCTACAAACATGTTGTTTCACAGTATGGTCCCTGAATACTAAATCTGCTTCACTAGTGTGTTTAAGTCAAAATACGGTCCACATACTGGATTTTCCATTATAAAAAGCCACTAACTATTGATTCTGTGGAACTATACATTGTACACATGTTTTTTTCTGGTCATTGTTAAGGACAGGGTTTCCAACTTGGACAGACGGGGATAAAAACTATATGAGTCACAGTGCTTTGGGTTATGTGAAGTGCTTTTTTAAATATATAAATGTCCTGAGATGCAGTCGACATGGCACAGCTCTGTTTAAAATTTTAATTCAAACCTTTTAGTGGTTTGCAAGCAGGAGGGCCTGAGAGACAAAGCAGAGCGAGCAGCACAGCTAGCTCATTAGTAAAGAGTGGAATTTGTGTGCCCTTAAAACTTTCTGTCTGTCACACACACACACACACACACACGTCATATACAATATACAGGTATGTACAGTATACACACACAAACAGTCATACAGGTGCACACAATCTTCTGCAGATAGACTCATGAACATACACAAAAACAGTTTACTCACACTGTTCAACACCAAATATAATGCATATCATGTACACACACACACACACACACACACACACACTCACTCAGACGCATTGTTATACATTCAAACACTTAAGTGACGACCACTACGCTCCACAGGTTAGCAGAAGAAAATACGGAAAGTGGGGCAGAATGTTCGTCAGCACTGAGCCCAGAATGTGCATATGGTCTTGTCCACAACACACACACACACACACACACACATAGATACACTGACTAGGTAGATGTATTCTCAACTTGTACTAACTTTTAAATGTATAAATACCCCTATGGTATTAGAAGTGATTTTGTGTTTGACATGTGGAGTGCTGGGTATTTCTACATCCAAATGCATCAGGACTGTTTCTCGTCATCATCTGCTTTCAGCTGCTGATTTTCAGCTACTGCATGTCTTGTCCATTTTGATAATATGATTGAGTCCTCACATTAGCACAGCTTTTGCTGGATACAACTTTAACAATAGTAGGTTCCCTTTTGTGTATGTTTAAAGCAAGATTTGATCTATTACATCAACATTTAATATTTGTTTTCATTTCTGAGTATGACTTCTTTTTAAGCTGTAGATATAGCTCTCTCCTTCATTGAGAAGGAACCTTCCGACACCTGACCGGTCTAACAAACCAGTTTAATTATTAGTTGTTTTTGAACCTGAAAAATACATGGAAAACAAGAACGGAAAAACTAAATATCAAAAAATGTTTCTGAATAAGTCTGATAATAATAGCTCACGCAGTTGCAGAATCATGCTTTATTTACAGTTTTTATTTACAGTGTTGTTACGGTTGTTATCAATGTCACATCCACTGATTGGTCTGACCAGACTGATTAAACTCGTTATTTTCCTAAAGTCTTGCACAGTGAAAATGAAGCTCGCCAGATGTAGTCTGGCTCTGTGAAGCTTTGCAGTCCTCCCTGGACTGGATTGCTATTTTTGATGATGAATAATTACTTGCATCTGTTCATTTTATTTATTTTCCAGATCAAACAAAACATGGAGGATAGATCTTAAATATAGTGTGAAACAATCACAAACAACTACATTATCTTAGTTTTTTAAAAAGATATGCTTTTTGCTCTTAGATGTTTTCTATGCTGTAGGGGTGCGCAGTATGGTAAAAAAAAAAATCATATTGCGAATATTTTCACAGATATTATATTTGAGATGGGATTCACAGCATTACAATTTATATTTTCACTGAAAAAATGCTAAAAATTATAGTCATTATAATGCTGTTTTGTCATAGTTTTTACAAAAATTTGGATTGTAGCACCTGGCCATATTGCAATTTCGATTATATTTTGATTAATTGTGCAGCCCTAATATGCTGAATATTGATTTCTTATTTCTCCATTGAAAGCTTCTTTCAATCCAATTTTTAATACCATCTCCTGCAGTTGAGGGGGTGATACTTAATTTTCAGTTCAAAGGTGTCCTGTGGTGCTTGTCTGAACAGTAGCACCTGTATTTTTGCATAAACTGATGACAGTACTTTCAAGTTTTAGTTGTATGAAATCAGGCATGAAATACCTTAGAATTCCATCACAGTAAAAAAAAAAATCCAGAAATATTTCTTCTCCCTAAATGCTAATACAGTATCAAATTCCCATCACACACCCTGGCACTTCTTCTTTCAAACCACTCCCTGTCTTGCTTAATGAACCTCCGTGCTGACACAAGATCCATCATAGCCAATTCATGTGGATATACAGTATGATATATACAGTATACCCAGGGCTAGAACTCGTGCACATATGCACAGGAAATCAATATGATGCTCCAAATTTTCGCCGATCCTAAATGGATTTCTTTCATTAAGTAAAGCAGATACTTGGGCGTTCTCAAGGATTCTGTAGAAGGTTGCGAGAGAGAAGGAAGATCGTGAGATGTGGAATTTCATTGGCCGTGTTACTTGATATTTACCGCTCAATAGGTTAAGGCCTAGGGGGGTCACTGCTTCCTGTGGCGGAACAGCGTGCATTTTTAAAGAAACAGCGCAGACTTACCAGCAGGATGCCCGGCTGCCTCCCTCAGTGTTAGGAAACACACATAAACACACCACCATTGACCTTAAGCTCCAATAAACACCATTAAATATGAATAAGGACATAATTGAAAGTAACCACTTTGACTTTCTTCTTTTTTTCACCCACACACACACACACATACACACTTACACTTTAGTTTACTTTAAATCCAGAGCCCACCACACATTATCTGGCTTACTACTCGACCAATAATAATCTTGACATTTTCTGTGGTGTCATTAGGACACACTGCAGAAACCACACACACACTCAAGCATTTGATGGTGCATGACAATGTAAGAACAACCAATTCAAACTTAACATGGTTTTATCGACAGCCCAAACAGCGCTGATTTATGGTTCATCCTGCTTCCCCCCAACCCGTGATTTTTATAGCATGAGGAGGAAGTACCTGAGAGTTACCACAGACAACTTGAGAGAGGCTTTTAAAAGACAACAATGGGTCACTTGTGAGCATGAAATATTTATTCTGTCCATCGATTGGTTTCCTGAACAACTCCCCCTTCTCCCCCCCATCATCTATACGGACCCCCTCCTCCTTGAACTCTCTCTCCTCCTTTCATTGATCCGTCAGGCTGGGAGAGACGGAGCGAGCATGAGGCCTGGATAGATATTTTACTTGGACCGGGTGTTTATCCTGCAGAGGTAAACTTTGATTTCAGGCTCTGTTGTGGCATTACTTCCTTTTCCCCCACCGGCAGGGAACAGTGGGAGTAATCAGCTTAATTGGTATAATTATGGGGTAAGCAGTGAACCCTTGAACACACGCCTCTGCTTTTCTAAACGGATATTTGCAGATTATGGGGGTAAAGTTCTTTTAATCAGCATATAGCTCGGTCTCCTTTGTCTATGAATGGGGACTAGCAGTGTTCTTCCTTAAATGTGAATAATAATTATTAGAATGGTTTACCAAAATATAAAGCCGCCTAATAAGCAAATACAAGTTCTTACCACATACATTCATAGATTAGATAAAAGTAGCATTAGATTATTTTACAGTGTTTTGTCCCTATTTGAGAAAGTTCTAGTTTTATCAACCCCATCACCTACAAATTATATTTAAATACTACAGTCTGTTTTTGCCATCTGTATTTTGAAAGGAGACTTAATTGCTGCCTGGATTATGTTCACTGGCAATGTTTTTGTGTACTTTCAAATGCAGGACTATGTTGCTGGAGAGCAGGGTTTGCATTCTGAGTCCTGCATTTGGTAAAGTTCAGGCAGGAAAAGCCCTTTGGTTAAGTTTATGGGAAGATCTTGGTTTGGTTAAAGTAAACATGCCCTGTCACTGTTGACTTTTTCATTATTTAACGACCTGAAATATATAACCATAAAAAATGTCATAACACGCTTAATTGCTACAAGCAGATGTTTTATTGTAGGAGAGGATATTATGAAATATGTTTTTCAGTGAACATTTTGCCACTTGGCAGATGCGTTAAAAACAAAATCCCCTTATTATGTTGATAGAAAACAAATTTGGGCGGCAAAAATGTTTGTTACGAAACCTATTTGCTGTGAATTTTTAGAATATAAAGGTATTTTGTAGGAGACAAGGTTGGTTTATTACCATAATTAGCTTTCATTTGAGAAATTAATAATTCAGTATGTATGTGCTGTCTTACAATTATTTTTAAAGAGGTATTCCACTATTTTACCTTATAGAAATGTAGGTCTTGTTAAAACCGGATGAACATAAAATATACAATATATAACAGTCATCTCAACCCCTCCTATATCTATTTAGCACGATCTCATTCAGTTAAAGCATAACACTGCCCTGCAGAAACCAAAGGTTTGAGTGGTATTCAGTCTTTGGTGTCATTGTGCTCAGGGGTCTTTCATGTTACTTGTCTGACTGCCAGCCCACCTCAGACCCTGACCATGTCTCCCTCGCAACCCAGGAGATGGAATTTTAAAAATGTACAGTCCTCTTTGAGCTAGCCTTTTGGCCCCTGCAGGTCTCTGGAAATTGAAAAGTCAGAGAGAGTAAGGTAAGATGGAGGGAAGGATGAAGCCATGAAAGGGGGGGGGGGGGGGGCANNAAGGGGGGGGGGGGGGTTCTGTATAGCTGGACAGACTTTGCATCACCCCTATGGCGAGTTCTCGGCCACTTCTTGTTTCTGTCCCTTTTTCTCTTACCGCTCAGTGGAGTAGCCCTCCACAGCAAAGGCCAGATGCTATCAGATGCCATCATTGAAAAATTCAACCTGTGTTGAGGGCAGTTCATTGAAATGAATCCGCAGACCGGTTCCTGTTTTCTCAGACCTCTCTACAGCATATTTCACAGCTGAAGATGTTTCATGGCCACCATTCGAAAGGTAATTGAAAATCCATGGCTGATTGACTCAGACCCTTGGTAATTAATTTTCCCTCAGTTGCAGGGCTCTAAGACCAACACCCACATCTGTGCTGTGTGATAGTTCTTGTGCTGCACTGAGGTGGTATTGATATAGCTTTGGTCAGCTTCCCACTTCGGATGGCTGATATGTACCTATTGATTCTTACAAATAGCAGTTACACACAAATATGTATATAAAAAACTAAGTATACATATGTATAAAAATAACTGTATATATT
>NW_023340268.1:12980053-12997411 GCF_004916995.1 Morone saxatilis
CATTGCAGTTTGTTGTGTATGGGGCTGCATAACATACACACACACATAAATATATTCTGTAACACACTATCGATGTTGGAGATTGCCTCTAGTGCCTACATAAGGGTGTAGATTTGTGGTTTTGAGTGAAATCTCTCAATAGCTACAGGATGGATTGTCAAGAAATTTGGTACAGACCTAATTAGCAAATGTTTGTATACTAACACGCTAAACTAAAAGTATGAACATCAACATTTTACCTGCCAAATATCATGTTAGGTTAGCATTTAGCTCATAAAACACCAAGGGTTACCAAGTACAGCCTCATGGAGTAGCTAAAGCGGCTGTATGCTCAGTCTTTTTCAGATAAGAGCCCATGTACTTGTACTGTGGATATTAACTTTCCTGCATTTTCCTGCCTTTCCTGTTTCCTTATCTCTCCGCCTCCATGGGCAAGAATTATTTCTAAGGAATACAAAAAAGTCAGAGTATAACTTTCTGTAGGTAGTATAATTTACACACAAAATACAGGTTGAAAACCTGGCTCACTTCCAGTCTGTTATTTAGTCCACCTAACTTGCCTCTTTTCAAGTGTCTAATACCACAGTGACTGATAGCTAGCTTCTCAAGGTGCCTTCTGTTCTACTGCTTCAACTGAGCTGTTGATCAAGGGGGGGATACCTTTTAGAGGGTTGGCATACATCCACCTGTTTAGAGGCAAACAACAAGCATGGCTGAAGGACATTTAGGTGAAAACATTGGCTTATTTAAGTATGATTCTAGTAGACCTTAGCTTCTCTGATGATTACTAAATCGGAGATCAGTTTGGAGTTCCAGGCACTTTGTATGCAGCAGAATATTGCTGTTTTTTAAGTGAAAGAAGGCCCCCTGATGTTACATGGTCTAATATGACATTGATACAGACAGCATCTAGGCCACCAAATCCACCTCTGTACATCCCGCAAAACAACATCAAAAGGAAGTGACATCTACACAGGTAACCAGAGTGGACTTACAGAAATGACATCTGAGAGTTCAGGAAAGAAGAGGAAAGAGACCTAATGACATGTCTCACATTGAAGGACCTTGGAGCCTGTGTCTTGGAGATGAGTCGCTGATATATACCCAGCATGCTTAGTGTGGGAACGGGCTGCATTGACATCCAAGTCACGTTTGAAGCGGGGCGCTGTATGGCACTATAATCATGGCCAGAATATAGAAGAGAAAGAGAGAAAGGCAGAGAGCTCTCTCTGTGTTTGCACGTAGATCTACTGAAGGTCTTCTACCAAACAGCAATCCTGTGAGGATAAAAAGGTGTTTTCCTGATTAGCTCCATGTCATGGTTGACATTTGATTTTGTCTTTTGTGATGACATGTAGATATGACTATCATGTCATGGCGTAGGTGTATTTTCACTCATTATCTGCAGCCTTAGACATCTAACCTTCATTGCTACTCTCTGTTTGTTCATCACATCAGCACAAATGCTCATGATCATACTTGATGCAGGACTTTTAATTTTGATGCATGAAGGGCATTCTATAGGCACTGCAAATGTTTCCACAAAGGTTTTGCATATTCCAGACTATCATCCGGGCCATAGAAACTATACATTTATTATCAGTCAAGATACACAAATTATGCTGACAACCTTGGGCAGAGGCCTTCTGGAACTTTCAAGTTCTTTACAGCAAGAGTAGTCAAACTTAAATCATTTTAACTAAATCACTTTTGCAAATACTGCAATTCTGCAAACATATTTACATTTTACCATCTTTGTATTTTTGCAGTTGTCAGGATTATCAAGGCTGTTGCACGGCATTGCTTATGCATCTGCATTGTAAACACAGATGACTTTTGGCCGTTACGGAGCTTTGTTGTTCGCCGCATGTTGCTTTGAAAAGTGACATATCAAAGAGGTGAGATCTCTTTCATAGCTGACAAAAAATGCTAATTGGCAAATAAAATATGAACTGCCTTTGTAGCAGTGCCAATCATGGTAATCAAGTTTTAATGTTAAGTATTTTTCTGAAGTATTCACACAGCTTTACCTTACCTTGCTATCAAACCATTATTGGGATCTTGCTTGTCATGGCACACACCTTTTAGCAGCATTTCTTAAAGAAGGGAGCACAGCAAGTGGGTCAGAATCAAGTCATGTACTTAAGTCTGTTTAATAGTAATAGTAAGTCTTCCTTCTCTGCCAAGCACAGTTAGTGTTTTTTCAATTATCCCTTTAGGGCTACAAATCATACATTTAAACTAATAGTAAATGTTTTAAACCATTCAATTTAATGGTGCCAGATTAATTTCTTATTTAATAGTTTATTCACTGTTTTATAGCCTTTTGACTGACAGTAGAAAACATCTTTGAGGACTGATTCTCAGTTTCGGATGGAGTCTCTTTGTGGCCCATGTGGCCGCTGGGAAGCAAAATCTTATTGATGTCAGCCTCACCTTAGGGTTCCTTCTGGGTTATTGCAGGCGAGTGGAAAACCTGGGCACTGGCTTTTTAGTATGTGTATTTGTGTGTAACAGAGGGGAGGTGCTGACCACCCTCCAGCCACGCTCCAGGGAGGTGAATGCTGCTTCCACTCCCCTCAAAGCTCCATCAGTCACACAAATCCACACAGAATGGAAGTTGGCTCGGTGTGGAGACGGGTGAATAAAATAAAGTGGTATGGAGAAATGAAATTAAGCTGTGTGTATGAGAGAGAGAGAAAGAGAGAGAGGAAACTGACAGAGAGAAAGTTTAGAAAAGAATTTAGAGAAAAAACTAAAGACATTGTTTCTGTATGCAAGCATGTGTGAAAATCAGATGTGATTCACCAAATTCTAAAATGAGACCTCTTCATTCTTTTCTACTATACTGTTTTTATCAGCTTTTTGTGAAAGCTTCATAAAATGCCTTAGAGAAGGCATCATCATGTACTCAAAACACCACTTCTGTGGAAGTGGCCTATTATTCTCCCAAATCACCATTGCTGTTCTTGCTGACAGAACAAGGAAACACACTCACACATGAACCTTATAGCGACCAATAACCTTGTGAAACACTCATTATTGAAACCATCCAGTTCTGCCAATTCAATTTCCAGCTATAACCACTCAATCAGTCATTACAGCTAGATACAGTCAACCCCACACCCCAATTGGAAAACCCAGCCCTTTGACCCTGTAGTCATAAATCCACCAGGACATAGTATTTCCTCTGTCAGCATGGGCTCAAACTGTTTCAAAGGCTGAATTTTGAAATGGAGAGAAAAGACCTTTTTTCTCCTTATAGACTGCCTTTTGCTCAGAGAGGATGCTTGGGAAGAGCTTGAGTGTCAAAAAAACAAAGCAATTTGCATGGCAAAGAGGTGTTCTGACAAGCAGGGAGGCGGCGGAGTTGTTGCCCAGAGGACTGGACGGCTGTTGAGCAGTGGAGAGGAATCTGCTATTCTCTCTTCTCTCTGGAGAAACCGGCATGTGTAGCCTCCCCTGAGGGTGAGGAACATTGCACAGCACGGTAATGCATTTTGTGAATATCAAATAAAGGTACTAATACAGTCAAAAAGCAGAGGAAAGGCTGTAATGGAAAAGAGAGGAGATATGAAAGTATTTAAGTCTGAAAGCAACTTTGCCATATATAAATGCATGCATGTTGCCTGTATTCAAAGGTATTTGCATGTGTCAGCAATACCTTTTATTTGCTCTATATCTTCAGTTTAACTTAGAAACAGTGTCAACATAGAATAAAACTGAGTTAACTCGTCCCTGTCCTTTTTTCAATGTCACAGTTGCGCGCAAAAACAAAATAAAATCTGATGCTTCAACTGAAACAATGTGAGCATCCAAGATGTGAACAAGAATCTGTGAGGCAAAACCGATGTATGTTATGTCAATGGGTGTGTGGGTGGCACTTACGGAGATCAGATGATCATCAGAAGCCAATGTTCTGTTCAGTTCTGACCCACTGAAGAGCAGGGGGCGGGTACTCTAATGTTTGCAAACCAACGCACGCTCTTTATTGTGATCTCCAGAGGAATATGCGTGAGCAGAAAGGGTGTTTTTAGTCTGAGTGAACTGAACATACTGAATATACTTATCGACAACAGACGGAGTCATTTGGAATGGAAGCAATTTAGCTAAAAGTTTTTAGCCATAAGACAGTTTCTGCCATTCAAGGGCAGGTGTCCTGTCTTCGATTCGGGAACAATGTGAGACGTTTTTCACAGTGTACAGACTAAGTAATCAGCTCATGAGCTACTGGAAAACCTTTTTCTAGTTGTTTCGTAAGTGCCCCGAGGCTGATGCCATCGGCACTTTGGCAGAGTCTCCCTAGTTGTTGGGAGCTGTTCATTAATCATTGCCCCAAGATATTTTTTGGCTAGTATGTGGAAAAAAACCTGCCTTTTCACAGCCAGAGAGTGTATCCATCAGTGTGAGAAGATTGGACATGGAGGATGTGGAGGATGGGAGGGGAAGCAAGGTGGAGGAGGTGGAGAGGAATGCCGAAGGTGCTTGCTGTGAGTATCTGTGACAGGCCGGGATTTAACACAAAGTCAATACTACTGCAAAGTGCAATCACAATGTGTTGGCTAAAGCAGATGGCTGCGATGTGGCCTAGTGGCCCCAGAAGAGATGTTTTATGTCGGGAGGATTTTTCAGACTGTCTGCTCTCTGTCTCTGTCTCTATCCAAGGCTGTCCAAGTACACCTCTCTATTCTTTCACTGTTTCTTAATTTTGTCAACCACAGCTCTTTTTTTTATGTATCACACATCTATAAAGGTCATATAGACCTATTGCATATACTTAGAGAACTATTAAGTAGACATGCATGTCGTATATGTAGTAATATCTCAATATTTATATGTGACAGGAAACTTATAGATTGTGTTTACAAAAAACAAAAAAAATGGAAGATTCTTACAGTCTTCTGCAATGTACCTTTCCGTTGTCTACAACATTTCTAATTGTATTTTAAAACCAGAGGAGAAGAGAGAGGAAAAGAGGTGCTGCGAGTTCTACGAAAACAAGGGTCGTAGAGTACTCTAACTATAAAGATGATTCCTAAAGACTCATGTTAAGTAGATTAGTTGAAATAGATAATTTACTGTCTCACCAATGTGACTAGTCTGTTTGAGAGAGAGATTGTGTGTCTTACTTTAGGTAAGCAGAAGCTAGAGAGCAAGGCCACAATATAGGATGTCAGTAAGAATCAGTTACTCTTTACAGAAAATGGGACATCCTACAAAAAACACTATGTGTTTGTATGGGTTGTTTAGACAAGGTAGCAAACAGGTGGTATATTGAGGTTTAGGTACTGTAAAACAGATTTTGTTCACTGGAGGGGAGATATGAATATTTTTCAACAATGGTCGTTATTCATAATCAATATATTTGAATTGGAACTGTACTTCTATTTGTTTATGTGAGCATTATGTTGACACACAGGATCAGAGGGAAGAGGAACTGGGCTCATCTATTTTCCAACCAGAAGGGGGAAACTCAGGCTGTCTAAATATCTAACTGGCTGTTATTGGGAATCGCAGTGACATTTGGAAAAAAATAGAAGATTTGAAGAAGAGTTGGCGCACTGTTAATAGCTGGAGTGGCAGAAGGGTTGGCTGCTGTGCTGCTGTTTGTGTGTACCACCAAAAATAAAGCCCTTTAGAGTTCCGCTTGACACAGCAAAGCATGTTATGTAATATCTGGGTGTAATGAACATAATGCAGCGGCAGTTATGAAATCCAGGCAAACGTTGTATCGCTGTTGCACGTAAAGGTTTATGGGCATCCTTTACTCTAAAATCGTTCTTCTTTCACAATATTTTCCATTGTACATTATCTTTATAGTTCTTTTTTTTTTATTTCATTACCTTCCAAAATGATATATAGTGCTATATGCTTAGCTTTCTGTTTATGAGGCATGAGAAAAGGGGTATTGTGTAGACTAGGAGAGGCAGGATTCACTGCTTTGACTACAAAAAGCATAAGGATATATCTATATTTTATTGTGTCAGTACATGTATGTGCATATAATGCACATCTAAAGCAAAGATGTCAACTGTGTGTGCTGCATTGAAACTCTGAAACCAGGCAGGTATCCAGCCTCTGTCTTGTTTTCATCTCAGAGGGGAGTGCCGTCCCTGGCTGAGTGAAGCCGCAGGGCACAGCTCCCCTCCGGTTCTGGAGGAATAATCTGTTAGCAATAATCCAGCAAGCCCACGGCAGGTCACATGTTGGGAAATGAGGGCCGAGTGAAGAGCCACATTTGATTATTCAATTCCGTTCCCCTGTGGTTTAGTCAACTACAGTGTTTTTCTGAGCACTCATGTCCAGCCAACACATTGTGCTGCTGATGGAAGTAAGGCTGGGATGTAAACAGATTAGAGACCATGTCTGGTAGCTGTTTGATTTTTAAAGAGGCTATTTTCACTAGTCAGAGAGACACAAGTGTATAACTAGTAGTGTGTATGTAGTGTGGTGTGGATGCATATTGTTCACATGTTTGAACATGAAGTCATTACAGAATCAGTGATGCTTACAAGAATAATTATCAGGTGTTAAGAAAAGTTTCTGAGTGTGCTGTCACGCGCATCTTGTTTTTGTACTTTAGGTACAGATATTTTCCCACCACTTCCTGTGTCCACTGCTGTGTCTGATGCCTTTTTCCATTTTTTCCTTCTAAACTCTTCAAATACTCCTCAAACTCCCCAAATGTTTCTCTGCGAAACCAAGGTATATTACCTGATTATACTGATTACATACAGGTGAGGGCTGTGTAAGCGAATATGGAGATTATATTGAATCTAACATACTGAATGAAATTGCATGCACATTTTCAACGTTTGCCTCTTATCGAACAGTCACCATAGGTATACAACTAATCGATATATGAACAGGTCTGTTGTCGTTTCTCAGTACATCTCCATAGAGTGTTTTCTAAGTAATGCATAATGCATTCCCTGCAGCGCTCATGGTGAGACTCATCTCAGATCATAGGGAGTGATAACATTGCTCTTCAGCTCTCCCACTGCAAAAAGAGGAAGCATTGACTCTCCCCTATTTCCTGATGAATGGAATATGATGGAGGAAGTATGTGTCCAGTTCAAACTAGTGATGAAGTCAACAGTTTTAAATTGTTTTCCTTATTTTTTCATGAATTTTTCATAAATTCTGTCCAGGGTGTCCCAGAGTTTAGTCCTTTATAATGCTATACAGTCTTTTCCTATATAATACTATTAGACATATACATGATCCAAGAAAAAATCCAAGACAGCAATGGCTGGGCCTAAAAACTGTGTTATGCACAAAGCCAATCTTTGTCCATTATCTGGTGTGTGTGTGTGTTGCATAAAGTAATTCAGTACCTAACAGAAATAGAGCAAAGAGCAGCATGTGTCATCTAAACATTTTTAACCCAGCTTCAATCTTACCCTGAGAGTTGATCTCATCAGTTTTGAGTGACCCAAACACAACACTCTACCATAACCTTCTGGCTAAAAAGCCAAACATTTTGTTAGAAAGCATTTGAAGCCACTGCTAGTGTCAGTTTATCACAGTCAGACAGGTAAATTTACACCTTTTGACTTGTTGAATAGAAAATTGCTGTGAAAATACTTTCCAAGGATAACACAGTCACTATCTTTGGTCACTATGGTTACAGGAAAGTGACTCAGTTTACTTGGTCATACACACAGTATTAGACAGTAGTATGTAATAAAATGCTGAACTGCCACCCCTCAATTAAAACTATTATTAACTGTGCAACACTATAAAACTCATGTATATCATGCAAGGTGCTTGTTACAGGGGAATACTGATATGTAAAAGCATGTTATGCCTCTTCATCTTTTGACTGATATCTCCAGGCCATCTCCCTTGCTGTAAGTAGATAGCCTGCAAATCAAATTAGCCTTCTAATGGAGAGAGATGAAGAGAGAAGGAAAGATGAGAGAAAGAGGGAGGAGAGGGTGAGAGCAGTCACGATAAATCTGCAGGATTACGTTATTGTCTTTTTTGTGAATGGAGGAAGAGAGAGAATGAAAGAGGAAAATGGGCTTGGTGGTCTGAGTAATATTGACATCAGGGGAGC
Organism: Morone saxatilis; assembly: GCF_004916995.1. Taxonomy (NCBI): domain Eukaryota; kingdom Metazoa; phylum Chordata; class Actinopteri; family Moronidae; genus Morone; species Morone saxatilis. The sequence goes on from NW_023340268.1 coordinate 12,988,116, forward strand.
TTTTTCAAGGATGTATAACCAATTAGAGTGGCCCTCCCACCACAAGCTTCTTCTCAGACTTTGGGACAAGTCACTGGAACTCCAGCAGTGCTGCAGTGCTGTATTAGATTGCATATTGCCCAACGTCTGTAATGGAATCCTTTTGCTTGAGCAATCACAGAATTCTGGTACCAACGCATACATGCATATACATACATACATAGGCACAGACAATACACCTTTTTCACAACAGCCATTTTGATATTAAATAATAGGGCAAACACAAGTGTTACCAATGATACTAATGAAGGTTCCATTCAATTTAGTGTAACAGAGCCTTTAAAGTGAAACAACGTGCGCAATGCAGCACCCTGACCCTGTTTGACATGTTTGTTCGAATGGAACTGAACCTTAATTAGTATAATTGGTAATACCTGTATTTACCCTACAAGTTCAAGTCAAAATGGCTCCTGTGAAAAAGGTCTGCAAGCCAGACCAATAATGGATTTTTGAGGCTGATATGATATTGATATTTTAAAGTTAAAAAAAAAAAATACAATGGTTGATAATAAATGCAGGTTTAAAGAATTTTGTAAATTTTATACTTGTGTGCAGTCCTTGATGGACAAATTATGCAATGGGAACACTTTATCTAAATGACCTTAAGCAAAGTCAAATGTTTTCTATCTGCCATCATTTACAGTAATAATGATAAATCTGTCATAGCCTAATATTGGCCCAGAAATCGGTCAGGCTTTAAGACATACAGGCATGACCTTATGATAAAACATAGTTATCACAAACACACACAAAAATGACAGGAAATATTTATATATATATACCTGTGTCCTTTATTTGGTTTTATTCTGCCAAGCTTTTACTGTGATCCTCTCTATTTCCCCCATCTCATATTTGTGTTCTGCTTTGCATCCAAAACAAGATGCTGCCATCCTCGGAGAGAAAAGGAAAAAAGACAGAGAATGTACAGAACAAAAATGAGAGCGGGAGACGACGTTGCTCATGAAACCATCTGGGTGTTCCCAGCATCATCCTCTCGCTCTGGCACAGCGGCTGTGTTTTTCCCTTCTTCCTCTCTCTCCTACATGCCGTGTCTGTTCTGTGTACCCATGCCTTATTTACCGTTGCCTTCATTAACAATTTAATTGAAAAGCAAGGGGAAGAGTCACATCTGAATATTATTGGACCAAATGGGACCGATAGAGTCCCATAAGTATGGGCTGTAAATGCTTTCTCCAGCAAATGGGAGAGACAGAGAGAGAAAAACTAGATGTCTGCCAACTTAAAAGATAGTAATTTGCAAATGCTGGCTGTCTCCAGTGAAATGTTTGCCCACTCACAACATGAATCGACTGTGTGTGGGCTTCCCCTGCACTGCCCATACATAACCTATTATAGAATGAATATTACACAGTGCGATTTGTCAAATATTTTAATACTTAACCGAGCGTCAGTAAACACGTATGTTCCTCCTCAGGGGGAAGATGGGCTGTAGACTTTTTCATTAAGCAATTTACGTGCAGCTTTTTATTTTCTCAGGTTAGAAGATGAAACATTGTGTTAAAGCAGGGGGAATACAGTATGTGTTCGGACAAGGAAATCTGTATGGTTGTGCATGTGTACACACTTGCAGTCATTATTAGTGTACCACCATTTCCGAGGAACACGATATGGGGAATGGAATACAAAAACTTACTGCATGTAAGTAGGAGGGGAAAGGAAAGAAATGATGAGGCCAGGATAAGTGCTTTCTACAAAAATGTCAATCATTATAAGGGGCTTCATTTTGGACTAAAAATGCTTTTTTGCTACACTACACTGTGTGAGGGCTTCTAGTGGGGTGATTTTCAGGCAAAGGTGGGCTGCCTACCTTACCCCAAATCATTTAACTATGAAAACACACCTATCGCATCCACAAAAAGTGGACGTAAAAAGTTTATGTTTTCCTCACTGACAGAAAGCAGCTTGACTTTATGTCAGAAATTGTGGATTTAATAATGTAGATACTGTGGGAAAAAACAGTGTCTCGAAATGTCCATTACATCTAGGAACTGTGGCATTGTTATGCTACATAGAGGTTGCAGGGAGGAATTTGTGTCCTGCATCCCAAGTACTGTTAGGTTTAGGCTGCTAAATTGGTAGGTAGAGTATACTATTTCTTGGCAAGGGAGAGGAACTTCAGCACCGGTTGCATGGCAACCTCAGTGTGACTCCAGAAAGTTACTGTGCTTGGCCAAGAAAGTTTCCAGCACATAACCCCCCCCATTAAACCACATTGTGTACATTTTACTCGTTGGTTCTTTACACAGAAAACAAATTAAGTATAACATGTTTATTAGTGAGCTTTAGCTAGGCTGCTGGCACTAACTTCATTTTTAGCATACAGACTTGTGGGTGGCATCAATCTTCTCATCTCAGCAAGAAAGCAAGTATATGTATTACCCAAGAGGCTGACCTATTCCTATTTCTGTTGCTATTTCTGAAACTAAAACTGTTTTAACTTTGGCATAAAAAAGTCTGTTCATGTAGGATCCCATTGCTCATACTCAAAAGCTGATTAAGTGAGTAAGTTTCAGGGTCTTTAAAGCTGACCACAGCTGCAATTCTACATGAAGAAGAAACCATTTTACAGCCAGTCTGTAGCCAGCAAGGTCTAAAGGCGGGTGCTCAAAACATTTTGGCTGGAGTTTCACTTTAATTGCAAATAGGAGGACATCGACATTTTTTGCAGTGTGTTCACTACAACCTGGCCAAGTAAGCAGAGAAAAATACTAGCTCATGCAATGTAATCCCCTGCCTCCCTGAAGGAATCAGTGTGTAGAGCGATGGATAGAGAGGAAAGGGAAGGAAGGAGGGAGGGAGGGGAGAAAAGAACAATAATGGTCTCTACAGTTCAGCATCTGCTCATTAATCATTCATAGACAGCCAAGTGGCAGCAGCAGGGAGCACAGTGAGATTTCAGGTTACGGTATCAAATCTCAATTTATAAATAGAATAGTTATGGAGCTAGGCTGCAGAATATCATCCCTCATAGCCCCCACCTCCCACCTCCCCCTGGGTATTCACTGATTTTTCTGTGTCTAAGGTTTGGCTAGCACGCAGTGAAACAGTGTACCCTTATGACTAAGACCCAAAGAGTGGCCAGTCACATACAGTGTACAATATTTAGGAAATTATGTCATGCATCCTTCTCATAAACGTGCTCTGGCAAATCAAGCTGCAGCTCAAGTGGGCGTCGCATCCTTGCCTCTCACTTCACATCCGATCCTGTCAATATCTGCTGTATACTCCACCACACTTGGATCGATGATAAAATGTTTTCCCCCGATCCTGCTGGTGATAGCGATGCTTCACTGCCACTCATCTTCATCGTTCAAGGACAACGTGGCGATAGATGGCCATATGAAGAATGGCCGAGTCCTATAAGCTTGTGTCATCGCTGAGGCGATGAGAGGGGAGGTGTCCCATTTTTCCTGCTTCTCACTCTCAGAGACATGGTGGTGACAAGTGACACACTGTATTGAATAATGGTCCATGAAACTGCCACATCTAACATCCCACATACCATACTGTACAACAAATAGGCCCTTTTGCATATTTGGTCGTGTAAGACGGGGCAGGAGAGGGTGGCATATAAGTTCATGTGTCTCGTTTGATTTACAGCTTTAGTTAATGACTTAATAGCCATTGAAATCAATAATATTTACATGCAGACATGCACTGTTATGAGTTCATTTTTATCTTTAACATGAGAACATTTAATGGCTGTATCGAGCTTAGCATATCTAAGCACAGCTGTTTTACACATTTGTCCGTGCCAGGCAAGCCAAGCACTGAGATCACCCATGACCTTAGAAAAGAGTCCACAAGCTTACTCCACTATGAACCCTGTGCCAATGATGTAGCTTTAAGTGATCAGCTTGAGGGGAGAGCCTAAGCATCTTAATCTGAGCTTAAACTCCTTAACACAGCATTAACAAGTGATATGAGCAACCATCAGCCCATCAATAATTAACTGGAGCCTTAACCCTTAACTTTGGGCCTTTTTTATCTTGAATTCTTTATTATTCTGATAACAGCTGGTTTGATAGGTGACTTTAGAAAAAGGTTTTAGGGTGGTTTAATGTTTTTGAGATTACAGATTTGAATAGAACATGTTACCCAGTCCTCATTCTTTTTTGCTGTCTTCTAATTCTCACTCTTTTTTGCCATCTTCTCAGCCCCTTCCTCACTTTCTTTTTGCACATCTTGTTCTTCGCTACTTGTCACTCTTGTCTACGATGTGTGGACCAAACTGAATAAGGTGAACCTCAGAAGAGGAGGCGTTGCGTGTGTTGGTGAGATGTCCGTGCATGCTGGATGAAATACCTGCAGTGAGTAAATGAAAGCCTCTGCCTCGCACAGCAGCAATTCAAGCAGCAGCGCGTGTATGATTGAATGCTCGTGCAGGGCAATCCAAACACTGAACACTGCGCAGGAAAGGTTGAATGCTTGTACCTCACAGGTTTAGTGGCAATGTGCATGTGCAATCAAGTGCTTAGACAAGGCCAGACCGAACATCAAACCTTGTGCAGCAAGTTTAAATGCGTGTTAGGATGCAGGTGAACGGATGTGGGCGTGCAAATGATTCGCTATTGCAGCACCAATCCTGATATCAAATGTAAAAGTAATGCATCATTTTATCACATTAGACCTGTCATCAGACCCTGTGAGGCTCTTTCTTATATTATTTAGTCTGACATTTTTCCAGAAAGGTGTTTTGTATTTCGCAACGTCAGACTCAGCGAAGGCAGATACAGATACGAGGAAGGAAAGGCGTAACTGCTGAGAATAGAATAGAGTCTGAGAGAACAGACCACGAAAAACCAGGTCTAAACGATTGACCTGAGATAAGAGCGATGTAGTGCGGTGTTGTGCAAGGCCAGCAAGCATAAACAGAGTCTGTGTGCATGGGTGGGGTGTGTACATGTTGGCACTAGCTATAACATTATTGACACACAGGGGCTGAAGCAGGCCATAAGCTATTTGAGAGGAGGCAACTGCCACATCAGTCACCTGTCTAAAGGCCAGTTAGTGGGCATAGCATGTGATGATGTGCAGTGTCGGAGTCAAATGAAGAGGGCTTCAACAGTTTGAATGTAAGGTTTATTGTTTCTACCACATGTGAATTCTTCCATTGGACTTTTTGTGAAAATAAAAATAGGAAGTGAATCCTCTCTACTTTTATAGCGATGAAAGAATGAAACCCCAGTAACAATAAAAAAATATCATTCATATACACTTTAAAAGCCTTGAAATAATTAATAACTGTTTTGAGAGGCTAATAATGAAATGTTGAGTACAGAAGTGTTGTTGTAGAAAAGAGTATACATATGATTCGACGTCATTAATTAAGCAACAACTTCCGTACGTGGCTTGCTAACTAAAGTCAAAAGTGGAGGAAGACAATATGTGTTATTTCCTTTAACATATTAAACTCACTCCTTTATTGTGAAATCAGTTATGCGAGTATTAAATATTTTCATGTCATCCATTTAACTATTTTATTTCCAGATGTCAGTAAATGTTTTATCTCAAAGGTAACAGGAAGATTTTTACCATATTCCCATCAGTAGTATTAGTACTACACAAGATTGTAATTCTCATCATGCTCTGTGTTTCTCTGCTTAATTCCTTCTGAAGAAGGCATGCCAACATGGATCGCTATAATGGGGGTCAAATAATAAATTATTATTCTGGATTCCTCTCATGTCTGCATGTACTCATTTCGTCTGTTTACCAGCACCACTGCTATCAGCCTCCACTTCCTGTCCTCCAGCTTCATGTGTGGAAGCCCAGCACATAAAGCACACACACGTGGCTAATGCATCTCATCTCAAATAGCTCCTAGCTATTTGGAAAAATGAGAAACCAATATCTATATAATAATAAAAAAGTCTGTGACGCCTACCTTCAAGTGTGTGCAGGTGTATGTGTGCATGTTCAGGGTATAACTGACCAATAAAAGCTGGAGCCTTCTCTCACATACAGGCCAATACATTTCTTTGGGTTTTTCATGTGTGTGAGTAGGTGACAATTTTTCATGATTCCTTTGATGGACCACCTAGCAGTGGACCAGAGTTTATTCCATTAATGGTTAGACAGCTACATGCCGCAGTCAAAACCATGTGTGCTGTTGTACATAGTCGTACCAGAGTGAATGAACACTCACACAGGCCTGGTCCAGCCCATGTTGGAAGCTGTAATGCCTCCATCCTACTGCGCATAGTGTGGACCTGAAGCCACTTTGTTCTCTGTGTGCTATTAGTACATCTGATCTCTCTCCTAGTAGTCAATCCATGTAGCAATATGTTCTCCATCACTCTCACACTGCAGAACTAAATTGCAGTAGAGTCGAGCGGATTCACTCCTCTCCATTTAACCCCCGACTTTAAAATGAGATGACTTCAATGCACTTGCCTCGCATCCCTTTCCACAATTGGAGACAATGATTTGCGTTTTCCACCAACACATGCTTGACTAAGCCATATTAAGGTTTGGTAGAATATGTAGTTATGCAGACATTCTGTATGTGTCTACTTATACTCGTGCAGCCCACACACACCAACTTCACTGTGCAGTATAAGATCAATAATCAGACGCACACATAGCACTTCATGATTCATGGCTCATAAATCTCATCTTTCTTCTCTTGTTCAGATTGCCTGTTTGTCTATATCCCTCCATTGGCTCCCCACCTGACTTTCATTACCACTGGGCCTCTCACCCAGTTCCTCCACCATCTACCTACAATATTCATCTCTTTCTCCCTCTTCCATTTCTGGCACTAATGAGGTCTGGATGTGGTTGGTGTGGGGTCCAAAGCTTCTCCCTTACTGCCACCTCTCAAGCTGGGTGCCCCCACAGTGCGCCAAATGCCTCTCTTGAATATTGAATAAACCCCAGGACCACCTCCGTGCTTCCTGATCAACAGCACTACTATTACCTAGCTATTACTCTGCACGGGGTCTCAGGGCTCCATCAGAATGGATGGGCTTTGAATCTGTTCTGTTGTGGGCGAAGGTAGAAATAATAGGCACGGGTGGGTTGAGCTTTTGAAGTTGTTTGGTACTATCCCTTGTGATTATCAAACCTTTCCTTTCAGTTTTCTAACTTGCTGAAATTGCCACACAGCACCTCTCAAATGTGTGTTATTCTGGGATGCATCCAATCAAGATCAGCTGATTTGACTGCATGTACATAAAATTCTCTGTGGCCTCCGATTACCCCTTGAAAATATGGGTCCTACTTTGATTACTATTATTTAAAATTCATAGAAACCCTTTTCTTTCTCTTTTTTGGCGAATCAATAATGTAAAAATGTCCATATTCAAGTTTAACTATAGAAACTGAGTATTTTGTTTTGTGACTGTTGCCTTCCTCAGTGATATAATGGATTTACTCAAAAGTTTTCCACTGGATTGAACATCTTGGATGTTAGTGTAGGTCATTCGTGACCTGCTTATCTTGTCTTATTGATATCCCATTTGTGTTTTCTGCAGCACAAAATGTTCAACAACATCTAGGATTTTTTAAATTTGTATTGTATTTGTAAGGTACAGACTGTAGAGTGATTTTTAAAATGGAGAGAAGTGTTTATTTTTGGGTGTGTTGTTGAAATATTGATTATGCTTTTCCATAAAACTTATGGTCTTATTGATATTTGTACCTAGAGACTTGAAAGGGTGAGAGCTTGTTTTTAAGTACTTGCTATTGGATAACTGGTGAACTTTGGTGGAGGAACATCGATTTTCTTTAACTGGAACCATTCAAAAGAATTATTATAGAACAAATTATATTTGGCTCATACTCCTCTCCGTGTGAGGCATACACACAATTTTTGAATGACTCTTTTGTGTAGAATACATTGGTGACGCTGTCATATTACAAATCCACAGTTTCAGATTAGTCAGTGATGTAACACCTTTGGTATAATAAACTTGGAAGGCATGAGCAAAGCACTGTGAGTGAGCTGATATTTACCTATCATTCATTTTTTATCTAGCCTCTCCATGATAGTCACTTCATTATTCAAAGGCCAACCACACAATTAGCACCAGCAGATCCTATTGCGAAGCAGTCCCGCTAGGACCAATCAATGCTATTAGTCCCGTCAATGTGATTAGACACACTCTAGAATCTTCCTCATTTCTCCTTCAAACTGCTTGTGCTAGGATAGGTTGTAAGGCTTGTTACCTTTAAATTATGCACCATTGATTCCCAATCCCATACCAAATCAGGCAGGTATATTGCAGAAGATATAAACAAAGACATTTTGCAGTGGATGTTGGTAATAAGGGCTGCGGCTGTGTTATTACCATTATCTCAGCCACTGACTCACAACACCGAACGTCTGCAATGACTACTATGATCAACTAAACAAGAAGCAGTTACATCTTATATGAAATGAAGCGTTGATTTACTAAGCTCATTTTTAGCCTCACTAGCTGTGTGGCTCTGGACTGATCTAGGCTGAAATATCTCTGAATGGATTACTGTGACATTTTCTACAGGCATTCATGGTTCCCAGATGAATTCTAATGACACTTAGGACCTCCGACTTTAAATTTATCACCATTATGAAGTTGATACTTGTGGGTTTGAGTGAAATGTCGCAACAGCTATTGCACTGGCTGTCATGGAATTAGGCACCAACTTTAATGTTCTCCTTAGGGATAATTGTGACCCCCTGACTTAACATCTAGCTCCAACATTAGGGCAAACTATATTTCAGACTTCCAAAACTTGATATATCGATTTTGCTAAAGTCAACACAAAACAAGAAAAACTACTGTTAGTATAGGCATAGAAAACTAACTGAACCACAAACATTGGGCACTGAACAATCTATATAGCTAAATGAGCCTGGCATTGGCATCTCCAAGAGTCAGCAACCAGCATCTGGAACAACATGGTATACTATATATAGTGAGCTTAACAAGTGAAGCACATGATTAGGCTGATCAGTCAAGGCTCATATATCCCTGCCAGTGGGATTCTAGCTCAGCACTGGACAGCCTCAGAATTAGCACCCTGGACAACAGTTGTGACAATAGCTTAAAGCCCTACAAAGAATCAGTTGGTAATTGACTTAAGAAGTTCAAGATGCAAACCACTTACTCCAGTTGAGTGTCATGGAGTCTGATTCAAACCTTATTCACTCGTGGTGTACTTGGTGAATCACCAGTAAACATCAAATCAAATCAAATCAAGTTTATTTGTATAGCCCTTTACAATAGCCGAAAGGTACCCAAAGTGCT
>NW_023340268.1:12997511-13000685 GCF_004916995.1 Morone saxatilis
GCTTTATATCTGTGATGCAGTCCATCCAACATCTCACATTGCTCTCTAACTCTGTCTCTCTGTACGTCTTATTTTCTATTTTGTGCCCCTCTCTCATTCTTTGTCCATGCATAAACACAAAACTAGTTTGATTTGGACTTGAATAAGCCCAAAAGTGAGGCAGCAAAGCTTTTGTACTCACTTCAAATAGAATGTGATAAGAAACCGTGTGTACAGAATATATCGCCACTGCGATGGTATCAGTAATTCACCTCAAGTCTTCACAAAAACCTAATGTCTCAGTGGGGCCAGACAGATCCTCAGTCGTATTACCAAGAGCCTCGGTGACCTTGTGGTGAGATGAGAGGGAAAAGCAGCCAGGAGCCCACTGCCACAGCTTTAATTACTACTGGCAAAGGAAGGCTGCTGTAGTTTGTGTGTATCAGAGAGATCTGTGGTTAGAAAGAGTGTGAATGCATGTGCCTTAACCTGTGCGTGATCTGTGTGTACGTGCACACTGCATGTGTAGATCCACTGGTGTAGAGCTCTCCACCAAAGACCATCTTATTTGGGCTGGCCTTCTTTAAAACGCTCTTACATAAGCCACTACTCTCAGATGTGTGATATCATGGAACTATTTTTGGCTTTTCCTCTAAAAAAGGCTGTTCAGAGTTAGATAAAGACTAGCCTATTCTTTAAATAATACATCGGAGCTCCCTCTCATCTCAGCTGTCTTAATACACTGTCCTGACAAAATTGTGCTATAGCTGACTTGGATTGGCCTCTAGACTTTGGCTAGTTTGAGAAAAATCATGCACTATCTTGTTAAACTTTAGCCCTTCACATCAGCTGACCTGGATTCAGTGGCCATATTTTTGCCACTGTCCTATATTTTGCTCTAATATCAAATAGATGGAAAAAAAACTTGCCTGATGTCACAATTGTACATTAATACTCCAATATTATGCTTTCCATGGTCCATTTTAATTCACAGCAACCCTGTGCTCTGGCCTCTCTAATGTAATGCATGTGTGTGGGGGACTGAAGGGATATGCTAAAAAACTTTTAATTACCTTGTGTACATTGACAATAAAGTAATCGTCTTCTATATGTCAAGGTCTTTATTCACAAACATTTGATGTCCTTATATTCCATAAACCTGAAGGGTTACTGCATGACCGAGTTCTACCTGTGAGAATAAAGAAATGAAAAATTGATTGCTTATAGTGCCTTGATATTTTTTTATTGGATTTTTCAGTATGTGAACAATATTAGTTCTCTATTTCTGTTTCTCTCTGACACTCACTTATACACATTTATGTTACAAAAAATCCTAATACAACAATGTTGGGTGAATTCAATCTGACAAGGTAATCATTCATTGTTGATGTTTTATGTTTTGTAAAGCTTTATCACTGACCTGTTTGCATTTTCTGATGACCCAAATTTACATTTATGACATTTTCCTTTCAAAAGAAAACGAAATGGATAACCAGCACTGTAGCAGACCTGCTAAAGTTTTAAATTCAGAATGTGTGTTTTTTGTTCAATATTTTCTTTTTCTGTAGTTCTTCTTGTATTCTAACACATGAAACATATAAAATTGTGCCAAAAGCCAAAACAACTCCTACAAAACAGCACAACTCAGGCGAAGTTAAAACACCTAAATGGGGAAAGGAATAAGGTTGTGGAGGCTCTTCTAGCCACAAAGTTTTCTCCCAGTGCAGTTGTGAAAGGACTGGTGCAATCAATTTGGTTTGAGAAGATCAGCTCTTATTAGAGATCCATAGAAGCATCTCCCAGTGTGGGTGTAGCAAACAGCCTTAGCTAAACGGAGATTAAGGCAATGCTGGAAAGGCCCGTTGAAGCCCTCTAAGACTGGTGGGTGATTTTGGATTTAGCAGTGGTAGCAAGATAAAGGCCTTTCTTCCTGCTTAATTGATGGCTGTAATCCATGTGTTGTTTTAAGAGTACGTCTGGCTGATGTGTGAACACAAACCCCTGTGGGTCTGTGCAGAAAGTAGTGATTTAGTGGGCCAAACTGAGGGTTTCCCACTGGTTGGGTGAAGACTTGTAGAACTGGGATCCACTAAAATGGCTCAGTTGATAATATAGAGGTCGATGAGGGTGTAAAAAAAGCCTGCCATTTGGGTAAATTTTTAGTATAGAAGCTCTATATGGAGGACAATAGTCTGAAATGTAAATATTCATGTCATTCATACAGATTCCTTGATAATCTTTAATCTTCCCCATATTTAAGAAGTCAAACATCTATTTTGATGTTCCTGTATTTCTGCCCAATACAGTCAGGTCAAGCTAAACTGTACTATCATGGCTGCCATGCTGCAGCATAAGGTACCTTTCTGGGACTGCCAGTCTTGACATCTATAAATAATATTTTTTTTAATGCCCTCTGATCCTTTGAGTTAAGTTCTCACATTTCTGTCATTCTAAGTCCCTTTTCAACCTACGATATATTTCCAGTGGTAATCAGATTTCAATGAGTGTACAATTATACAAGCAGTATACTGTGATTAATGAGTAGTGAAGATGTCTGGAAGTGGATAGAAGCTTAATGAGAAGATCACAGCCATCCCTAAAGTTAGAAGGTGCTTGAACTCCTCAACACTTTAGCACACTTTTAGGAAATCTACTGGTGTACCGCTTGGTCTCAGTCAGTATTATAATATCCTTGTGTTGATCGCTATCATGAATCACAAGTTCTGCTTAATCTCTACAAAGTATGTAATTAACCCTGCACTGATTCATATCGCATATTATATTACCAAAGATAGGACATTGAAAATAGAGCACGGTGCCTTGTTATTTTAGCTCAGCTGCTAGTGCCTAAATACTCAGAACCAGTTTCAGACCCCTGCTCTGAATGTGTATGTCTTTGGTGTTTTTTAAAGATGTCTGTACAATATCTTCTGACATACTTTACTTTAAATGAACCGTGTTGTTTTTATGGTATATTAGTTACAGTTCTACAAATACAAATCTATGATGCTTCCAATAACAATCATTTATGAAGCCGTTCAAACTGGACATAAAAATCAAACAATAAAGTGGTACATCTTTGTCTATTCTACACATGCTGGTTGTTACATTGTTAGACAAATTGTAATCTTAAAAATTAATTACAGCCATTTTTGCCCCTGGAGAAAATTAGTGAGCCAGAGAGAGAGAGAGAGA
>NW_023340268.1:13000742-13001044 GCF_004916995.1 Morone saxatilis
TGTGTGCAGGTGTGTGTGTGTGTCATAGAGAGTGGGAGTATGTTATACTTATTATTACTTATTGTATTTTGAGTAGTAAATGTAGATTTGAACAGTTTTTAGCCTCAAACATAGTACAACACCAGCGGAATACATATTTTTAACATTCTCATCATGTTTCATGAGCATGTTTGCACTATATTAATCGCTCAATAAATCTTAACTACTTTCACCAGACCAGTATCAGCTTAAGCTACACTCTCCAACTTTTCCGACTCTATTACATTCAGCGAAGATTTATGCTTGCTATATCACATTTAGTT
>NW_023340268.1:13001144-13006891 GCF_004916995.1 Morone saxatilis
TATGCCTGTTTAAAAAGGCAATTAGTGTTTGAGGTTATTCTTACGTGTGTATGTGTGGAACCTGATTCAAACTGCTTGCATGTGAAGAACGGAAATGTTTTTAACTTACAAACCCAGAGATTAATCATGTTCAAGTTGCTTTTCCTTCGCCATCAAAACATACGCAAACACTCAAACAGGGACTTGCACACCTAAACAGTACATACTCCAAGACACACACACACAGTCACAGTCACAGTATGAAGCCAGTATGAAAGGTGATGCATACAGGGGTCATCAATATCCACCTAATATTACAGATCTATTTACAGTTACACCTTGAAGGGACTATATCGCTTACATTTCAAGTAATTTGTTCACACCCTTTGACTATGAATGAGTGTCTGTGCACGTTCGTCATGGAGCACTGCCATGGTTTCATCCCTGAAATGACAAGAGGCCACTGACCAAAGCAAGGTCAGACCTGAGATCAGTCATCCGGTGCATTAGGGACAGTGACGCGGTACTTAACTGTGCTACTGTACCAACAGTTCAAGTGACACCAGCAGTAATCTGACAGTTTGGTGCCAGGATTAGTTATGACCGTGGTATCAGTCAGACTCAAATCATATTGTATTGTTCTCTCTTTTTGTCATTCCAGCTGTCCTTTGCAGCAACAACTCCAGTTCTGGCGGACAAGAAAAAGTACCCCAACTTCTTCCGCACCGTCCCGTCAGACAACGCTGTGAACCCAGCAGTAGTGAAGTTCCTCAACTACTACAACTGGAGCCGTGTTGGGACCCTCACACAAGATGTTCAGAGGTTCTCAGAGGTCAGTATTCCATACTCATTCTTTAAAGATGCTACATTTTGATACGTGAACTTCTGCAAAAGAAACCTGAGGTTGTAAAGTGAGATGCTTAAGAGAGCACACACAGGGAATAGGAACCACTTTTGTTGTATTCTGAAGTATAGCAGGTATGTTGCAAAAAGATTGTTCTTCATCAGAAGGCACTCCAACCTCACTTCTTCGTTATAGTTCAACGGTTTCACTTTCTTTCTGTCTTTATTGTACATCAATACTATAATACAATAAGTCCAAAAAGTAGATCAAATACATAAATAATAATCCAGTGGACTGACAAGCTTTTTATGTCAGTGTAGTTTTCTTCATTCCAGTTGTGCCATCCTTATGCCTCCGAGTTTAAGGCAACAAACTTTTTCCATGTTCTGAAGGTGAAGGTTAACATCTCACTATTATAAAACACTGAATATATTTTCAGTCAGGAGGATGTTTATCTTGTCATAGACAGATACAGATACAGAGACGGGGAGTTGTGTCAGTACAGAACAATGATTGACATTTATTTTACGATTATAATTCAGATGATGCCAACATGATTTAAGTGGGTGGCAGTCAATTAATTTCAACCTATTCTCCAATAGTTAATATTTTTCCACCCACATTAAACTGCATGGATGGCTTCTACATGATTCTAAAGAAATGTGAAGATTAACATTTTTGTTTTTTTGTGAGTAAAACTAGAGCTTAATCCTACCATTTACATTATGTTTCATGTCTCTAGCAATGAATAAAAACAATTTTCTGGCTGTAAATATAGAAGGAAAAGTGTTTCCACCCACCTTTGGACCACAAAAAGCAGATGAGAGTGCAACTTTTGTAATATAAATTACTGTTTACATATATGATTTTGCTAGATTATTTATTTACCAATTTACTGAGTGTAGTTTAATGTCCCTGTACTATTCAATAGTCAGAAAGCACCACTCAGCCTTCTGTAGGCTCGGCAAGTCATTTGTAGAAAGATAAAGAATTGTATGTGCACTGACTAACCACTTCTAACTAACTCTCTTATGATACTGTTGGCACTGAAACACATTTTAAACTAGAGGACTCATTAACAGGAGGGCACACACTTGCATTCTCCTAGAGAAAGATTATGCTAAGATTCTAACAGACGTTTACTGTAATATAAATTTGAGATATGACAATCCAGTTCAACCAATTGACTGAAACCATGAACAAAATGTATTTCAAGTTAAAATCTTGTTATACCAAACATATCCTTGTTGTGGGAGGTTTAAACATCAGCAAAATTGAATGTCGACTAAAACTCTATGGCATTATATCACATGAGCGATGCAGGAGCATTCAGTTTAAAAAGCCATGCCAGAACAGGTACTGAAAGCATGAATTTGAGAAACATATTGTGAGCTCTTGCCATGAGGCCCCGGTTGAAAACAATCTGCTCAGCAGCTGGGGGTGGGAGGTGTATAAGAAGTCTCACTGAAAATTTCAGAGAGCCCAAATCCCTTTATCTCTACCCTCCTGAAAGCGCCAAGGGGCTTAGGACGGGAGGAAGACGGGCGGCCCGATTCAATCAACCTGCCACGAGATTGGCCTCTAATCCTGATTTACAAATATGCAAGCATCGCTTCTGTACTTCATGATTTGTACAATCCTCTGTCAAGTTCAGAGCACAACTGTTTTTGGTGCATCTGGAAATCATGATAGCATGTAGCAAGACAAATTGTTAATGAGATACAAAGTATCTTTGTCTAGATACTGCCGGAAAATAGAAAATAATAACAATAGAATGAATTATGAGTCTTGAATGAGTTTGTGACCTTCTTACAGATTACACTGTTCCCCAAATCTCTATAACGGAGGTGGCGAGTGCAAAATTAGCATGACCAATACAGCCAGAACAGCTACTTTTATGGGAAATACGCCAGGTTGAAATAAATCGTAATTGTCCTTTAGAGTAAGTTGGACAGTGTCTGGTCTACATTAGATTGGTACTAATATTCATATTATGTTATACAGCTTACATGGTTATTTGAGAATGCCATCAATTGACAGTCATCGGATTATACTGTGTTTTCCTAGGAGCTAATAATACAATGTTTTTGTAAATAGCCATGTCCTCCCACTTTTTGAATTTTGAAATGTTTTAGCACAAGTCTTTTACACACCTTCAAAATAGACCCTAGTGTTACTGAGTCACTGCAGCAGTGGGTCGGAGTGATCCTACTTCTATCATATGATATAGTTTTCAAATAAGTCTACACTTGTAACTGCATTGTCATACAATATTCAAAGAGCTATCATAAAAAGGAAAAAAAAACATATGTGCACAGTACAAAACGAACCAGCTCAAGAAAGGCTCTACAAGTTGATTTTCAAATTGTACTGAAATAAATGGAAACCTGCGGCTCCCCGTATAAGAGAGGAACGTGCTTCGAAATAAATTTGATTGGGTCTTTCGAAAAAGTGTATTATCATCAAGTTTTTCAGAAACTTTTGAAAACAAAAAATAAGAACAGAACTACTATACTACAAATATGGAAAAACAAGTGTTACATTATTAAAATGATTATATATGATAATAAATTTACCCAGTGTAGTGTAGTGTAGTTATTTGGATTCAGGAACATCCCTAATACGTACTGTACTGTACTATACAGTATGCACTTGGGTACTCACATGCACACTTGCATCTGCATAATAAGTATACTATTGACAGTGTTGTCATCTCCACCACCTCTCTTTTTCTCTCCCTGTTATAAACGCTCTCTCTCCTACTGATCCGCAAAGCTTTTTCCCAGGGAAACTGCTCGCAAGGTTAATGTTATGTAATGCTTGTTAGGGTTTCAGTCAGTGGAATGCACAACACACACACACACACATACAGTATGGCGTCCCATGGGACTGTAACCTGTAAGCTAAAGCCAGCTTGTCACTTCTATTTTTAGGTACACGCACGGACACACACACAAACACACACACACATCCTGTTCGTGGATGGACACTGATGTTCAATTAATGGGAGAATGAGTAAAGGCTAGGTGTTTGCTCATGTGAAGGTGTCTGTCCGCACACACACACCCACACACACACACATACACACCCAAGCACACACAGCAATCAACATTATTGAGATTGCCAGACAAACGGGGCTCACCCAGGAACAGAGCAGCCATCATCAGTGAGTCAGATGACAGACCTGACTGAGAACAGGATTAGGACTCTGTCCTCTGCCTGGAACCCTCTGAGCCCAAGTGTTAAATTACAGTATGACCACTGATATATTCAGCAGAAGTTACACTCTCAGCATCCACTCTCTCTCTCCTCAGTTCTCCCCCCTTTCACTGAAATCTTGCTTATAATCTAAAAATTGCTTGGTTGTTGTCCTTGTTTGTGCATTTGTCTTAAGCCATTGGCTGCTGCTTATTACAAATCGCCATGTAATGTTGTATAAATTCCTCTGCAGAATGACTCATTCATGTCATTGTACAGGGCATGTAAGGCCATGAGAGGAAGCCATTCGAGAGCTTGTCATCAGGCTGTGGCACAGCCATTTGTCACGCTAGTTTGTATAAACACATGACTGGCATTATAGTCTAAACTCTGGGATTTGCATGGCGATTTGTATGACGATGTAGCACTCAGTATGAGAGACAGATGTGTGCAGAGACCCATCACATTGCCACATCTGTAAAACCCCAAATTTCATGAAAATGTACAGATTTCTGTTCTTAATCTAGCGGTGGACACACAAATACATTATTAAAGAGTAGATGCACATGCACAAAGCTCAGACAGACAGATGGAATGATAAAAAGCACCTGCTAACATTCGAGTATGTGTGACAGTAATAAAGACACGCACATGCAGTCACACCTGTCACTGCAAAGGGTGAACGTGCCTGGAAATGATGTGTTAATGATTTGAGCTTAGACCACCGCAGTCTGTTTGTGTCATACTGGTACCATCTGAATCATCAAAAGCTACTCACTTACTCTGCATCAGGGCACTCACTCTCTGCCTTAAGGGTGTGAGTTTTATTTTTGGGGTAAGTGTATTTGTTTGTGAACTGGTAGAAATGAACCAGCAACTATTTGGATAATTGATTAATCGTTTAGATCATTTATCAAGCAAAAATGTAAAATATTCCCTAATTCCAGCTTCTCAATTGTGACGTTTTGCTGCATTTTCTTTAAGTTTCTTTTGGGCTATTGGTCAAAATAGAACATGCACATTGCCTTGTTTTTTTGTTAATTGTAACAGAGATTTTATACTAGATATAATGATAATAATAATAATAATAATAATCATCATCATCATCATCATCATCGTAATCACAATACTCATAATAATGATCATAATAATAAACACTGCTGTACTACCAATGCATATTATATATATATCATATCATATGATATATATAAAATTAAAAGCTCCATTAGTTAAATACATACTTTAATATATAATTATATAGAAAATTAAATTGTGCTTATGTCCTTTCTAAATGTGCATGCACTGCACACATCTAACTGAGTGCATCTGACATTTTGTCCATCATGTGTGGGTGTGTACTTACATATTTGTAAGAGTGTGTGCACGCATGCCCAGAAGTGCAATAGGATTATTTCTCTTCTGTATTTGCTGCTGGGGATTCCCAGGCTGCCCCAGACAATGGAGGATGTTTTTGTTACGCAGGAAAGCTGCTCACTTTCCCCTCTTACTGTCCCTCAATCCATCTGTCCCCCTCCCCTCCCTCGCTCTATCTAATACACTCAGTCCACCAGAACACAGATGCATTTGTACTTTTCCATCTCAGTGGAAGAAACACAAAACCAAACCAATAAAAATCCTCTCTTGACAAGGGCTTTTCTAAGACATGAATGGTTTGTCTATCAGCCTTTGTCTGGTTGTCTGTTTGTATGTTTGTGTGTGTGTGTGT
>NW_023340268.1:13006900-13011763 GCF_004916995.1 Morone saxatilis
GTGTGTGTATGTGTGTGTGTATCATCAGAATGTCTTGTCTTGAATGTGATTGTATGTTGTTATTCCATCCACCTGTGATTGTGCTCAAACACTGAGCTAACCAGCTGCGACTTGTCCAAGCTAGCTTCCTTTTTGCATTGCAGCAGAGCCAGGCCTTTTAGATCAACGCTCAACACAACAGGACATTGTACCTTGTCCAGACCACCACGCCAATTGTTTCTCAAGAGCAAAACCTGGTTGTATTGATCCACTGCGGCCTCCCTGTTGTTTCAGCTCAGCGAGCAGTACATTGGAGGGAATGTTTGTACAGGAGTGAGTGATGTACAGAGTGATTTAGAGTTCCCTCCGGGGTACCAGGAGAGAAGGCGATTATGACAGCAGACATTTAGAGACATCAGGGAAAAAAAGTCGAGGTTGTTTAGATTCATCGATTTTTAGATGGCAACAATCTTCTTGTTGATTACACAAATTAGTTGTAATGACTAATTTTAACAGCCCTAGCAATAGTAGTGATGGTGGTATTAGTGATAGTGGGTGCAGTCATGGTTTAATACCCTTGATGATGCTAACTGCTGTAACTATATGGTATATGCCGTAACTCGCACCACTTTGATGTGCTGTAGCTATTTGTAAAATGATACTTCACCTGAAATCCATCTATTGAATGTGACAATGTGACTTACACCCTGTTGGCTTGGAAGATGGAAGCTTGTATTTTCAGCTTGAATCTACAGTTGATTCCAATAATCACAATTTTCAAAAGCACAAAACAGCGTTCTTTTTAAACCACTCATTTAGCATCATCCTATTCTCTGCTGCCCATTTCAGTATTTTCCACACCTTTATTTTTGCAGAAATATGGCTAAATATTGGATGTTGCCTCCCAGCTCCCACTGAGACTCTACTAGAAGTGATGATCTTATCTTTCAATAATGAAACTTACAAACAAATTAACTAAAAATTAATAAACTAAAATAGTTTTTGGGTGGAGTATCACTCTATGTATTGCTTATTATATATTGCTAAGGTAGTAACCAATATGTCTTTAAAGTGATATAGGACACATAAATATGTTATAATATGAACTATGGCATACATTTCTATGCACATTTACAAACAAATATAAGGCAAACCCACAGGGCCTTCATCTGTTCGCTGTTATATGTTGTCTTTGCCAACTGAGCTTGGCATGCCCATTTGAGTGCACACCCTCTCTGATGTCTCAACATGGTCCTTAATGCCAAGCAGGTGGGGGTAGAGAGACCGATGGCTGCAGGGCATGGCTGGAGGACATCAGAAAAAAACTGCCAACGAGGGAGGAGGAGACGTCAACAGTAAACCTCAGCATATAAACTGTAGATCTTTCTAACAGCAGATATTTTGACTTGTTAATCACAGGGACGGGGTGCCCAGGTAGCTCACCTGGTGGAACTGGTGCCCCATGTGCCAGGGCTTGCTGCAGCTCAGGTCTGACCTGGGGCCCTTTGTTGCATGTCACCCCCCCCTCTTCGGCTGTCACTATCGATTAAAGGCAATAAAAGCCACACAAAAAAAACACAGGGGCAATAATAATGGCTCCAATGGCTTATTATTATCAATGACCCTTAAAGGAATGAAAACAGAAGAATTTCCCAGATTATTATGTCCTTTATATTTATATATTTATAACACTAATACTGTAGAAACTGCAACTCTAGGCCTGTGCTTTTCCTACTATGACAAGTCAAAATGTCTGCTGTTGAGCAAATGCCTTTTCTAAAATTGTAGTTCTAAGAAGGGAAGGATGAAACGTAGCACGTGTGTTTGTGAGGGCTGAGAGAGAGTGAGAGGCAGTGTGATAAACCACCTCAAGCTCACCATCACGGTAGGGTACCTTCACCATTCTCCTTCTTCTCTGATCCCATTACCCACCATTCAACTGAATCAATACATCAAAGTGTGGATGTACAGCTGCTGCAGATGGTTTGCAGTACTACACATATGTCTGCTTCTTGTCAAGCCTTGGATAACCAGTTGAGATCATTTAAAGCATAATTGGGCTCTCTTGTGTGAGAAAAACAAATGCGTATCACTGTGACAAATGCATGCTGAATATTGTGAACACATTAATATGTGTAAGGGAAACTGACAGCAGGATATTATGTGAATATAATATATGTGTGTTGTTTGTTAAATTAATTTAAGCATTTTTGTTTTAACAAAATTATACTGCTTACATTTCAAGATCACAGTGAGATTTCAATGAAGCAAGTAGCTCATACTTTTCTCCAGTTTGGAGCGGCTAATTCCTCATGCTCCACAGTCCTTGTCAGTCCTGCTGTTGGCATGTGGAAGGTGTTGGATGGCCATATGTCACCTCCGATACACATGGAGTTGCTAGCTGGTTCATTTTAAACCCACAACCAGGAAGCTCCCTGGGAGGGTGTCACTCATATTGGTTCATACGCCGCCAGATGCCAACCCTGTCTGCTATGGCGCTCCAACCAATAGGAGCTGCCAGTGTAGCAACAAGGATTCCTACCTGTGAACGCTTAAGTTCAGCGATCAACTTAAGTTGCCTGTACAGCTTAGTAAGTGCAGATTGAAAGCTAAATCTTGAAGGGTAAGTATTAGGTCTACAGTTAAGAGAATTGTAGTCACACTCCTACACAGAACTAAGAATGAGTTAGATGATGAATAAAAAGAGCAGAGCATTGAACTAAGAGTAAATTATCAACCATGCTCATGTGCTTTCTCTTTCTTTCTCTCTCTCTCTGCTCCTCTCTAAGGTGAGGAATGATCTGACTAGTGAGCTGGAGAAAGCAGACATTCAGATCGCAGATACAGAAAGTTTCTCCAATGACCCCTGTGTCAATGTCAAGAAGCTCAAGGTAAGTGTTCCAGCCTGGGCCCTTTACAAAATCCAACTAAATGAATAAAGTGGAATGACTCAAGGTCAGTTTTATTCAGACAATTCTTAGATACACCAAATAACTGGTGTCTCATTGACCTTACAGTCAAAATCTTTAGTAATAATTTATTTAATACGGTGTTTGTGTGTGAGTTGATGCCACCCAAAGTGAATCCTGAACAATTAATAATTTGACTCAAAGTACGGTAATTCTCAATGAGACTAGTGGAGCCATAATGAGGACACTGTAGTAAAACGAATCAAACCAACCCCGAACTTTATATTCCCCTGAAGTCTTCCATAAATGTCTCTGGCATAATCGCCTTCTCTCCTGTAACTCGGAGAAAGATCTAATCACTCTGACATCCACTCCTGTACAAGCATCCCTCCCAATGACTGCTCGCTTGAACAAAAAACACGAGAATGCCAGCAGGATCATACACCAGGGTATGCTCGTTTGAGAAACAAAGCGCCGGGACAGTGTCGGACAAGTAACAATGTCCGTTGTGTGAGCGTGATTCCTAAAAAAGGCCTGGCTCTGCTGCAATGGCAAAAGGATACTGGACAAGTCGCAGCGTAGTCCTCAGTTCACTTGAGCAAACAACGAGTTGATAGGATACAAAAAATTTGTATTTCAGAGAACACAAAAGTTCAAAGACGTACAACCTTAAGCCAATTCGATAGACTGAATCACATAAGCAAATGGTTATATCAATAAGCAAAGAGGAACGAACTCTCCACATAAAACTCAAAACACAGCTTAAAAATAATTTCATCACATAACACACACACAACCACAGCACACAAACACAGACAGCTGAAACATTAATAGGCGGAAGAAAACTAAGAGGTCATTTATACAGTATTATTTGCATGCAAATGGCTTCCACTGTTTCCATTGATCTTCAGTCCTTCCGAAACCCAAGCAATGGATGACGAAACCAGAAAAAGAGAGAGATGAGAACACAGTATGAAGCATTTGACTTTTTTTTATGCCATTTCGTCAGTGTGTAATGTATAGACATCACAAATCGAAACCATTAAAAATCCTTCATCTTTTTTTACAAGCTTTTTTTCTAAGAATTAACGCGTTTTTTGGAACTATCACCTTGTCCGTTCTGGTTGTAATGGTTTTGTGTGTGGTTAGGCCCAGTAAGCTGTTGGATGTATAGTCATATTTTGATTATCAGACAATATTCATTTGAATGTATATATGTTACTTGCCATCCAGATGTATTGCCAAAACGACTCAGACTACCACCGACTGCCATACTTTTTTGCATGCCAAATCCAGTGTCTTTTAAATTTTTCAACCATGCAAGCAGCAAAACAAAAAATTGGACGTATGTCCCACGCCACCGGACAGCCAATTGTTTCTCGAAGTAGCGAACGAACCTGTGTATGTATCCTTGCGCTCCCTGTTGTCACCACGACATAATTGAAGGGAAGTTTTACACTGATGTATAGTACAGATTATTTAAGGTCCCGGTATACAGGAAAACTATGATAATGCCAACGATTAGAACACATTTCGTAAAAATAGATCGATGTCGTAGATGTTCACTATTGGTATAATAGATTCACAACATTTCTTGATTACACAAAATTTCTAAATAACCTTTAACAGCCAAGAAGAGTGATAATATGGTCATCATGTCATACTTAATATTCACCTGCTGAACAATGGTATAATGCCAACACACCACTCTTGATGTGCTTTAGCTATTTTAAAGAGAACAAATCCGCTTAATGCTTGCCTAGGATCACTTAGTGATTAAACAATCACACACACACACACACACACACAAACCTATCCTGTGAGTGTTTGCACCTGATCACATCTGCACACACACAGCGCTGCACAGTTATCATCACAAACAGACGGGGGGATGGTTTAGTGGATGGAAGCAGCACATTGCCCAGTCTACAAATCACATCTCCCACAACCTCATAAAAGACCATCATTAGTTTTT
>NW_023340268.1:13011788-13018167 GCF_004916995.1 Morone saxatilis
AGCCAAGATACCAATACAGTAAGAAGGTTAAGTTTTCACGTGAGCAATAACAAAGAAAATCCTGAGACTAACTAATCAGTTATGTTACTGAACAGTGAATTAATGGATCACCTGCTTTATTATTTTGGTTTGTCACTAACAGCTCTCTTCTAGAAGGATTCTCATGGCTAACTCAAACATACTTAATGTGTTTCGGTAATGTCATGTACGTTAAGTGTACATCAGTTCTCAGGGTTCAGTCCGCTTTTATTGATTAGGTGTAAATGCTAATCATTGCAAACATACAGTATATAACCTTTTAGTGGTGATGCAGACTACAAAGCAGGGGCTTTTTTGAATGCAATTATAAACAGACAGGCATGAAACATGTTGTAATTGATCTGGGTTGAACTGTAATGATAAAAATAAAAAAAATAGCAATCGGATGTGACAAGCACACCAGCTGTAATCTCAGTGAACTATGGTTGTCTGCTTTATCTGGATAAAGAAGCAAATCCATTATGAATACAGTTCCAATGAAGATCCTCTCCCCTCAATAGGAAGTCCAGGGCAGTTCTCTACCATTCTATGTCATGCATCCACAGATCAGAGGGGCAACCAATCACTGTCATACTTATTCAAATCCTTAAGGCGATTAGCATTTAACCAGAGCTACAACCAGCCAAACATTGTAGTTATCGTCTAAATAAACAGATTGATTAATGGAGGATAGATTATATATAGATACTATCAGATGCATTTAATTAGTTACTATAGACAGACATAATATAAAGATAAATTAATAATATACTAATTCCTACAGCAGCTCCAAGATTAATTTCATCATCATCATCATCATCATCATCAGTCATCATCCATGTATATGTATAGGTTCAAGCTTGCATATGGATACACACACTGAAGAGGATGAGAGCTTTCAGAAAGCTGAGCAGCTCAATCAATTAAGGCCTCTCTCTGGTGGTTTCTCATCCAGAGCCAGAAAGGGCCAATCGCTGGGACAATTTAAGGGAGTCTGTTATACAAAGCCCTTAGTGTTGTTTCCACTGCTCTGCACATCACATGTGTATGTGTGTGAATGTGAAAGAGGGCAGGTAGCAGCTCTGAACTTTTCGTGGGTGCACCGCTTGCGTTATTATTTGTGTATGAATGAAGTGCCAGTGACTAATCATAATACTGCTCCTGGAGGAAAGGCTCTTACCAATGGCCAAGACAGCAGACTCAGTATGATTCTGGCCTGCTGAACAACATGAAAAGCTGTCTTAGTTGTGGGGCAAGGCAAGATGAGTGGCATTGTGTTTTGTGCATTACAGACAGACTGGGACAGCTATAGGGCTCAATTACCCTCCATTGTCAAGCTTTTATATAACTATAACAATAATGTTTTGCTCAAGAGGGGTAGGCGTTTAAGAGGCAGGCCTTGACTGCTTTTCCGTGACAGGGTTGTTTGGTAACTTATGATGTGGATTTAATCATGTGATGAATGGTTTGAGTAATATTGTACTCATAAGCCCAATCAGGCAGCTGTTAAGGCTTATTAGGAGCACACACAACACACACACATCACACACACACCCACAACACACACTACACTACCACCACCACACACACACACACACACACTGTACTTACATGTCTGAGCCATAAATTTGTTTCCATGATCTGATTCACCTCATCCTGCAGAGACAAGGAGAAGGGGGGGAGCTTGTTAGCCAGCAGAACATATGAGTGTGTTTGCATGCGTGTGTGTGTGTGTGCCTAATAAGCCTTAACAGTGCCTGATTGGGCTTATGAGGTACAATATTACTCAAACCATTATCACATATAAATCACCATCATAAAGTTACAAACAACCCTGTCACGGATAAAGCAGTCAAGGCTGCTCTTAACGC
The DNA here is from genome assembly GCF_004916995.1 of Morone saxatilis. NCBI lineage: Eukaryota > Metazoa > Chordata > Actinopteri > Moronidae > Morone > Morone saxatilis. Next base: position 13,013,678 of record NW_023340268.1, read on the forward strand.
TACCCTCTTTGAGAACAATTATTGTTATAGTTATATAAAAGCTTGAGCAATGAGGGTAATTTGAGGCCCTATAGTGTCCCAGTCTGTCTGTAATGCACAAACACAATGCACTCACTCTTGGCCTTGCCCACAACTACACAGTCTTTTCATGTTGTTGCCAGGCAGGCCAGAATTCATACTGAGGCTGTGGTCCTTGGCCATTTGGGCTAAGAGCCTTTCCTCCAGGAGCAGTATTATTGAGTAGTCACTGGCACTTCATTCATACACAAAAATAACGCAAGCGTGCACCCACGAAAAGTTCAGAGCTGCTACCTGCCCTTCTTGCACATCGACACACATACACATTGTGATGGTGCCAGAGCAGTGGAACAACACTAAGGGCTTTGTATAACAGACTCCCTTAAATGTCCCAGCATGCTCTCTGGCTCTGATGAGAAACCACCAGAGAAGCCTTTTGATTGAGCTGCTCAGCTTTCTGAAAGCTCTCATCCTCTTCAGTGTGTGTGTATCCCATATGCAATGCTTGAACCTATACAGATGATGATGATGATGATGATGATGATGATGATGATGATGATGAAATTAATCTTGGAGCTGCTGTAGAATTTATATATATTTATATTTATCTTTATATTATGTCTGTCTATAGTAACTAATCTAAATGCATCTGATTTATCTATATAATCTATCCAGTTAATCCAATCTGTTTATTTAGACGAATAACTACAATGTTTGGCTGTTGGGTAGCTCTGTGTGTCTAATCGCCTTAAGGATTTGGAATTAAGATGACAGTGATTGGTTGCCCCCTCTGATCTGTGGATGCATGACATATGGTAGAGACTGCCTGAGGGGAGAGGACTTCATGAACTGTATTCATAATGGATTCTCATTATCCAGAATAAAGGCAGGACACCATAGGTTCACTGAGATTACAGCTGGTGTGCTTGTCACTCCATTGTATTTTTTTTTATTTTTTATTCATTACAGTTCAACCCAGATCAACTGTACAACATGTTTTCATGCTGTTCTATTTTATAATTGCATTTCAAAAAAGCCCCTGCTTGTAGTCTGCATCACCACTAAAAGGTTTAACTGTATGGTTGTTTGCAATGTATAGCATTTACACCTAATCAATAAAAGACGGAACTGAACACCTGAGAACTGCATGTAGCACTTAACGTACATGACATTACCGAAAACACACTTAAGTATGTTTGAGTAGCATGAGAATCCTCTTAGAAGATGACTGTTAGTGACAAATCCCAAAATAATAAAGCAGGTGATCCATTAAATTCACTGTTCAGTAACATAACTGATTAGTTAGTCTTCAGATTTTCTTTGTATTGCTCAGTGAAAACTAACCTTCTAGATTTGGCATTCTGTCTGCAGGGTTGAATAAGGGCCTTATGACAGACTTTTCTCCACACATCACACATCACCTCCAGGCTTGTTAACCAGATGTAGATTCATCAAACCTGTGTCACTAGTATTGAATTACATTTGAGGCAATTTTGCACTAACGTGTGTGTTTGTGTTTTGACACACACATACAGCATCCACGCACTGGCTTGTGTGCGTATGTGTGTTCGTCCAGGCCTGTAGGTATACTATACATATGCTTGTGCACACTAAATGACAGACTGTTGGCCCCAGAGTGTGATCTTTTTTCTCACCATGAAACATGCTGCACTTCCACCCGGGCAATCTGAATTATTTACAGAGTCAATCACCAGGCCATGTGCTCTGAATCCCCATGTAAATTTGTGCTCTCCAGCCTGGTTGGCAAGGCAGGCAATTCTGCCCGCTGACACTAATGTCTCTGTTGTTATGAATTGACACGATGCGACTTAATATTTCCTTAGCCTCTCAGCCACTGGTTCACCACTCAGATCCCACATTCTTTGCAGCTACTGATGAGATAGTGATGAAAATACAGTACAAAACATGGTTGTTGATTTGTTAATAAAGTGTGATATTGCAGAATGATGTGAAAAGGCAATTGGAAAAGTTATTCTAGCACAGATATACTTTTTACCCTGTGGCTGTATGGGCTAAAGTGCAGTTCCAGGGTAACAGGCAGAAATACCTAGCATGTATTGCAACATTATTGTAAAGCCATAAGGTGACAAAATAACACTAAAAGTGTAATGAACACTGTACTATATGGTGAAAGCGATGCAAAATAATCTTCCTTACAAAACTGTTTCACATCATTCACATTCCACACTGTAGATGTACCTTATATTTACTTTTTTGTGTGCATGAGGGTGTTTATGCTAAAAACATGTGCCCACATGTCTTATTTTTTATTTTTTCAGGACAACGATGTGAGAATCATCATTGGCCAGTTTGACGAGAACTTGGCCTCCAAAGTCTTCTGCTGCGTAAGTCCTCAGGAAACATATACCACATATATCAAATTTGCCAAGAAAATGTTCTCTTTGGTATACAAATGGTGCAGTGCTGCTTTTAACAGATGATTTGGACATGATGTGATCTCATTTATCTAGTGGTGAAGATGCACTAATAAACTGAAATGTGTAACACAGTATTACATATATGTTCAAACCTGATAAAAGAATTATGTGTAGCTAAATATCTCACTTTAGTGTGTGGGCTCACATAATTTGGCTTTAGATGATTTTGGATCATGTCATGTTTTACCCTCGGTGCTTAGTCCATGATTTCAGTATTTCTTTTAAGCTTAGTTGGCACTACACCCATACACTCAGTCCAAGCTCTAGCTTTGAATATACAGCAGCTTCCATTAAGTAATAATAATTAAAAATACATTAATCTCACACATTGTATCATTCTATCATCTATTTGAAAAGTGTCCTGCAATAACTTCTGTTATGAATTGGCGTTGAATTGAATTGAAAATTGAATCATTTTGCTGTTACATCGCTTCAACATCAATTTCTTCTTACCCTCCCAGGCGTATAACCTGAACATGTTTGGCAGTAAATACCAGTGGATTATCCCCGGCTGGTACCAGGGCAAATGGTGGGAGCAGGCTAACACCACCAACTGCACCACCAAGAAGCTGCTCACAGCCATGGAGGGATACATCAGCGTGGACTTTGAGCCGCTCAGCGCTCGGCAGATCAAGGGCATCTCTGGCAGGGTGAGTGACACCCGCTGTTGCATTTTCAGAACACTGTAATGTTGTCAACAAGTAATTTAATGTGTCAAGAGACTTTAAGTCAGACTGTAATTAAAAGAAGTGAGAAGAATCTACAGTACTAATAAGCTGAATAACCTACCACACATACATTCAGCCTTAATTTTCATTCAGAAAGACTTTTACTATTGATTGAATATACAGTGTACAATATAGCCTGAGGTTGAAAGTGCAAGTAAACAGTTTGGTTAAAGGTTTTCACTTCACTTCATTAGATTTTCTGTTTTTAGACCAGAGCTTAGTCATCACTGAAGGTTTTTATACTTTTAGCATTCCTGTAGATGTGTGGAGACATGAGAGAACTTCTCCACTGAAAGACATCTTAGATGCATGTTTTTAAACCAGAGATCTCAACCAAAATCAATCATTGTTTTGTTTTTTGTTTTTTTACACTGCACTACCCAGCACAGTAGCATTGATCCCAAAACAGCATTTCCAGTAACTTCGTATCTCAAGTTGTGTGGAAAATAATCCCTTCACCTTGGACAAAGTTACACCAATAATAGTGCATTTGAAATAATCCAACATTAATCCAGCTCTCTCTTTTACCCTATTTTACCTCTTTCAGACCCCTAAGGAGTACGAGAGTGAGTACAGCAAAGAGCTTCACCAAAAAGGTGTGGAGGCCAGCAAGTTTCATGGCTTTGCCTATGACGGGATCTGGGTCATTGCTAAAACCTTGACTCGAGTGATGGAACTGCTCCGAGTAAAACAACGGCAGAACACATACCACAACTTCACTGTGGATGACCGCGAAGTGGGAAAAATGGTGCTGGACGTCATGAACGAGACCAACTTCTTTGGCGTTACAGTAAGTTATGGAGGAGATTGCCATTATTTAAAAATGTGAACATTATCTAAAAGTATGGCACAGTCTGAAATGTTGGAAGTTAAGATGGGTTTTATGTAAACTTAGCCACCAGCACCAATTGTCTACACACAGCTGACATATGTGAACATAAGGATACTTTCCAGACACTCACATACTGTACATTTACATGTACAGGTAGGCAGAAGGCTTCAATCAAAACACCATAAAATATGTAATTCCTGATTATCCTGAAGCACACTGTACACTGAACATGGAGTGGGCAAATGTCAGAACAACACATAGAGGCATTAATTACTGCTCTGTGAGGCTGGAAGCTTGTTTGCATAGAAGGTTACTTAGCCATCCTTGTCTCTGTATGAAGCCTAAAGTGATGCCATTTGGTGCTGCCGACTCACTCCAATGCATTCAAAATTGATCCTGGTGGCTACGCTAGCTACAAGCTGTGTGTGCACGCGTGTGTGAGTGTGTGTGTGT
>NW_023340268.1:13018209-13033042 GCF_004916995.1 Morone saxatilis
GTGTGCGTGTGCGTGTGCATGCGCTCACTTTCACTTCCTATTGAGCTGTTATAGGATATCTCCCGTTCCCCTGTAAAGGCCACTCCATTATTAGAGGATGCCATGCTGCTCCCAGCCTAGACAGCCAGTAGGCATGCAGGCTCTTACAGTACATGAGAACATTAGTTCATCAGTTTCATAACTGTGTTTACATATAAATGGCCGAAAAATATCAACAAAACAAGTGAGAAAGAGAGAGAGAAAGGAAAATAGCTTTGGAGAAATCAGTATAGGCTACTGACTCGTGTTATTGTGAGGTGCGTTAGGGCTAACGTCCCCCGGGAGTGTACGCGTGTTGCGGCACTGTACCAAATCCTCCGGGTCGTCATTCCTCACCCCTCTACTCTCACCTCTCTCAGCACAGACCCACTCAGGGCTGCTGATCAGGAGTAGGCTGACATTGAGTCCTTCCTCAGAGACTCTGGGAAGCAAAACAATGCAGGAATATTGATGGCCATGTAACATTTCATCCACTTTTTTACTCCAGGCACACAAAAGATGATGAAGTCCTGTTATGTTGTTTGGATAGGCTAGCAATCTTATTCTCTGCCGTCTTGATGCTACATATGTAGCCATCAGTGGTGGAAGAAGTACTCAGATACGATACCACAGTTTATGAATACTTCATTAGACGTATGTGCAGCAAAATGTACTTAAATGAAATAATGAAACAAAGAAAATCTTATGAAAAGAGCGCTCTTGAGTAAAAAAGTTTTACAAAATTTAAGTACTTGAGTGAGGTATTTGTATATTACTTTACTTTACTTTTGCACCTATTGTAGTGCTTAAGTAAATATACTTTTGACCTTTGGAAGCCATCATTACCAATCAATGTCCCACTTTATGAATGAATCCCATTAATACTGAAAAATACAGAAAATAGACGTTATAGGCAATTCTGAAATGTTCAATTTTACTGATGTTCTATAGGAGATAAAACAACAGTTATACATAACATTGTTTAACCAGCTAAGTTCTTTTGACAATGATGTTTTTATTCTTGCAAACACAAATCCTCGATAGAATAAAACATTCTGAGAAAGAATATTGTGTGGTAAACAATTATGTTGTTTGAAGACAGTGGCATTGCAGAATAATTAAATTCATTTTTGTACCAAAAGATTTGAGATCTGTCAACTACTATAGCTGTTCTTTTAAGGGATTACATGAAATGAGATCAAAAGTGTTCCCTGTATGTAGCACACACTTAGCACATAGAAACTTCTGCCCACACATGATGATCAAAGACATAGGAAGGCAATTTCTCTTCCATACTGCATACATCTTTTATGCTTTATGATTTCAAAAGCAGCTATTGTGCGACTTGATTGGTTTGCTTGTAAATTGCAATAACTTCCACTGGGTTCCCAATAAAATGAATCCACGCGCAAGCACCAGTGAAACAGCAAATTCAGGCTGTTTATCCTTGATTAAAATGTTATTTGTGCATGTGTGCTCAAACATACAGGATCATACCCTGACTTGAGCCCCGTGCCTTTCTTGATGTCAGTATTTTGCGCTGTGTGTTTGCTGTGTACACACAAATGTCTCATGGGACCAAACCGTGTCCATTCTGCACTGATCTCGGTCCTGCTGCTGAATCAGAGGCAGCCTCAGCGGCAAGAGAGCGATCATAGAGGGCTCGGCAATATTGATCTGGATGCTGTCAGGGACACAGAGAAGAAGGCTGACGTTAGCTGGGAGAGACTTTCAGGGCAGATAGCTTCTAGAACCACAGGATGATGTACACTCGAATTCACCAGGGAGGGCAGCAGGGAAGAGCCACAGCAGGTTGTGATTGGGGATGACAAGTGTGTGGGTATAGGTTTGTTCGGCTGTTTTTTATCTGTGGTCAGTGGTCATCGTGTTGATATCAGTGTCTTTCCGGGTAATGGCGAGTAGCACAGCCCGAGGCTTGACAATCACCTCAAACAGACACACTGAGGTGAAACAAAAGAGGCGGGGGGACATGGGTTGTGTGCATCTGCTGTTCTCTGTTAATGTGTGGGTATATGCGTGTGTATGTGTGTGCATCACAGTTCCATTCGCATCAACTGTGTTCCCACCTCAAACCCTTGAAAACCCGGAGGATGTTACACCTGCAGCCCACAGACCGACATCTCGTTTGACCCCAGCACTTCTGTCACTGACAGTATTCTCACCTCCGCAGACAAAGTAAAACCTGGCCGCCTCCACCTGTCTCACCTCAGAAAGACACATTCACACAAACCCACACATACACACCTAGACACAGTGATTGCTCCATCAGCCACCATTGTGGCTCAGGTCTGAACGTCCTTTGAATACTAGACAAGGGACACCTGTCTGGGTCAATACACTCCAGCGAGGTTTGCCTAAGCTGCAGATGAGCATAATACCTCGTGGAAAGAGGCTTTACAGTAGCTTCTTTGAATTTTGGTCAAAGGAGGTTAATTTAATCTTTGTAGCACAGACATTTATTTCCAATTAAGAATGTCAGAGTCAGTGCCTCTGCATATGTTTGATATACTTTGCATATTCTGCAAACCGTGTATACACTTGAGAGAACAAATTGTGGGGCTGTTTAAATAACTACACGCCATTTCAATAAGGTTTGTGATAGCTCCACTTTTGCTGATGTGAAGGGCAATTATGGTGGCAATGCTAATGCACAGTGAGAGCATGATGGTGCAGCTACTCTAGAAACCTGGATACATACACTCACAGTCATTACGGGTTCAAGTTAAGTTCCCCTTTTTTCAACCCACATTGTCTGACCCTGTTTACACACCACAGTTATCTGAATGTAATACCTAATGAGCTGAACTGAGGTGCACTACACTGTCCTACTTACGCTTCCGGTATAATTGCATAGCATACTGTAGGAAAGAGCAGTGTGTGACAAAAGGAACTTGTGAGGGTTGACAAGTCAGATTGACACCATGGTGTGACATCGGTAGCAGAGGGTCTGTTATACATCACCAGGGTAAAGGCAACACTGGAGACACCGTGTCTGAAGAGTAGCTCGTTACGCTCACACAAACGCATCACCAGGGACACATGCATGTACATAAGCATAATGTGACAACATATTAAGTGCATACACACAGACATGCTTGCATGCACACACTCATGCAAACATCAAAGATGCCACACAAAGACTGGGATTCAAACAGAGGGGTGGGATCCTGCTCTGCCACTTCAAAGCTTGCCATCTTTTTGAGGCAAAATTGGCTCTCCAGCTTCCTTCCCCATATTTTCCCCTCAGCTGTCTTTTAATCAGTCAATGCAAATGCTCTCTCTCTCTATCTGTCTAATATATATATCTATGAATCCATCTCTGTCTCTCTCTCCCTCTCTCTCTCTCTCTCTTTTTTTTTCTGTGTCTGCGCTCACCTTTCTTAGCCAGCCAGTAATATGTAAACCCAGTTAAATGTGTAATTAAGGAGCTCTGTAAGCAGATGGCGGGCTGAATTAATTGAACAGTCTTGGTAGATGAAGAGGGAGAGAGAGATAAAGAGACAGAGGAAAGGAGAAAATAGAACAAGAGAGGGAAAGAATGAGATAAAGCGACAGAGGCCAAATTCATTTGAATATGTCTTACGATATTGCCACAAAGTTGAATTGCTTTTGTCTACCTTTTCTGTTTGCCAGACACTCCCTGGTTTGAAATTGCTTATTTAAATCAAAGATTTTCCGCTGTTATTTTCCCAACATTTTAGGTGGTTCTTTGACAGATAAAAGCCCACCTTTTTTGACAAGAAATTAAATGTAAAATAAAACCTAAATTCACTGACCATTACACACCTCTCTGTCACAAACTGTGACGCAGAGAATCCTTAAAGAATTGCCTTTTAAATGCTATCTGAGCCCAGATTTGTACCAGTGCAATGTGAGCAAACACATTTAAATCAGGCAGTCTTGCTGATCTGATGTTGTTCCAAGGATATTAGCAAATGAATTGGCCCAAAGATAATTTTGTTTACCTCTATAAACAGATCAATTTTGGCCACTTCTAATCAAATGAGATGCAGTATGTGCAGGAGCCGAGACTCTGCCCTTTGCCTGCCAACACTCCGGTATCAGAAAAGCACTGTGCATAAATTTAGTTGAACTAAGCTCCTTTTTTTTTCTCCTACTGAAATTCACTCTAACGCTTATGCTGTATTTTCTTTAGCAGAATAGGGTGTTTTTTATAGCTTAAAGTATGTATAGTATATGTTAGGTTAAAGGCAAATGTTATATTTTCTCTTTTTCCTTCTTTTCAGGGCCAAGTCATGTTTCGGAACGGAGAGAGGATGGGCACAATCAAATTCAACCAGTTTCAAGGTATGTGTGACACTTCTTTTCTACCACTCAGATTAAGCTGTGTTGGGGGTTTTTTCAGGCTTTTTTCACAATCATTTGACTAAACTTTGCTCAGCTATTTTAAATGGAAGACATTGTTTTATAGCATCAAGAACTTTTTTTTGCCTTGTTGTATCTTTTGTGTATCTTTTATCACTCAGCCTGTCACACCAAGCTCCAGCCATCCGCACTTGTTCTTGACCCTGACTCCTTCTTTGAGCTAGATTTATTGTTATAATTTGTTGAATTCCTACTACTGCACGTTCGTGTTCAATAGAATCTGCAATTGTTTCACAAATCTTGCAGGATTACCCCAGTTTTTTGGAAAGCCACTTACAATTTTTCTCAAGTCAGAAGGCTGCCACGGTTGATATGCCAGTACCTATAATTGATCCTGACCAATAGGGCTTAGGAAAAGCTTGCCAGCTGAGTCATGCACATGGGAAAGGGAGGCAGAGGGATTTAACAGTGTTGAAGGAAGAAGCTTTATACTCACATTTATCTCATTAGTTGTTTTTTTAGAGAGGATAGCCATTATTCACACGACTGCAAGGGTTGCTTGTCAGAAAAATATAAAGATGGAACATTTCAGACTGTCATTTTTCTGGTGAGTTCCCATAAGCCTCGCTGCATGGAGTTGCACATCCCCTCTGTATCTGTGGATGCAGGTTAGGTGAATCTAAAAGTCTAAATTGCAAGGCCTGTGGTGCTTTACTGTGCTTGATCTCTGTGGGGATAGGATGTATGTCTGGACAGTTCAGGTTTATATGAAAACATGCCACAGTACTCTCTGTCTTCATAGCATCATCCTGAGGTTGTTTTTGAGCCTGCAAGGCCAGCTGAGTGTGAGAATAACCCAGAGATTGCATCTTGATGCAGGGGATTCCCAGCTCCTAGTCTCCCCAGACTGTATGTAGCACACTGCATGGGGCTGTTCAGCCCTCTCTGCCTAACCATTTTATCTTCCCCACTGCAGAGGGGCTCGATCCCTCTGGCTGCTTACATCACACTCTGCGTGTGAGATAGAGAAAAGTACGTGTGTGCTTATGCACATGCTGGTGTATGTGTATGTGTGCCTCTGTTGGTGCACGTATGCTAATGCTATTAGAGCCCAGACTCAGTGGGTTTGACAAAAAGGGAGACCACACATGATTTATAGTAATTAAAATATGATTTTATGTTTAACTAAGACAGAATGAACACAGTAAATAAGTCTGTAGTATAAAAATTCAAAGTTTCTAGTTGTGTGGAGTTATCTTAACCTCAAGGAATAAAAAAAGCAAAATAGCTGAGTGCAATTTATTTACTGTTCTGCACTAACGGAATAATAATAAAAAATGTTCAGACAGACATAAATCAAACTGAATGGAATGACACTGTCAATTAAACTAAAGCAAAGGGTTTTCCAACGACTTATTTTATGTTTTTAAGTCATCCCTCAGACACTGCACACCACAATTTTATTTTCTTATAGCTGTGTGTGTGTAACATTTTTAATTCTGAACACACTACAGACTAAAAACCTGCTTAGAATTATGTGGTATGGAAGTGGGACACAGCTAGACTAACAGCTATCTCACATACATCGGGTCCAAGGACATGCTATCGTATGACATTACGCCATTATGCCTGGTGACCCTCCCATCTCGACCTGTAGATCACCTGCAAGAATAAAAACAAACTGCAGGAGGACCATTAACAGGCACAGAGTCACAAAAAACTGTGTAATTAGTGGGTGATCAAATAGAAAAGAGTGGAGGAAAGTGCTTATGTGTAAGTACAGTATGTCTGTACTGTCTGTATTTGGGAGAGAAATTACGCAAATGGCTTGTCCTCAATCATAGCCACACACTTTGTCTGTCTCTCTTTCTCTCCTCCCTGTGCTGCTCGTCCACTGTGTCCTCAGCGCACTCCACATCCTCCCCTGTGTTACAGCTATCTCTCGCTATCTTCTTCTAGCTTTATTCTATCTCCTCCATCCCCCCTTAACCTTCACTCTGTCACTTCTTCTTCACTTGTCAGGGATTTTGAATCCAAGTCACCCTTTTGACACACAAGAGCCTGAGCTGGGTGGAGAGGAAAGGAGGGACAGTACCAGCTTGAATATTTCAAAAGGCAGTGATCCTCAACATGACCCTATCATCTGTCCTCAGCCTCTGATCCTCCATTTTAACCTGTCAGACATTCTTAGTCAGGGGCCTTGGTGGCTCTTATTCCCACAGTCTCTCATGGGAATAAGAGATAGCTCGCTACCAGAGGTCTTGATCGCAGCTGCAGTGTTGCAAAGAGTGCTGATTTTAAATCAATGCATTACTACCAGGCGTGGTAGATAGATAGATAGGTAGAAACATGGCCTTTCAATAATATATATATCAGTAAGGTGATGTTGTGATGTGCATGGGTTAAAGGTTAAGATGTTTTGGATCTTTAAAGATAAATGATAGGATTTACTATCTACAACGCCCCTCAAGTAAGAATTAATTTCCTGCTTTTCTATCATCTTCTTTAAGAATTTGAACTGGCAACACCCTCACTGATGTCAGTTTACCTCCAGGCGATAGTCTTCTCAGTCCTTTCAACTTAAATAGCTCACAAGAATATCATTGAACTGTACCACCAATGCTTTTATATGAAGCAGCATTTTTTTCATGTTAGAATTTCACAGATCTGATATGAAACAAAATAAAACGATAACATGATCAAAGACAAATTAATGTGAACAGCGTGGAAAATAATTCAAAATTAATTTAATCACATTTACAAACACTGCTACAAAGATGGTTCAGAATGTGTTGATAAAAGATGCCTGGGATTTGGCATGATAAAAGAGTTTTACTGTAAATCAGGTCCGGCAATCACCACTTTGATATTTTAGTTTTCAAAACCCAGAGTCTCTGCTCCAAAGAGGACAAGTCATTTGCTTGCTTGCAGGTGCATCAGTGAAAGAAATATGTAACTTCTTTATTTTTTTTGTGTGTCAAGTGGAACCGTTCTGAGAATTATGATAAACACAGGTTAACTGCACTGAGAAATAGGAACCGTATTCACAGGTTTACAGTAAACTAACCAGTGGTGGAAAGAACTAGGTACATTTACTCCAGTACAAGTCTCAGGTACTGGTATTTTATGCTACTTTATATTTTTTATTTCACTACCTTTCAGATGGAAATATTGTACTTCAGAGCAGTCTGAAGCCTCAGCTTTTTGCTCACAGGGATTTCTTTTACATATATTTACCTCATTATTTGGAAATGACCTCATTTAATATCAACATCTGACATTGTAACATTGTATAGGTATATGACAGAAAACAAAGGAAAGCATAATAAGTCCTCTTTTAGGTTAAAAGTTAATAAATTCACCACTTAATTTGCAGTTGTTTAAAGTAAGAAACCAAAAGGCATGAAATGTCTCTGCACAGGCTGAGCGACAGGTAGAGTTTTACCAGCCTGCTGCAGCCATCAATATTCCCTGTGGGGACAGAGTGCCAGGATAGTATTTTAGCATCTCAAAGGAAGAGTGCTGATATACAATCCCTTCTGCTGTTCAGATCCTAACAAAGGACGTGGTCAAGGGAAACATGGTTATTGATCCTCGTTCAGCACCGGCAAGTTTCAGAAATACAAATCCTGATTGTGTATGCACATAAAATGTACTGTTCTGAAATTGTCACATATAGTCTGTCCGACATTTTCAACATTTGCTGACGCTTTGATGCCAGAATTGGAGATCAAATGAGGTGATTCACAGAGAGGAGAGGAGAGGGGTACGCGGTGCCCTGTGATGCTGCAATAGCTGATGTTATCTGTCATTTTCCTAGCCAAGGACAATGCTGCTGTGGAGTTCAATGGGGCTATAAGAGTGATAACAGGGAGAAGCAGAGAGAGATTTGTGCGTGCGCACCAGAAGAAATTGCAGGTTGTTTGTAGTGCTTACAAAAAAAGAATCAGAATAATCTGTCCTCTCTTTCCATCTCCTTCTTGTCTCCTCCCTCGTGTACACTTGAAGCAAGCAATCTTTATGAGTGAAAGAGAGTGAAGGCCCAGGTTTGTCTGACAAGGTCATGCTTCCTCCACTAATACACCTGAGGGACTCATCGTTGTTTCTAAAAGAGAAAATACAAAATCCTGAAATAGCTGTGTTGAGGCTTGAGCGGAACTCCACAGAGACAATGGTGTTTACAGACTGGGGTGTACAACAGTTTACACCCCCTTGACTGTATCTAGGAAATACTAAAGTACATTTCAATATAAATACAAAGGTACAATTTATTCATTCAACAAGATTTTTCCCACAGTGTTCATTTAAAGGGTGCTCTTGCTACATTTGAGCTGTTTGTATCACATCTGGTTTCTGTGATATCTGCTTTTCATTTCTGTTTAGGTTTCCTTGAGGTAAAATAAACTCATAATTGAGACTGTAAAAAAACAGGAAGACTATTTCTTGGCCATATTAAGCTGCATATGAAAGCTACCAGTGGAAAATCTTAAAAGATAATCTTGCTGAGTGCTTTAAAATTCTATGTTGATATTTTGTAATATTACTAATGGGTTTTGGAAGATCCTGTGATTTAAAGGTCTCTATGAGGTTGTACTACTCTGCCAGACTGTACAGCTTAAATCTGGGCCATTCATCACTGTATCTAATTAGTGTTTGAATTAGATTTACTTCTCTCAAAGATTTACTTTTTCCAAATAAGTTTTCCATTTTATAAACCCTTTAACCAGCTTTGTATCAGTGATCCATTATTGCACCACTTTATTGCATAATTAAGTTGGACACCTGAAAGATTTTCTGCAACTCGCTGGAGAATCAAGACAGAAAACTCCAAAACTGGTGTAACCATTAAGCCAATTGTTGAGCTGCTGGCTGTAATTTCATACAATATGACATTATTAGCTTTGCGATCAACTCGAGGGTTGGCAACATCGGCCTTATAGTCTGTCGGTTGGACAACTTTGATCCAGACTGACGTATCTCAACATCTACTAGATAGATTGCTACCTTATTTTATACATACATATACATTCGTGGTTCCCTGATCACATTACCTAGTGATTTTTGGTGATCCCCTCAAGTACCCCAACATGTTGGCATTTGTGGTTTTGAGTGAAATGTCTCAGCAACTATTGAATGGATTGTCATGACATTTTCTACAGACATTCATGTTCCATTCACGTTCTGTTTATTCACATTGTAATAACTTTAGTGCCTTTTTATCCAGCGCTAGTGTTTAGTGCTAATTAGCAAATGTTAGCATGCTAACCTGCTAAACATTGGTATGTCATTGTCACTGTGAGCATATTAGCATGCTGATGATAGTATTTAGCATAAAGCATTAGTCTTATTGTAAAACTAAATAATGAAGGAAAAAGTGTTCACATCCAGTAGCCAGTTTAAACAGTTTAACTACATTAATTTATTTTAATGTCTGCATATTGTATATGTGTGTTTTTTAACAGAGGGCGCGGAAGTGAAGGTGGGAGAGTACAACGCAATTGCTGATGTGCTGGACCTCATCAACAACTCCATAAGGTTCCAAGGTATGAGGAAGCCTGCTTTATTCATGTATATATATAATCGCTCACTTGAATCAAACTCCCTCCAGCACACACACATACACACATCAGACACTACCAACACCCAGTGCAGGGACTCACCACTCTCCTTTACCACTCTAAACTGTGCTCTCTCAACTAAATTATTTACCAGTCCATTTTTCACCCCTCCCGTGTTTGCTTGTGTTGACATACTTTGTAATTTGTTCGATCCCCCTGGCTATTCTCCCCTTCACCGCGCTCCCACTCTTGCTCCATCTTCCCGGGCCTCGCCCCGCATACAGAAACTCTAGGACAGTGCCATCTAAGATGTATGTTTCCACATCCCTGACCACAGTAAGTGGAGATGTGTAAAATGATGCCATTGCGATCGATTGGCACACTAGCAGGAGAAAAATATAGCAAAAGATAAGAAAGTGCAGTGTCTAACCACAATAACTTGACTGTGGTGCATAGATAGACATGCACTCAACTAGGGGAAACTGAGGACCAGGAAATCAGTCTTAAATAACTGGATGTCTGTTGCAGTGTCACTATTTTGTGGTTGAAGAAAAAAAAAGATTTGAAGGTGGCAGGTTAAGTTGTCAAACTGAAGAGAGAGACCTTGCTGGAGAAAGTGAAAATGTCCAGACAACCACTGTTGTTCAAGTACTCCTATTATCCTTAGTAGTACTATTACATTATGTTTGAGGCTCAAATCTTTTTCTGTATCACACCTCTTCTTCCTCTTAGGCGTGGAGCCTCCCAAGGATCGTACATTTGTGCGTCTGCAGCGGCGCCACATCAACGTGCCCCTCTACAGCATCCTGTCCACCATCACCATACTTGGCATGCTCATGGCGGGGGCTTTCCTGTTCTTCAACATCAAGAACCGCAACCACAGGTCAGCATTCAGCAGTGGTGAAGCACAGCTTTGAGAGTAGGAGGATAGAGGCGGGGATTAGATGAAGGATAGCTAGTGAAGGTGAAATAGATAAACGTGTGGTACAGCGGGAAAGTAAATGAGGGTTTGGTGTTGAGGGAGAAGGAAGAGTGGGATGAATGAAGGACGGGGAAGGATCAGGGGAGATTGAGTGGTATTTGAATGAAAGAATGATGAAGCGTGAGAATGATGATTAACCTTTAGCTGTCTACAGGCAGATTTTATTTCACATTTCACATTTCACTTTCCTCCATACCAAAGTATTTTTTAAGAATAGGACAGATTCAGTTTTAATCTGTTGTTCTTCTGTGTTCTCATCCAGACTAATCAAGATGTCCAGTCCCTACATGAACAACCTGATCATCCTCGGAGGCATGCTCTCCTACGCCTCTATCTTCCTCTTTGGCCTGGATGGAGGTTTTGTCTCTGACAAAGAGTTTGAGACTCTCTGCACTGTAAGCTCCCATAACACTTCTCACTAATACATTAAATAATAAATAGAAGTTGGATTTTGGGTTGCATTTTTTTGCTATTTTCTTACTTTATATGAATGAACTCAAATACGGAGAATACTGCGGAAGCAGTAATCACATGCACTATGTGACCAACAGTAAGTAAAAACTGATTGAATCTCTCTTTCCGGGTCTCTTGCTAGCATGGAGCACATTAAGTGTCTCCCCCCAGGTAGCATTACTGTGTGACTATGTAGATGCTGGATTAATTAAAGAGTTTTGATTACAGTGATAACCAGTTTCCACTGAGATACCACCCTCCCAGACATGGAGAAGCACACATACACATGCACAGCACAGTAATGAGAGGCAGGGCACGTCTCGAGCTGCCACCACCTGGCTGAAGCTGTGCCGCAGAGCCAAAACAGGGCTCGTCACTTCAGACAAGGTTCTACAGCAAAGTGGCACAACTGTTGACCCATTCACCACCAATTAAAATCTGCTGGTATCCTTGAGAATAGATGGTGTAATTTTTTTTTTTTTTGTGCTATCTATATCAAGCGCTCTGTCCCTGCATGGCTTTATTGCTTTCTAGATGTGGTAGAAAAAGGCACGCGAATAGGGCAAGGTGCAAATGTGTGAATGGCGGCTGTGTAAATGTTCACACACACACAGATATACACAAACACACACGTGTCACGTGCAGCAGTCAAACATAGCAGCACTCTGTAGCTATTTTAGGATTTCATAGTCTATATTCAAATTCTGAGCTTTAAAAACACGTCAACAGTGTCTTTTGTGCCAGAGCTCTAAGAGAGGTCTACATTTTGTTTCTCATTAAGATGAAATGCTCTTAGGAGTGTGACAGCTTCCATGGTCCAGGACGTCCTCCCAGAGCTCAACACTAAGAGACGAAAAAATTAATCTGACAGCGTGTTATTTTTAGAATGCTTCACAATGCTATTTTGAATGAACTTCTTGAGGGAAAAAAAAGAAAATACCTGTCAGATGAGATGATGTTTTAAGCCTTGATCACCAGTTTAAGACCTGACATAATTTACGTGTGTTCTGTTGTTCTGATAGGTTCGGACATGGATCCTAATTGTTGGATACACAACTGCTTTTGGTGCCATGTTTGCCAAGACCTGGAGGGTGCACGCCATCTTCAAAAATGTGAAGATGAAGAAGAAGGTATTGAAAAACGTATATGATTAAAAGATGATATGAGCAAATGATTAAAAGGTTATTTTCGTATCTCCAGATTTTTAAAGGGCATAAAAGAGATTCCCTTTTATTTTTTTTTATTTGATTGTTCAAATTATGACATACAAAACACAAAAAATCAGTACTTTGTAATTTGTTAATTACATATTACCTTGTGAATGGCCATCATAGGTACACATGATCCTTTCTGGTTAAATCTGGTTCTGTATTTCTTATCAATCCATGTACATCTGTTGAATAGAATAACTGCCAGTTCATAAAGGAACAAGCATCTCCATTAAAACATATAGGCCTGACAGTCTTATCCAGGAAGCTTCACATGCCTTTTGAAAGCCCAACACTGGTGTGTGGGCGCTTGTATTCACACTCATGCTTTTTAACAAACACTCTGAAAGACTGGCAGCCCCTGGCACCTGCTTTTAGAATCTTCTCTATGGAAAAAAAAAGATTCAGAAATACAAATGGCTTTTTAAACATCTGACACAATCTGTTTCACTGGCCTAGTTATATAAAGTGGTGCCGAGCTCACTGAGTATTGTAAATGTGCTTGGCCTTTCTGTATTTATAGATCTTGCTCTCCCTCTCTCTCCCCTCTCTCTTCTCTTCTCTCTCCCTCTCTCTCTCTCTCACTCACCCTCTTGCATATTGGAGGAAGTGTGGGTGGCCTGCCAGAGAGAGAGAGCACGAAGTAAGGGAGAGAAGAGGGATGGATCAGAGAGGTTGGAAGGATGTAGTGGCAGAAGGGAGGGTGGAGAGACAGAAGGAAGAAGGCAAAGCAGGGCAGAGAAAGGGACAAGACAAACAATGTAGCACAAAATGGCAAAGAAAGTAGGTTGGACACTGCGAAAAGAAGAACACTGGAAAAAAAGAGGGCAAAGAATAGATGAAGATAAAGAGAATCCAGATTACGGGTTAAAAGACAAAGAGCCATGACCAAGCTCTACTTTAGCTTGTGTTTCCGCAATTCAGCAGTTGGGTCAACACAAGATCGCCAGCTGTTTCCACACTGGGTCTAGTCTTTCATACTTTTTAACACATTGTCTTTTTCCGAGCCAATTCATAGCCAACTGTCTCTGCTTGGTTCTCCCCTCTCCCACCCACTTTCCTTTGCTAATTGAGACAAAACAAATGTTTCTTCAGAAGCAGTATTCACTCTGACTGCATATTTCAGCATTTAGAACTCAAGATATATTCTCTGTTGGTTCATGGACTGGGTCTGTTTGCAGGACACACACACATCACGCTTCCTCCACACTGATTGAGTGCAGGTGCTTTGGCTTCAGTAGAGTGATAGCTGCTGTTTGTGCCCTGAAATCTCTGTAAACCGCTGTCAGGGGAAGGCCGAGCACAAGTGTTAGCCATCTTTTCTTCAAACAGCAGGGCTGCAACTGCATCCCTCACTCCTTCCCACAGCCTCCTCTCCATCTTTTTTTCCCCTGTACACTGGGGAGAGCACAGATTGTAAATCAGGGGTGTGTTCGATAAGGGTTCCACTCGGTGGGCTACGGCCGGCACTCCTTCACTTCTTAAATAGCTTGGTGCCAGAGACAGTGTGTGTGTGTGGGGGGGGGGCTGTCAATCAATGTCCTTCTTCTCCAAATACACACAAACACACACCACAGATAAACATACACACTTATAAATAAATCTCCCCTTACATAACCCCTCACCCCCAGGACTCTGTAACAGCTACTTGTCAGTCTGCCTAGCTTGGTAATTTACTGAGTACTCCTTAGTGACATATTGCTGGATACACATACATGTACACACTCACACACACACACAAAGGGTAAATCTTACAAAACAAACACGGTACCCATTAGCTCATTACACTTACATACATACATGAGGCATACACACACATAATGATTGTGTACACATTTCTGAAAATTGCATCATGAGCATAAAGCACCACACTACTTCCTGGATCTTGATAGATCAGTGGTAGTGTACTGTTGTTACACCGCCTTAAGCTTTGGCTACAGCATTTAAAGTCAAAGTATGTTACAGTATTACAGCAGAGACAGCTAGCCCCTGGCTTTGTTGGTTGACACTACACAGTAAACAGATTATTATTATAGATTATATTATTATTATTTTACAACCAATTCAGTTATACAAGATAATACACCAATCAGCCATAACATTATGACCACTGACAGGTGAAGTGAATAACAGATTATCTGGTTATCATGGCTCCTGTCAGTGGATGGGATATATTAGGCAGCAAGTGAACATGTTGAATTGTTAGAAGCAGAAAAATGGGCAGTGTGAGGATTTGAGCGACTTCGACAAGGGCCAAATTGTGATGG
>NW_023340268.1:13033142-13069736 GCF_004916995.1 Morone saxatilis
TTTTTTTTTTTTTTTTTCAGGGCATGTGCACATTCAATGTTTTCGATTACATAAATTATTTTTCCCAATCAAATTCATCAGTAGACAAGAAGACAGTAGAACCCAACTGTCAGACTGCCAATATTAGTGGGGGCAAGAAAACAGTACATAACACTTCAGGTAATTTAGAGTCATTATGTAGTTTGTCTAGCAGATTCAGTTGGCAGAGAAACATATCACAGTTGAGCAGATGGTGCTGTAAAGATTTTTTTTTGCAATTTCCCTAAAATTTCACACATCTTGCGTATCTTTGTTACAACTATGTACTTGTTAGAATAATAGAATATTAGTTTCATCAGCCATATTTGACCAGAATTTCAATATACAGGTATTTTTATTGTTTATTGTTGGTGTCAATTTTTCGTTTGTTGGCTTTGAAGCAGCCATTTGACCTACTGTGCTTCTACCTTCCTCTAAACTGCACTGAACTCTTGAAGAAATGTCCCTCGTCTTGCCTTGCCAGTATTTGTTCAATGCCAGCACCATCAAAGGACACCAGATCAAAAAACAATTCCCTCATGCATCTCATCCTGAGCCCACCGGCGGATGAAGACCCATACAGGACCACTTTGCTCCATCTGGGCTATGTGATACTCTCCAAACACAGCGCATCCTGTCTTCCCTGACCTTTCCTTTGATCTGTCGTTCCAGCCAGTCAAACGCTATTATAAATAAAGATCACAAACAGGTCATAGCTTTCATCCCTCTAAAGTTCATGGTACAAAAGAGGAGCTTTAGTGGTCGACAGCTTTGGCTCTTGTTTGGTGGACCTTTTTCCACATTCTCCCGCCACAAGGTAACAAAATCATGGCATGTTGGTGGCGTAGTATTTACAGAACTGATCAGTGGTCCTCATTTCTGGACCAATGGAGTCGATCTGCTAAACTGTGTGCCACAGTGTAAAAGAGTGTTTGTATTAAATTCCGAACCAGGTCCTGGTCTTTTGGACTTGCAGTTTGGCTGGTTTCCTATCTCAGTGGGTGGTTAATTGCAGCTAAATGCATTGTAATCAGTCCCTGATTAGATGGTTAGAATGAAACCAGCAGGGCTCTAGGTCCTGAGACGAGATGAGAATCACATAATTACAGTGGTCAATAAGAAATGATGTTTGAAATGGCTCTACAGACACACATACTATTACATAACATTAGCAGGTGTGTGCTATTGGGCTAATACAAGCATCTCATCTTCTTTTTCCCCTCCAGATCATAAAGGACCAGAAGTTGTTGATTATCGTTGGTGGGATGCTGCTAATCGACTTATGCATCCTCATTTGCTGGCAGATTGTGGACCCACTTAAGAGGACTGTGGAAGAGTACAGCTTGGAGGTCAGTGTGCATTTTAATTGAGTTTTTTTTTTTGTGTAAACTTGCACTTGATTGTGGTTTGTTTATGTTGATGTAACATGATTGTCCTCAGCCGGGAGATTCCCAGTGACACAGATTCTTGCAAAAAAAAAACAACCTATGTATTTGGAGTTTAGGCAAACAAAATGTCCGCCTTGGGCTGTAGCGCAAGCATCTTTGTTGTGCTTGTTATTTTTGGGTCAGGATGTGAGCCATTGCTGCCTCCTGTGCTCATCCCATAGCCGGACATTTGCCAGCTTGGATGTGAGACATTGGCAAGGCCCGTTGGAAAAGAGGCACTTGGCATCACTTTCTCCTTGCTGGAGAGGTGGCGTGGGGTAGAGTAGAAATGAACTCTGCTTTGCTGTGATTGGTTAGAGTCGACTCAGATTCTCTTAGATTGGTACAGAATGAATCTAGATGTGCGCCAAATTGGCTAAAATGAACATACTGTAGCTTTGGCATTAGAGCTTGATGGTGTGTGAAGTGTGTTAGGCATGACATGTTAGCACATAACTGTCAGTGGTATTACGGGAATGCAGACTGTGAATTAGCAAGGCACAGCTGCATATTTATTTTCTCTAAAAATTTAGTTTTTAGAGAAGTGAGTTTTGATTTTTTCCATATTTCTGAAGTATAAAGCTCCCTGTTTAGTACATCTGTCTTTCTGTAGAGCTTAACACTAGTGTGTCCAGCAGACTGCTTAAAGAAGACAGTGGGTTAAATGCTTGAGTCAAGAAGATTTCAAGCTGCATATATTAAAATAGTTTTGAGAATCTCAGCTCATGGCGTTAAATAGATGGTTGAGTGTTCCACTGGTTAAACATAAGCGGCACTCATTCATTCCTCAATCTATTAAGTTGTTACACAAAAGATGGGCTCACATTAGGCCGAGGGCAACTGATGCAGTGTAATGGTAAAATGGGTTATAGATCTGGTGCAGTGGGGGATACTGTACATTTGGGATGGGTACTGAATCTGTGTGTGACACTGTAATCAAGTTCATTGCAGCTGTTGTTCGTCACATCTAAATATATCAATGCACGGCTGTCAACTTTATGTGTTGCTTATGAGGTGAATTTAAGAGAAGACTGACAATGATGTGTTATCTGATGTTACATTTAACAACTCTGGTACACAGTCATTTTGCTTTCTTACCTGTTTATTGGATATTTCCATTTCACTGGGTTTATTGAAGTAATAATAACATTATTGAAAAACCTATTTTACATTGCTATATATTGTTCCCATAATGTGTTGACAAATAACTTAATAGAACAGGATAGATAATATTTACTTTACTGTTGCTGCTAACAACAGACAAGCAGGAGCAATGATTCCACTACAGTGAGTTTTAATCATCTTCTTTGAAGACCACAGACACGGATACCGCTAAGTGGTTTTTTAAGTCCCCCATACTTCTGCATGTAGGCCACAAGACTGTTAACTGGCTTCCAAGTCCTCCTAAATTGACGGCATTGGCTGGATCCTTATTGACCCTTTTGCTAATCAGAGGTTATCAGAAGGTCACTGCGGTGAAAGCCAGGGTCTAATGGATGGATTTTTATTGAGACTTCTTTTGATAGTATTGAATGGATGTTCATGTTGGTTGTTTGCTTGTTGCCAAGGTCCTGCGGGGGATGGAAGGGTGGCTGACACTGTCTTGCACCCAGTTTTGACTTTTTCATGTCTTCAATTAAATGAAAATCCTGTGAAGGCTTATCTAAGAGTACTTGGAGCAGGTCAGCCTTTCTGAGATTTTTTTCTGTCTGAGTCCTTGCTGAAAGATTCCTGTGGGAGATCTCTGACGAAGAAATTAAAGATACATGATATCTTGCCAGACTTATTTACATTCTTGTGCTTCTTTTGGCATAGTTTGAAGGTATACTTAGCACATTTGTACAACTCTAGACAAAGCCGTATTTCCTTTGTGATGATAGCCACTTATATATTTAAGCCTGCCTAAAGGGGTAGCAAAGCCTTGCTTAACATATTCATTTGTGAATGTTGTCAGTGTGTGCAGTCAGGTCCTCGTGGAGTATTCAAAGACTCTAAGCCCCCGGCCAGGGGAGTGTTGTGAATATATTAACCACTCAGTGTAGGAGTCTGCATCCCCCCTGGGGTCGTGGATCTGCATGCCTGGGCTGAGGCAGAGGCTCCACATGCCTGCCCAGCCTGCCAGATTTCCAGCACCAGCAGTAGTGGACCCTTGAGGCTCAGCTGGGGGACAGGCAGCCTGGAGCTCCTCTGCGCCTAGGGCCTCCAGGCATGTCAGGTGGGACCAGAAACCAAAAGGCAACCCAAATACCCAGAAAGGGGGTAAAGAGGAGAGAGAGGATAGAGAAAAACACAGCATGGCCAAACACAAGATTTATTGTAATAACCAGTATTAAGTCGCCAATATCCTTTTAACGAGGCTGCTGCATTGGTACATCAGGGGACTTGATCTCTGCTATCCGTAATAACATGCCCCCACCAACGTAGCCCCTTGTGTTTTTTTAACACAGTGCTATTTTAGGAATGTCCACTTACGGGTGGGGAATGGGACCACAGTGGATGGTCTCCATAGGGCTCAAGAGCCAGTGAGTACTAGCTCTGACTGACTACCAGTAATTGGAGCAAGGAGAAGGACCATTAGTTACCCAGTTTCCTGTGAGCGCTCACATCATGCTTGGCCATCCCTCCCCTGTGACTTCCCTCTGTCTGTTGTCTTTTTTTTCTTTTTTTTCTTTCCGTCGCTCTCTCTCTCTGTCTTTGAAGGAACCTCCCCTCCTCCCCCCTTGTATTTCCTTTCCCCACTGTGGAGGATTTGGAGTACAATTGACCTTGGTTTCACAGAGCTGTATCTACCTGCTGTACCCAAGGGTATGCAGTATGACAACGTGGTGTTATTGAACTTTCACAGTGCTTGGTAGTCCACCACATTTGTTGTTAGAGCCATCACACTGGAGGGTTTCTTTATTGACTCATAACCTACAAGGGTACTCACACATTGTTTGAACAAATGGTACCGTAGTTTATTTTTTGAGTTCAGATACACATACACTAGAATGATCATCAATGCAAGTGTATGTTTTGAAGAGAAACATACTTTAGTACACAGAAGTGGGTACTCCAGCATGCAATCATATCTGTGTCCTGTGGTCACCACAGATACAGGTACATCTAAATATTGTAAGTGGATAACCAGCTATGGTTGAGATTTTGAGTAAAATGATCTTGCTAAAACTGCAGAACCAAGATTTGGTTTCAGTGGAAACATGGACAAAGTCAATCTTCTGCATCACCAGGGGTGAACCCACTGCTCTGAATCCAGCAAGCTAAGCTTAATGAGCTACCATTAGCAAAACTAGGGCATCCCCCTTTGCATCCTTTATTAGCATTAGCAAGAAGATGAAACTGTGAAGAGGCTGACAATAGATCCTTGTGGAATGCTTCATAAAACATGACTGATTTAATACCCTCCCAAATAAAAGCAATGAAGAGCTAGAGATCATGTTGGGATTTAAGTCTTTGAGTCTCTAAAATGAGAGGAGAATGACCCCCGAGTCTCATTTTAATTACAGTATGCAGATAATATGCCTTCAGCAGAAATTACTTGTAACCTTGACATTGTCCCCAACCTCTTTAAACCAATCTGACCTGCACTTCAGTATGTACTGTACATAAAACACAACCTTATATTCTAAATTCAATAAAAAAAAATGTTGATAAGATTGAAGGCAACTTGGCCAAGATTGTAATTACAACTCCACTTCTTCGCCGATTCTTTATACTGGTCCGACCCCTAAATCCTGACAGCACAGGGAATATTCTGCATATCAGTGTCTTTTTTTCCCCAGAGAGTAAGCTTACTGAGAGCAGGAATAACTCTGGCTGCTCCAGGAACGTCCTGGGAATGCTGATGGAGACGTTGGGCTGCAGTGAGCAATTAGATCCATTTTGTGGCTCGTTAATAATTGAGCATT
Organism: Morone saxatilis; assembly: GCF_004916995.1. NCBI lineage: Eukaryota > Metazoa > Chordata > Actinopteri > Moronidae > Morone > Morone saxatilis. The sequence continues at coordinate 13,038,496 of NW_023340268.1, forward strand.
TGTTAATGGCGTGGATGTTTCAGCAGGAGCAGGCTGCTGGTAGCCGTCCGATTAAGCCTTGTAGTACTGACACATGTTGCAGTGTCAATGAACACACGTGTATTGAAGCATGTGAGTGTGCGTACATATGTGTCAATTGTTAATTTGTCATTTGTGTTTGTTGCAGTATGTATATGTGTGTTTATGAATATGACCTTGTGTGTATACTTCAGCCTGTATATGTACGTGTGGAATGTATGTGCTCAGTCATGCATGGAGATGTTGTTGTGCGTACGCCTGTGTGTTTATGTATACATTAACACCCTCTCTTGTTGTCCTGGCCATTGTCTCCTGCATAATGAAGGACAAACCGTCGAGAAAGGATGATTAGCATTCTGGTGGATCCTGCCGCAGACCCCCTCTACTCTAGTCTGTCCTCTTGTCTCCTCTTCCTTCCCCTCCCTCCCTCTGTCGTTTTCCCAGCTTGTAAGCTGCTGCAAGCATCGGCGGGCAGGCTGCAAAAGAATATTGCAGTGTGGCATCACTATGGCAACGGCCATGGTTTCTGACATCCATAACGCGGAGAGCGGCAATGTTGATCCGTGAAACAAAAATAGCGGGTTGGGGTACCCACTTCAGGATGGCAGCACATTCAGAGAAGATTTTTAAAATCTGTATAGAAATACATGCACTGGGCTGATTATCAGTGACTGATTGGAGCAGAAAAGATGTACATACGTGTACACACTCATGCATGCACATTTCCATGCAGACGTTCAGGGGACTTCCCTGCCACTGCCGTGTACACATATATGCAGTAAGGCAAGTAGAGCGAGAGAAAGGGAGAGGTGAGGAGGAGAGAAAATTACATAAGGGCCATAAAGAACAGTGTGTAGGATTTAGTGGCATCTAGCGGTGTAGTTGCTGATTGCAACTCCGCTTCACCCTCCCCTTATAAGTCGTACTTAGGGTGGCTTACTATTAGGAATGTAAAGATATATCACACAACAGTTAAATCACAATACAAAGATTCATATTTGTGAGATAGAAAGTGAATAATACTAATAATACTCTTTAAACATAGGGTGCTACTTTTTGACTTTGCCTGTTCAACATGCTACATTACTCAAGTCTTCACCTACATGATGTAGGTGAAGACTTTGAAATTGAGGATGCATCATTCTGCCTAAGATTGGAGGTAGAGCAACATTTCGGCTTCCCTTATAAGTCAGAAAGTTTAAACATAATTTGTCTTCAATCCCATTTTGTTAAAAAATTGTGCTAAAATCATCTTGTGAACCCAGTATCACAAAATGTATCACATTTTGATACAGTTGAGCATATCATTGCATCCCTTTTCACTGTAGATTACATTTCCATTTCTCTTGCTAGGCTGTGAAACACCATCTGTTCTTATAATATTTACACACACTATTGTAATAGGATGGGAAAACCACATTATTATTAACACAATTTCTGGAAAGGAGGAAAAATGTATTGTAGACAACAGGTATGCTGTAGGCAACAGATGAGAAGGCCAGTTTTTGCATCTGTTGTAATATCTATTAATAATTTCATCAAAAGATGACAGCAGACACCTGCTATCAATTGTTCTTTGTGTGATCATATCCTGATTCCACCTTTTATGAGTTACTATTCACAATAATCCTGGCTAGTCTACTGCTGCCACTTGTATTATTTAAATTGCATATTCTCTACATACCGTTTGACGTAAATCCAACATAATACATCTCTGGCCCCCCTCAATGCTGTGATTTCACAGTTTTAAGTTCTATTCAGCTATGACGTTAAAACACATTGGTACCAAGCTTAGAGCCAAAGCAACTTAATACATGAATATTAGGTTATTTATATTTAATCTTAGATGTAAGACAAACCTTTCTTTGACCCATCTTTTCTGTCCATCATCTTCTTCTCACTTCTACTGGTGACTTCTCTCAGAGTCCTCTCACAGTCCTGCTAACACACTCTCTGCTGCTCCCCCAGGTATGAGGTTTTCACACTTTCAATCTCCTCTCTTCTATTTATTGTGTTTTCTTTTCCTCACCGTGTCAATTTGCTTACTTTGGAACTGTCGCTCTCTCTTGCCCTCTACCTTTGTCATCTATCCATTTCACTCCTTATTGTCGCGTGTAAGACCTTTCTCTATCAGATTCATGTTACCAGCCTATTTTCTATTTGGAGACCCCTTCTTATTCCATATGTTTTGCTCCCATCTCTCTCTACCTCTCTCCCTACCTCTCTCCCTCATTTGGCTCCCTTGCACTCTTGGGAGTGCGCTGAAATAGCAGAGAAAATCGAAAAACAAGCTTGTGACAGCAGTACCGGTGAACAAGACTCAGGCTGACCTGGAACATTCCTTTTTCTTTCTCCTTCATTTCTTTTCTCTCTCCACCTCCCCTTCTCTCTTTCTCTCTTTACTTTATGCTGACATTACTTTTCCTCACACTATCCCTTTTCTCTCAATTCACCATCTCCCGCTCTATCAATTTTCCAATTCTGTGTCACCTCTTCAAAGGGAGGGATATACACCCGGGCATGTCCTCAGTTCCAGCCAGGATTGGGTGTTGGGAGGGTGAACTGGGGAAAGTGTGGCCAGAGGGAGTGAAACATGTGCCAGCAAAGTTCCTCTAGACACACAGATGAGTGTGGCTGACAGTGAGTGTCCTGCTCCTCTGGGACTCTATGTGGGTCGAGGTCAGCCCGACTATATGAATATACAAATCTGAGATCATATCAAAGAACTTTACCAACGTTTTCGTATGAATTTTACTACACTTTTTATTTACCTTACATTACTGCTGTCCATATTGGTGTTACCATACCACAGTTTTCTTTACAAATATAGTTTTTCTACAGCCATATTCTCCCTAATACAGGTTTCAGTTCATGTCAGTTCAGTATTTAAATACAGGTTTCAGTTCATGTCAGTTCAGTATTTAAATCAGCTAAAAATCTACCAGTGTACCAATTTCACCTTTACCCTTTCACAAAGACCACTGCTTGTGCTGAATCTCCTACAACAAAGTTCATCTGTGCAATGCTGTACAACAGCCTATTATTCAATCTCAGATGTTGGTATACCACAGCCGCACTGCATTCTTACATTTGAATGTGCAGCTTATACACTCAACTACATGGGCCCAAGTAAGAATATATGATAATATGGATTCTGAATGTTAGGTGACAAAGTGCTGTACAGATCATAAAGAAAATAAAACTGTGTCACTGTGTTGAAATACCTATTTCAAACACATTTTAAGACACTACACCTTCCTTGATTTTTATGCTATACCAAAATGAAATAACTGCCCAAAGGTAGAAAAAATACACTGAAAATTTTAATAATCTTTGGTATGCTTTGGAAATAGTCAAAAGTAATGTAAATCGTATGTGATTTGTAGCATTTCTGCACAAGAAATGCAGACACCCTTATGATCCTTAAACACTGCAGTTATACACCCACACTCACACTCACACTCACCTGCCCACGGTGTTGTTGCTCCCCCTCGTTCTGCACTCTCGCACAGGTTCTCCACTGCAGTCCCAGTCAACTGTTGATTGTGTGAATGCCATCTGAAGGACACGATGCTCCTGTTTCACTATCAGCCTGCTCTGTGAAAAGCAAGCGGAAATATTCCTATTTACATTTAATTTAATCCGGTTTGCTCTTCATTCTCTAAATTGTATTCCTGTGGGAAATAAAACATAGGTAGTATTCTTTGACATAAGTACATATACTTTAAATTCATCCCAATCTCTTACATTGTATCTCAGTTTTGGGTAGATTAAGCAAGGTCTGAATAAAATTACTTAGAAATGTATTCAGGAGTAATCATATTCCTGACAGAAAAAAGATGTAATATGAAGTGAGAATCATTAAGTATTTATTCTGTAGAATGAAGAACGATGTCACCTGCGGCATTACCCATTCAGCACATGACAGTGCTAAGATGGTGCTAAGGTGGACTTTGTGCTTCCTTTGTTAGCACTGAGTAAAGCACTGGCTGAGATCAATGCCATTTCAAAGTAAACTGGGTCATTAAGGGATAACCATCACCCACCTAGGCCTTTTCTCATCGACCACCTCTGGAGAAAAGAAGGAAGGGAGGGCAAGAACAAAAGGGAAGGGTACATAGCGCTTACACATTCTTGGTAATTTGTATTGCCACGTGCGAGACTTAGAGCTTGCCTATCCCAAAAGCATGGTTATGCATTCTTATGGTTATAGTAGGGTACTGTCACTGTGTGCGTTGCATTATGAGATTGCATCGAGTTCTAGTGTTGTGGTAAACGTAAGACAGGGGATTTTACTGTAGGTAGCTGCACTGTTTACAACCTTACCTTAAGCAAGAAGCGTAGGCTCAGTTGTAATGATCATCTTGCTGATATGAAACCACATAGCTACCTCAATATTACAACTTCAAATTAGAGGCATATCAGACTCCTTGGCAATCATGTTTCCTCAGTCACTCCTGCACATATTGTACACCTAGTGCTACCTTACCTTTTTGGTAGGCACAGAGCAGCATGGTGCCTCTGATGTTGGCCTGTTATTTTTAAGTCCTCTAAGGTAGTCTAAGTAAGTGTGTCACAGGTTTTACCTTGGGGATACCCGCTTCTGTTTATAGCCTTGCCCGTTTTTACATGTTCCAGCACAAGGAGTCACGACTTTACTCCACCTGGTAGGACAAAAACCTCAACCTACATACAGAGTGCTGCATTATGAACTAATGAAGATGGAAGCTCAATATGTTTTTATGTATGTATTTATGTACATATTATTTATGTATTTGCTGCGATCAACTTTTTCTTGAACATTATTAATTACGTGATCGTAATACAGAAGAACCAAACAAGATGAGACAATGAGCTAAAGAAGAAAATGCAAATAATCCTTCAAAATAAGACACACATTTAAAATGATATATATCAAGGAGACTGTGGCAGCATTGAACAGTTGTTTTTCTTTTCTTTTCTTTTCATAAGTTAAACCAGCTTACTCAATCTTTCTTTGTGTTTTCAACATGCCTACTGACAAATCGTGTAGGAGAAAGAGAAAGATGGCTGTGGGCACCATCACAGACAACAGCTGAGACCATTTAAGAAAGACCATTTATGTGAAAGAAAGTACTGGCAGCTTGTAAAAGGAGTCATTTAGCTTACCCATAAGTTGGAGCGTGTGTTGTCTCAAATCAGTTCAGCACAGATAGTTAAGATTAATTTGTTCTAGATCAGGATCGTGAGAGGCATCTTTAATGATAGACTAAATATCCACCCAGCGAAGTTGGGATCAACATCAGCGCAGTCCCACCCTCAATATTTCTGTGTTTAAAGTGAGATTTTCCACTTGTCTTGCAGCCAGTGATTTTTACCTCTGCAATGATTCAACAACTGAGCGAATCAAACGTTTGAAAGCATTTTCATGTTTGTTGTGTTTTTGTTATATTCTGTCTAGATCTCTGCCTCCGTCTATGTTGGGAGGGATGGTTCCGGGGAACCTGGATATCTCAGGTCTCAGTTTACACAGGATTTCATCATTTTCGTGGAGAATATTTACCCAGTATGTTTTGCCATGCTTTGGCAGCACACTGGTATTTATCTTGTGAGGGACAACAGTGTACTGTATGTGTAAGCTGACAGCATTATCAGTAAATCATGCAGGAAAGCACTCTAAGGACTGCTTCAGAGGTGCAGTGTTTGTTGACACTCTAGCTGGTAAATTGGACATGTGGTTGTGCATGGCTGAGCCTGTTCAAGTGAATCTGTCGAAAATGGAATTGGGTGGCAATATTTACCTCCTGTTACTTTCTCTCCATCTCTATGTGCCTGTATGATTTCTCTCTCCCTCGCTCTCTCCTTTCAACTCTCTGTACGTCTTTCTTTCTCGTTCTCTCTAACAAAATAAGCGCACACACACAATTACCCTCGACCTCCACCATCACCCGCACCTCTCTTTTGCTCTCCTCTCACTTTTTTTGCCCAGCCCTTTTTTCCCTGCTCCTCTTCTGCTGCTCCCCTGGACTGCAGTTGCTAAGCAACAACTGATTGAGCATGAGGGGTATGCAATTGACCAATTAGAAGTCTTCCAAATGAAAAGTGGTGTCAAGAGTTCCCATAGTTGCAGCTAAGACTTTACCCAGTGTATACTGTAAGTGGACACTGGCTATGGTACCATATGTATATATATGCATACACATAACCACACAAACACACAGGATAATGTGTGCTGTTCCAGTTTGTTAATTTGGTTTAGTTTAATGCATGTCAGTGTGTGTTAGTGTGTTCTTGTGTGTGTGTCTGTGTATATGCCCACATGTTTGTGTCTGTGACTTTAGTCATTCTAAAATCTGATGTTGTTACTGTGATCTCACTCAAACATACACTTTGCTATGCTATCCAGCTTTTCTTCCTTCCCTCTATTTGAATCAATATAATACTGTCTTTCCTCTTCGTTTCCCTCTTTCCTTTGCCTCCTGCTCCTTCTCCTCACATTTCTTCCTTCCATTCATCCGGCCTCGTCCTCTTTTTCTATTTTCCTCCCTTTCTCTGTCTCTCTTTCATACCAGAGACACCGTCCATCAGTGACCAGACACATCCATCACTGTTCCTCCTCTTCTGCTCATCCACAGCCCTGAGGATTCCATTATGGCTCCGTTGCTGACACACACACACACACACACACACACACACCTCTACACACACACACACACACACACACACACACAGAGTTTAGGGAAAGGCAGCTCTATCTCATCTGGCCATGGGCAGAGACATGATTAGTTAGAGACTTGAGATAGTGATGCAGCTCTTGATGACTCTGTATGTGATGATGATGATGATGATGATGATGATGATGATGATGATGATGATGATGATGGTTGTCCCAGAGGCAGTGAGGTGATGATGAGGTACACTTAGACGCAAATGTTTCTCACATTTGTGCGGCCTCTCCATTCATCCGACCACCATTAACCTTGTTGTCATTCAGAAAGCTGCTTGTCTTGATAAGAAAGTGTACATAGGTGACCCTTGACCCCGAACATTAGCCCAACAGAATACCCAATCAACTTATTCCTGGTTGGTGGTTTTCCCCAAGCAACCGTGTAGCTCATTAGGGATTTGTTAATTTTATTATTTTCATTAAACCTTCTTTTAAACATGCAGAAGAATTAGTGCACAACTCTTTTTTTCAATAAATGGCTGAATATTGAGGCAAAAAGATAAACGGATAATATAAATAAGTAGTTAGTCCTCAGACTAAGTATAGGTGGAATTGGCTGTCAGTTAGTTTTGTAATGGGCTGATAGAGGTCTAGTCATCTAAGACATTTTGGTTTGATTTGTCATTTTTTATGGTCACCTCTGTAGCACCTCAATAATATTCTCAAATATGTGTTGGTCTTTGCGATACATGACTCTGTATTATTTATTTAATCTGCAGATGGATAATAATACCAGAACAATGGAAGATCTTTCAAAGCTTATTTGACAAAAAACTTAGGACTCAGGGACTTGTGCTTTGTTGAAGTACAAATGTTAAAAAGCCTTTAGTATAATAGCTACATTATTAAAAACATATAGCCACTATAGTATATCACGTTTTTAGTCACCATGATAAAGGCTTTTTCTATTTCTGTACCTTAAAGCAGTGTGCATTTACATTTTTAGGAATCATTTTCCTTTTTTGTATGCGTTTTCCTTTCTTCTCCAATTTTGAATGGCCAGCTACGATAGTCTTTATTGCTTCTAATCACTACTCTTTGTGTAGACGGCATGAGAGAGGATAGGAAGACCAACCGTAGTAGTCGCTGGTGCTGCGCCAAAGATACTGTGTGACCTTTACTGATGTATCTCGCAGCACTTTGCCAAGCTGAAAGTACTGCTGCCAGAGATTGAACCAGGTGAAGGATTGTTTTTGTTCTTTGCAGCATCCAGGAGCCTCAATCAATGTGGTAATTTGACTGACTTAAAGGTGGGGTAAGCGGTTCTGGAGAAATCCAATACCATGACAAATACCATGATATAGTGTGAACAACACCACAGCAAGTAATGTAACTAACTTTAGCTATGTTGGGGGTTTGCGACTGTCACTTCAGCTGGTGCTGTGCCACTAACATGTAGACAGGACGAGACGGTCACATAATCTCCCCATGTTCTGACGGAAAAGCAGCTAGGCTGAAGAGACTGGGCACAGCTGTGCTGTCTGAAACACAGTACTACTCAGGATCCCTAAATTCAATTACAATGCCGCACAAGAAAAGTCACGAAGCCTCCGCCTTACTCGCTCTGTAAAAACACCTGACTAGAGACACTAACCGTCTTGTAGTAGAAAATGCAGACTGCTCCACTAATTATCCCAATTTGCTACAGCTGTAGTGTCTGCACCCCCTGGCTCGCCAATGTTTCGGTTTAACGTCTGACCCTGTTAAATGGCAACTTTCAGTCGAATATGTTAACAAACAGATAACAGGTTCACAGATCCAGGAGGCAGGAGGAGAGAGAATGCAGGTGATTATTACAAGCAGATAAAAAATTATCCCATTTTACCTCTTACAAAGTAATTATCAAAACAACAAAAATGGTGGTAATACCGCAAACCTCACAGATTTGGCACAGATTTGTGCATTTTACCATAAGAAACCACTTTGTACCTTTTTGATACAAAAAAGATACCCATTTAGTAGGCCTAAGTGCCTTTTATGGTATTTTACTCCTCTTTCTTTTCTACTTCTGTGTTTGAGAACGTGCTTGTCCCTCAATTAGCACATTACACACAAAACAACATGAGTAGCTCAACCATATCACATCTAAGTGTTGTCATTTCATATCATTAATGACTATTTTCTACAGTAAATCCTCAACACACCATGAATGAGCCCAGCGTTGTTCTGTATGTAATGTAATTCAGCTTGAATACGCTGTAAACTGCAAACCGCAGTGACATATTCATGAATAAATGAGCAGCTGTGTGAGACGAGAACTGTGTTAATGCAGGATCTTCTGGCGATTTTTTTTTCAATCTCATTCCTAATTGTTTTTCATGTGAACCCACAAGCTGTTGCACGCATTCACACTGCACAAGGACAAGAAGGCTCCACTGAGAGACTTTGGCGCCTCAATGACACTGTGTGAGGGGAAGGGTCAATTAGAGAAAGGTTAATCACTGATACCACCCAGTTTCACACATACACACACAGATATAAACACACTAAGTGCACATACATCACAGCTCCTAGGAGTCAGGTGTAGGAGACCACCAAGGTCGGCCAGTGATGGAGAGATGAGAGCACCTCGCCACTGCTTGAACAAAGTACAGGCGCTGCCTCAGCACTATGAGCCCGGGAATACAAATACATTCAGCTAAGTGGAAGAGTTCTTTTACACAAGACCTTGAGCCTTCGGCACACTGCAGGCTTTACACTAACAGTATAGAGGGTTGAAGATAGGAGGGCAGTGGAGGGAGAGTGATAGGGGACTCAATGAGACTCAAGGGAGGCAGAGAGACGAGAGTGAAAGAAAAGCAGGGGGAAAAGAAGCAGGATAGCTACAGGGAGAGTGAAGGAGCCAAAAACAGAGAGAGCTGCAAGTGTACCAGCTATACCTACTGAGATAAAGACGTTAGGGGGAGATGAAGTTGACGATATGTGTTGAGAGACAGAGTGAGAGAGAGGAGAGAATAAGAGGTGTCATGGCTACTTATCATCACGCTGCCGAGGGTGACATTGATTAGCACTTGCCATCGGCAGGGAGCCTCTGAGCCAGTCGGGAAGGTCAGATAGTTAAAACCAATGCCGCTGCAAAAAGCTGGCACTACGCCAGCCTCTCTCCCGGCCCGAACTCATTGGAGTTGGATGAAACAAACTGTTGTTGCGTGTGTTTTGTGCTTACTTGTATTTGTGGAAATGTGTGGGTGTAGGTGTGTATTTGTGTGCATGGGAAGTTAGCAGAATGTGTAAGAACAACTGAGAAGTATTACCTTGGTTGAATTTGCTGAAAATGCAGGCATTGAGAACATTAAATGATATTGAAACTGCTGTGTGTAGAGTTTATATAAGCAGTGGCAAATTTTCATTGAAGCAGTCACAAAAGGTGGCAGTTCTCTCACTTTCTGGCTTGTCAGACCATTGAGAAATGCCCAGCTAATGTAACCCAGTCCTGCAGAGTGATATTTCTCCTTTGCAGGTCTACAGTTTCACTCAGTCAGTTGTCATTGGATATATGTAGTAAATAATCTGCCATTCTCTCATCCGTCTGTGATGTGCTGTTGTGACAGATATGTTCTGACCCATCTGAGTGATGTATTGGGTGTTTGTGCGCGTGTGAATTTCACCTCTGTTTAAACCCTCTGTTCCTCTTCTTTCAACCTGCGATTTTGTTGAAGTTGACTCTTCAAAGAGCCCAGAGAAGGGTTTTTTTTTGGCATTATGAGTGTAGCACGACTAGATTGGATTTGACCCCTGTGAATTTTCCGCTTACTTTGATCTTAGTGTGCATCTTTATTTTTTTAGAGCCAAGCCCGCACACATTTTGCTGTCAGCTTGGCAGTTAAGGCATATTGCTGCAGGCGTTATTAATAATGCTCTTTAAGTAAAAAAAGAAGGGGTGGCGTAGGTGATGGGAAGAAAACATTCAGGGGGGAAATAGTTAGTAATCTGATGTGTAGCATTCTAAGTGGATAACTGCCACACGGGTTACTGTGTTAAGCCATCGAAATCTTAATTTTAAGGAGACTCAATGAAACTTATAGTCTTAGCCTGACAGAGCTCAGAGAGATATTTCACAGCAGTTATTTTCCTTCTGCCTTCTTTTAATATGCTATTGCTGCCAAGAACTCTGCACCCAACATCTTTGTATTGCAACTGATAGTTATCATTTTCTAATGCACCAATAAATGTCCCATATTTGAAATCCTCTTTACACTCCAGTGAGTGTAACAAGCTGTCCTTGGTCCTGGTTTCAGCTCTCTCACACACATCCCCTCCCTCGCTGCCCCCCTGTGTTTGCAGCCACCTCTGCCATCCGCAAACCTCCGGAAACACAAAGAGCAGAGGGAGATTATGAATGTCCTGGATCAATACTCTCAGAAAGTGCATCATGGGAGGGGGCGGATGTAAAGCATATGGCACAACTTGAACTATACCCCATCCACTTAGCTTCCCTATTCTCTTCTCACCTCTTACAGGGCTACATGGCATCCTCATTTTCTCTTCCTTTTTTTTTCCAGGAAATCTTATGCCTTTTAGTTTAACATAGCAGTAGCATCAGGGTGGTGTTAGTGGCCTCTCTGAGGTCATAATCATTTAGCACCTTGCAGCATTAGCATTAAAGCTGTTGCCAAAGTTACAAATCACAGAGTAAGTGATCTTTGTTAGCAAAATCTCTGGTCAAACAAAACAACCATCCGTGTCATCTTCATTTAACATTGCATAATGCTATAAATAAAGCCTGACTGCTTTTTTTTTTTTTACTGAATGATTGTCACAATGAAATAAAGCAGCAGTAGCATATTGACACCATGCTAGCTATAAAGGCCCAGAACTAGAGATGACTGCTGAAAATTACAGTCATTAATGATGAATTACCTGTCATGTGTGAACTGCTTGTTTATTTCTGTGTTAAATTGTCTGATTGCTTCTCTGTGGCGCATTGCACATTATCAGCTGCAGCGAGGCAGGCGCTCCCTGCGTGAGATTTGAATGGTGAGATGTGTCACTGTGAGAGAGCGAGAGCGCAGCGACGCAGAAGAGGTGTTAGGAGCAAAGAGAATGAGAGAAAGAGCAAGAGGAGGTGATGACGGAGAGACAGAGAGAAAGAATAGCTGGGAAATGGTTGGATAGCGGTGAAGGGAGCCTTGCATGCTGCAGACACAATCTGCTGATTGCCAGTTGGTTTGCCTATGTGTGTGTGTGCACATTTGCTTATCACCCGCCTATGTAAATACATAACTTATGTATGTTTACAGAAGAGGTGTCGCTACGTTGCAGGAATGCCACCCCCATCCTCCCCACCTCCACACCCACCCAACCTCTCTGACAGCCATCTGTCCTGTAATTAACCTGACTGACACACTGTGCAGCATTGACTGCCTTACTGCTCTTCACCAAATCACTGTGTGTGTGTTTGCATGCATCTACATGTGCGTGCATTTGTCCACCTGTCTTTCATTTTGTTGGCCTGCACTTACTTGCGTCTACCTTTTAGGTTGTGATCATAATGGATGGGTCTGTTCTCTCTGCGTGACACTATGTGTCTGTTTTTATTGCTGGGATGTAATCTGATGCAGAGAGGAAAAAACAGTGCTGTACAGCTACAGCATCTTATGTATACTGCAACTATAGCACCCATTCATTAGTCATAATAAGCAGATGGGGCAGCTACGAGGGTAGGTAGAGGAGGGAGGGCCAAATTGAGTTGTAAAGAGTGACGATAGTTACAGAGAAAAGGTATGAGAGAAACAGAATATTATGTGATTGAGAGCAAAGAAGGTGTGAAACAGCAGTGTTGGGATGTACCTGACACTGGCACATTGATATTTAATTCTCAATGAAGGTAGAAATGCAGACTCACCCTGCCGCTCACTTTATAAACCCGAGGAGGAGCATATGGCATGTATATTTGTGTGTGTGTGTGCATGAATGCATGATGGAAGAGTTGCCCTGCAGCTTCAAAATAGCCATAACAGCAATGCAGCATTTCTTATATAGAGAGTACTGTATCTGCAGTGAGGTGTCAGGTTGCAGGCGCCCATGGAAAAGCTGCATTTCTTCTGTTAGCTATCTATATCATTTCATCTATACGGTATGGTATGTCTACTTAATATACATTCTCAAACCAGATAATACCTGCAGCATGATAGTTATACATAAACTTAAGGGACACGTGAGACGAGTTCATATACCAGTTTAGATTATGCTGGTAATATGTTACGGTTTTCTCTTTATTACGCCCTGCAGGCTTATTGAAGGCACTACACTATTTTTACCTGATTTACAATCAGTTCACATTCATTTATTTCAAAGCTTGATTTGCGGCAATTCTGTACATATGCATACACAAAAACATCTCCAATATATAAATACATACAGTTTGCATTCCTTCACAAGACATACTGCTATTGATTTGTGCTCAGATTAAATGTGCTGCCATGTCCTCAGAATGAGATTCACGTAGCCTCAAGAGCCTGATTGGATTGGGGGATCGATAAGGTGGCAGAGAAATGGAGAGACGAGAGATGAGAGAGCAAAGAAAGAGAGAGGGAGAGAGATGTATTCGCTGTTCTTCATTACACCTATAAAAGGAAAGAAATGAGAAGTGGCAGTGAGGGAGTAGTAGCATTTTGTTGCAGCGCAGTCCAGACTTAACCCTGAAGTGCTTTGCATTATGCCTTTTAGAGCATATGTGATGTAGTAAAGAAATAAAATGAAATGTGCAAAACCTTAAACATTACTAATACATATAAGTGCATGTGTGTAAGGTACGAATAATCAGAAACAGTGGCATTGTGATGCTGAAATTCCCATGACGGAGGGCAACCTAGGGTTGAATTTTTTTGTCTGCAATGTGAACTTATATCCCAGATGTATAAATGTACTAGAGACAGAAGAGCTGGAACTAAAGTGGGACAACACCGGAGGAGCTGAGGTGAGCGTCACAGAGAGGGACAGACAACGCATCAGAGGGCTCATCTGTCTGAGATAGCTGGATATAATTAACAAGGCTTTGGTTTTTAATTAATCTGCCTCAATCAGAGTAGAGATTCTATTCTTACTTTTTGGACTAAATTAATTCAAGGACACGCGCTCCAACAGCAAAGTCCACAGACTGTGTACTCTTGTCTTTTTCCTCCCTTTGTTCGTGTTTTTTTTTTCCTATTCTCATTTCTTCTCAGTGTGCTTGTCCAAGTGTTTTTTGTTCTCTTTCTTCTGTTTGCTCTTTCTGTCTTTCGTTCCTCTTCATTCAGATAAACTCCGATATTATCTAAATCTGGCACCATCCTGCAAGTGAAAAGAGAGAAAAAAATATTGTGTCCTGTGTTTCCAACATTATTCCAGTCACAACCTTGCCTGCTAGGGAATGCGCCAACCCTGCAGTGCCCTCCAATGGTGGGTCTGTGCCCAGGGAGGACATGGCAGCACCTGGTGATGATCCCGATGGCCAAACTGAACCAGCTGAGGCCCGAAAACAACCACCATCTGACCATCTGATGATAATAATAATCTCTCTGTCATACTGCCAGCTCCACGTGGCCTGGACATCAGAGAGAAGCTATTACTCTGCTTTGCTGGGGTTTACTCTCTCTCTAATCGTCTATCTCCTGTTCGATCGGTTGATGCTATATTCTGTGGATAAAGATCACTCTGTCTCTGGATATGTAGGTGATTTCCTCCCTCTTCTGTCTGTCTTTTTATATCTCTTCATTGAAAATACAGTATGATCTAGACAATGAGAGGTCATAGAAGACAACACCGATTGAAACAGTTCAGTTGACTCGTCACAAGGAGTTCTACTCTGTTAAAACCGGTTGGATAATGTCCTCTTTGGCTCTGGAATGAACTTCCCAACATTTGAAAACATAACCCTGTTGATGTCATCGAGGTGGGACATGAAGCATACAGTGTTTTTGGAGCTTGACCCATTCTAAGGACTAAAAGCTTCAAATTTGATCATTCTTTTTAAGATCTGTCTCTTGTGAGTACCTTCAACTTCATTGATGTGCAGTACTAAATTGCTTGAGCACCCCCTTAACCACCATCAAGCTAATACTCCCCTTTGCTTTGCTATTACTGAATTTACCGAATTTATCTCCGATTTGTACTTATTAACTACACTGTATCATCGTCATTTAATCTCTTGGTCCCACCAAAGTGATTTATTTTTCAGCAGAATAGCTTTCCATCACACTTATTAGATACTGTTTAATACTGAACCATGGGATGCTAGTCTAACCTACGGAATTGTCTATGTCTTTTTTTCCATTATTGGACTTGTGGCTGCCAGATACCAATGCATCCAAATTCTGAAATTGTTTTTATAAGCATTAAAATAACAGAATAATGCAGACGAAACCACAAAAACAAGACTTTTTATTTTTTTCAAAACAAGTGTTTGCGCTATCACTCGGCTGGCCTCATCTCCACCTGTATTTATCATGCATACACTACCTTTTATCCCTGAATTTTGCATGAGGCTCTCACTGTGATGGATCTAGATGGCACATGACACAAATCAGAAAGATAATGACATGCAAAACAGAATGAGAGAGGCCTGTGAAAATTGACTGTGAGATGGGCATTTATTTTTTGTGCGTCAGATAATGACGATGTCTGCTGATTCGATGCATTGATAGCATCTTGGAAAGCTACTGTTGACTCAGTAGATGGCTGTGTGGACACCTTGTACCAGACTACACAGTTATTCTGTTACTCTTTACGGTGTCCAGCCCATTACTGTGAAAGGCATATGTTCCTGCTAAAATGGGAACACAATGAGGTACTGTTTGTCCAAAAAACATTTGTCTTGTGCTTTGATCTCCTTTCTAAATAGGCACTTTCTTGGCATCCTTTTCCCTCTTTTAACTGCACTGGAGGGAAGGCAACCATCAGTGAAAGAGATCCAATGGGCTTGTTTTCTGAGCTATAGCACAGATATATTGGTTTTCGGTGAGAAAATGGGCTAAAATTGGATGAAGAGTAAGTGTGTGCATGTGTATTCATGCTTCAGAGGCCACCACCAAGGTGTGTGTGTGTGTGTTATATTTGACAAGGGGAAAAGGGAGCTCCATTCACCAATCTCCTACTTGAAAATGAGAGCCTAGAAGTTTTTTGACAGTTTCATTTTCAGGCGCACTTCAGTAGAAGATATGTGTGTGACCTCATCTACCTTGACTGTGCTTTGCAATATATCAGCATCTTTTTCTGACACAATATAGGCATAGCTTTCAATCAGAGAGCACAGAATCTGTTTGTCCTCAGGTAAGCAAGGCCCCTGTGGTACGTATTTGATCATTTTGATCTTGTAGTCTAGGTTAATTAACTATTTACGCATGTCAACAGACCAAGAACGTTAATCGCAGTATTGCAGCGATCACTCAGTTGAAAATATTTGGCTTCTCTTTCCTGCCTGTGACCATACCTCACCTCCATGACTCAGGTGAGATCCTCCTCTGCTGTGATTGGTGGCGCTGCATCATTCCTGGGTGTGACTGGTTGGCTGTCCTTGGGGAGGCAAGCCAATGACAGTTGAAGTAATTGACTGTTAAGCTCTTATGGATTTCCTGCCTGCTGCTGACGTAGCAGAGGGTTGATCAGCCTGCACTGTACACACACCGGTGTTTAAACACGCTCTCTCTCTCTTACACACACCCATTTAGCTTGGTGATAAACACAAACAATGCAAGGTGTGAATGCTTTACTGGCTTACGTTAAAGCCTACCTAATTGCAGGCATATTGTACTGTATTGCAAAATGCATTATCACATTGTTGTGCTATGTGTACTGTTAGAGATCGTACAAGGATGGAATTAGGATAGTTGCTGTTTCTCCTTGGGCACTAGTAGCCAACCATAAGGTGTTGTGTTTGTCAGAGCCAAGCTTTAGCTAGGTGGAGAGATGCCCCTGGGAGTGTCTGACTCACCCATGCTTGTGTGGGTATGTGCATGCGTGTGTGTTTGTGTGTAGGTGTGTAGGTGTGTATGTGTAGGTGTGTGCGTGTGTGTCTCCCATGCAGAGGCTGCAAGGTGTTGGCATAGCTGTCATATTAAGCCAATGGTGTTGAACTCATTGTGTCAGCTCCTGCAGGCTGCTATTGATGCTCCTATCATATAACTTTCTCTTTCTTCCCCTCAGTGTAGCACACTGGCCACATTCTTGTCACTACTTGCCCTGACAAGTGCATGCGGGCGAGCGTGTGGGAGTACATTTGCAATTGTGCCTTTGCAGCTGTGGCTGAGTGTGCATGTTTGTATGTGTGGCTACGTTTGTGTTTTTATACGCTTGTGTGTGCTTCTTTTCTGCTCTCATGGCGCATCATGGAGCTCCTGCAGAGCACTGCTGCATTTCTGCATCATTAGGTCTCTCCCTAAGGTTGAGCAAGAGGCCGAACCCAGCAGGCAATGGATTGGGACCAGAGGAAAGAAAGAATGGAGAGAGGATAGGAAGTGAAACAAGACGGTGTATTAAGAAGCAAAAGATGAAAAAGAGGGGACGAGTGAAACGTGGCTAACTGAGAGGAAAAATGAGAGAAATTGAGAGTAGAGAGATTTAGGGGAGACTAAAAAAAAGATGGAGTCACTGAAGGAGCATAAGGTGGAAAGGAATGAGAAGAACATAGAGAAACTGTTAGTCAGGGAGAGACAAGCAGAGAAAAAGATGGAAAGTACATGGTGAGGAAGACAAACAGAAAGAAAAATGTGAGAGAGACTTTAGTTCTAGGCCTCTAAAACAGCTGCACCCTGCAAAACATATTGTTAATGGATATTTTAATCTAATTTTGATCTTTTCAGATGTTGCTTCTCTTGAAAAAACTGCCACTGAAGTAAAATAATTTCATTAGGTTTAATGTCTGCCCACCTGCTGAGAGACCTTTAATGAAGCAAGTGACCACATAAAGGCTGACATAAGGCTAGGCACTTCACTCGTGTCAAGATAGTATAACTTAATTCTAGCAAATACATGTACAGTAATTGGACATTTTGTAGTATGGTGTAGCTATCCAAACACCTGAGGCCTGTAGCAGTGGCCAGCTGACGGAGGCCGGTGGAGGAGAAGGGATGTATTATGCTGTCTGCTCCTATTAGCTTCCATACACTATCACACATACTAAAGCGTATAAAGCTAGCGCTGCAGAAAACATTCATCCTAACAAGTCACTTAGCTGGGTCTTGTCATAACTTGGCTTGAAGAAATGCAAAGGGGACAGCTGCACAAGGGTCATAGTTTTAAACATTTATTTAAACCCAGTTGAAACATTACGACTATGTGAAGGGTGCAGAAATATGGGCATTTTAAAAATAAGTGAAAAACAAACATGACATTACACACATACATAAATAACAACATTTCTTACCCTGATGGCTTATTTTGACGTAAAAAAAGAAGGATTTGAGATAGACAATTTGCAGTTAAAGAGGAAGATTGTGTATAGAAATTGAAAAGAAGGAAAGACAGATGAGAGCTGTGGAGTGGGGATGTGATGAAATGGTAAATATGACAATGATATAGAGAGTGAAAGTAGAGAAAGAGGAAGCATAGGGTTATATTACAACAAAGAAGAATGGTTTATGAGCTCTGTAGAAAGGCACAGTTCCGATCAAAGACTCACAACTTCATACTATATGCATAGAGTGAGACGCAAAATTGCAGTCAGTATAAATACTGCCATCTACTCTCCTTGGAAAAGTAGACAAACAACACTCAGAGGCCTCTACCACTAACACAGTACAGTATACTGTAGTTTGCTTGGGAGACAATTAAGCAACCACAACACAGGGCTCATGGCAACTTGGGGCCTCAAAGGACTCAATTACTGCTCTGGGTTTGCAGTGACAGAGGGAGAGGCAGAGAGAAAGAGACACAGAGAGACAGATTCCTCAAAAGAGGATAGTGCAATTTCCCTCTACTGTAAGTACAGAGATTCTTATAGCTGTCCATTTGCAACATGGGTAATCAAATATCATAATGACACCATGTTTACAGAGAATAATGGTGTTGGGCTGTTTGCTTTTTCTACCAGGGAAATGCCTTATGGGGATTTCCCCAGACAATTTCCTCACTCTGAATAAAGGATAAGAAAAATGAATATTTACAGGGTTGAAATAGGTCATTTATAGTCTGCATTCTTATTGTGTTGAATCACTGTTGCATTTGATGTTATTAGGTACTGGAGCGGGAAGTATCTGCAAGCAAATTAATTCGTTTTGTGAACATATTGCACTCGCTCGTGGCAGATTTAAATACAGTAGGTCCGCCTGTTCAATTAATGTTTAACATGGCAGATAATTTCCGGTAATTTCCTGAGGAAGATATTATATGATATAATAGGATGGTCCTGTATCAGACAGTGTAAACAGGCAGGGAGAGGGAATGAATGGAGAACAATGGAAATGATTTCTTGGCTGTAAAGTCAGTTTGTGGCAAACATTTGTTTGACAACGGATGATGGGAAATGTAGTGAAGCAGGTAAAATGAAAAAGGGTTATTACTGACATAAGGATGCTGGGCTTTTATTTCGGCTTATTGTAGTCTATAATTACTATGACTGGTTCGCAATAAAGGGCAGTGGCACCAAGTGGTATTGAACCAAATCGAAAATTATCGCCTTGCGGAGAAAAGAGGGGAAAGGAATAATGGGTTGAATGGGGAGTGTCGCACATGGAATGATGAAATAAGAAGAGGGAAAAGGTCATCAGTGAATCTCCTCAGCCCTTTAATCAGAAGCTGGAGCAGAATTATATAGAAGAAATTTGCCTTTAAAATTAGATTTATGTGATGTTTCATTTATGTGGCACAGGGGGGAGAGGTGTGTGGGCCTGTTTGTTGTTGGAAAGTATGAAATAAAATATGTGCTGCGTGTGTGTTATTCCTTGCTTTGGACGAACACCTACACTAATCTCCGGGACTGTTGATTTAGAGGGACACTGAGGGTCCATCTGTCCTGGAGCGGACTGTCTGTTCGCCTGCAGATGAGGTTTGGAGTCATCAACCACTGGCCTGTCTGCAAGCTGGCAAACAGGCCAGAATAAGGCCTGTTTTTAAGCACTCGAGAAAGGGAGCTGCTAGAAGAGAGATAGCTGGAAGGAAAATGAGAGTGAGAAAGATAGAGAAATAAAAGGAGAAAATACCTAAGGGTGAGGTGATGTGTGAGAGTACCTTGTCATATCTGATGGCTTATCCCCGGTTCTTGGTGCTTTCCATTTGTCACTGAGTCAACCAGGATTTATGAGCTTCTTCAAAGCTACAAATCCTGATTATGGTCCTTCAGATAAAGAATGACACCCAGGTGTTAAAAGGAGTCTGTTTGTGTGGACTGCATGGTTTAATTTCCTTAGGTAATGGGGAGTGGCATGTATGTGGTAAAGGCAAACTCATTTCCACAAATTTTGGTTCTAGTCTAAATATTCCCTCCTGGGTGTTTTCCAACTAGCCATGTCAGTACTTAGTTTTTTGATTTAAAGAAATCATTGAAAATAAAGACTGTGTATACACAGTCATACGTTCGTGAGGACCAGGAACATTACGTACTACAGGTGTCTCAAAATAAGTTTAAAGCTGCACTAATCAATATTTTTACCTTGGATCAAATGACTATGTGTAATGTGAAAGGGGTCGCTTGTAGTAACCTGCTGTGCATCGGCGTATGAATGTGAATGAATGAGTATAAGTTTGTTGGGATGGGCTTTGCGATCACTGTATGAATGTGTGTGAATGGGTAAATGTGGCACGTAGTGTGAAGCGCTTTAAGTGGTCAGAAACCTAGAAAGACGCTAAATACAAGTACAGTCCATTTACCGTACCTCCAAAGAAATGTGCCCTCCTACCAGCAGCATACACATCTCATTAACAGTATTCCCACCTCTCTGGCATTATACTACCTCCAAAGAAATATACCTTATCCCTCAGCAACGTATATTCTTCCATAATGATGTACCCACGTCCTCTGCAACTGTGGCAACAATGACATAAGGCAGTTACAGTTAAACCCAACATACAGCACTAAGCTACAGAGTGTGCAGATGGGAGCTTTGATAAAAGCTAGCGTTATGACAGGGAGTTATGTTAAAGTATCAGCCATAAAAGCAGTTGAAGCCTACGATATCGAAAGCCTTAGCTCGCAATCTAGCAGACTGCCAGGCTATACCGCAGCATTTGCATATTCTAATGAGCCCAATGTTCAGGGTTAGCCGCTTACACTAATGACGCGTTTAGCTCTTAATAAATCAGTTAAGGCAGCTCCCTGCTGGAGCCGAGGGAGCTGCACCCGTGTGTGTGTGTGTGTGTGTGTGTGTGTTTCAATCTTAGTGTGTGCGTCTTTCGATCTCACTGTGTGCATATTTCATTGTAATGTTGATTCGAGTATTTGTGTGTGCGCCATAATGCTGTAATTTTGTGAGAATGCGTAAGTGAGTGAAATAAGTCTGTTTGCGAGCACGCATCTACTTGTCTTCAGTCTTCATTTAAATGACTGTGTGTGTGTTTGCGTGTTTTTGTGTGGATTTGCACATGTGGATAGGGTAGTAGCTTCTGCTCCGTCACTTTGATGTTTCTTCTTTTGAAGTTTTGGTACGAGCAGTTCAACAGATCATTATTTTGTATTTCTCCACCTTTTACTTAAAAACTTTGACCTGTCTTGTACTGTTTAACTCACTTTATATTTCAACATATCTTTGCGCGTGTCTCTCAACCTACAGTACATGTAATTGTGATGGAAATAACAAGAAGGGTGATCAGAAACAGGAACATTTTAAAACTTCCTGCTGGCCAGTGTGGTTGTCACCTCTGCTGACAGTGCTGTCAAAGGTACAGTAACTGAAGCACTCTGCATTACATTTTATCACTGAACTGGAATTACAACACTGTTTTCTATTGTGACGATTTATGAGATTCTCACTTCACAGCGATCAGATGCCAGCAATGGCACTAAAATGTCATTCTCAGGTAAAATGTGAGACTTGACACGTATGCTGACGCATCAAGACCAATTTAATGGTTCAGAATTAAGCATTTTGAGCAATCGCTACTGCAAACAGGAGAGGAAACAGGGATGTGCATATCGTCACAGAAAATAATAAAAACCCTTTGCAGCTGTTAATTTCCCTGCATGACGCTCTGTTTGTTTCCAGTCTTTGGGCACCGGTAGGTCAGCCAGTTATCTGAACAACATGGAATCAGTCCTTTGTCAAAACATTATTGTGCCAGTGTCTTGCAGAGAGAGGAGTAACAGAAAAAAAAAAATCCTTTCGCAATTTCATCATGCCACTGCCAATTTGGCCCAGTGGTGGTTAGAAGGTCGTTGGGCCATGGTTCTATCAGAAGGATTAGTCCTTAAATGGGATTACAGGCTCATATGAAAAAAGGAAGAAAGGGGGGTGGATGCTCAAGCAAGCAAGAGAGCAGAAATATTTAAATGCAGACAGACACATTCAAGTAAAGAGATCATTTTATCATCATTAGTGGGGAAGTGGAAAGGACGGGGAGGAGATTCTTAAGAGGGATGGAAACTGTATGGTGAGCTGTGAATTCTGTAGTTTAATGAAGATTAAAGATTGAAAGATTTGTGTGTGTGTGTGTGTGTGCGTATGTAGAACTAGCCTAGAGAACAGTGTAATTATGTTTCTTTTTTTTTTCTTTTTTGGGTTTTATCTTATCTCTATTGTTTTTCTCTCTCTCTTTCTTTATGCCTCTACCTCGTTCTCTCCCTTTTAAGTGAGCCAGAATAATATCTGTGAAGATGCACTGAAGTGGAATATCTGGTTACCCATCCAGTGTGACTAGGACAGTAAAACACACAAGCTCTCACACAAGCATACACATACATAAACATACGCACACACACACACTCACACACGCACACAAGCACACACACGTACATTTAGATGGTGTTCACACACACTGTGAAGTGGGATGGCTGAGATCCACATGGCTTGGAGTGCCAGCGGCGTCTTGCTGCCCTGCCACCATGGCCTCTCTGCATGTAGGTCAGCCTTGGCCGGGGGCACACCACCCTTACCCTCCCTCCCTCACTCTCTCCCTTGACTCCCTCTCTTCCTCCAACCCTTCCTCAATGGCTTCCTATTCCTTTCCTTACTCTCAGCAACCCTCATCACCTACCTTATGAAATCTGAAATGTCCATTGTTTAAACTCTCACAGTGCTTTTATTTACCTTGTTAATAAAGTGTAAAAGGCAAACTCATAAGGCAACCTGTGCAATCTTCACTTTGCTTATAACCTACATGTAGGCCTGATAATCTTTTGATTTTGCAAGATTGCTGTCCTGTGAAAACTCCCAAAATCCCCAAATTGAACTCTGTATGAGCTAAGAAAAACTACCCTATTTACAGTTTGCATGTATTTTTTCAGATATTGCATTGTGGTTTTAAATAGTTTGTTTAGGTTACAGAGTAGGAGAGATTTTACAACCCACAAACAATGTTTCCATATAGTTAAATAGAAACTAGCTACATTCCAATGAAAGTTTCAGATAGGACATTCCCTTGTGACCGCAAAATGCACAAAAAATGCTCCTATCTAGTGTGTGGTTTGTCCCTACATGGCATCTCAACATGGCGGACTCCATGGAAGGTGACCCTTGGCATCTGTCAATATAAATAACCAATTCTAAGGTACCAAAAGCATTACGATGACTATATTCAGGTGATTATACACTAATGAAAACATAGTTATGCATATTATATTTCATTTATGCCAATAGAGCCTCCTAAATGTTGCACACTGGACCTTTAATTTGACTATTGTAAGCTACTGTTAAGATAAACAGTGGAAGCCTACTTGGAAAGTGTTCTTTCTTCTTCTTTCATACCCTAATGAGGACTGCTGTTCGTCATCTGATATTCAAGTCGTGAGCCTCATCAAGAGATGAATCAGGTGTTTTGCTGTTAATGCACACACCCTAGCATCAGGAACAAAGAAAAGGTCCTTTAATAATCTCATCACCTCAGTGGGGAGGCTGAGGTTATCAAATTGGGAGGCAGAGCTTTAAATTCTATTTATTGCAGCAGGTGAGAAGCTTGTGACAGTGTGCGTGTTCGAGAATGACGCAGTTTGCTTAATCACAATTGACAGTCAAAAGTCGGTTGATACCAGCTCTGTAGTTCTTTGGCCATACTTAAGTTATTCAACATGGGCAATTTCAAGCTGTACCTGCTGTTGGTTTACAGTTTCCTAAATTATTGTGTTCAGCTGTCGTGGGCAGTAATGTCCAATCTACAAACTAGACAGGTATGAAGTTTAGAATTGACATAACTGGGCAGCATTGTTCCTTAAGCCCTTCCTTGGCAACACTTTATTTTAAGTCCTCCTATTTAGTATTTATAAGCAGTATATACACAGTTAATAAATGCTAGACTAACTGGTCTATAATATAGTTGTATGCAGATGTAGGTCATATTTATGTGCTTATTAACATGCAATATTTATTAACAATTATAACTTCAACTATGAAGACATGGTTTATATTATTACAATTGTGTTTTACTATATTGTCAGCCTCCACTTATAGGTGGAGTTGTAGTTGTTGGCAAATACATTAAATACTGCTTAAATGTTTAAATACCACTTATAAATTCTAAATATGGGGGACTTAATGTTTTTTCCCTAAGTTGGTCCAAAGTCCTGAAGGTCTAAGTGAAGTTATAATCTGCCATCACAGAGTGGCACACAGCAAACACTCTTAGTACCGTCTGTCCATTTCCTGTTAAGCTATCTATTTTGGTCAATAACCTTCTGTGCTTTAAAAGTAAAAAGCAACATTTTGGCAACAGCTTTGTTTCTAGCTGCCAGTGCAACACTAGTGTCCAACCGGACTGTACAGTGACAAAGACTACTTATTGGCTGCAGGTAAAATAGGAGAAAAAATAGGAACAAAATGAATTTGAGGGGAAAATTGGGTGCACATTCTTGAAATTATGGTAAGTACAGCAATTATAGTCCAAGGCAAAAACGAAAAGAGTTTGAAAGACGGATCAAGGGTTGCTTTGGTTAGGATGAGGCAATCAGTGCTGCTGTCTTTAACTTTGGAATTAGGTTGCCATCTGGGTTATGGCTGGACATGTGCAGTAATGTCATGGTGAGTGTACAAGAAAATATCTCCTAAATGGGTATGAACTCCTTCTCTTTGGCATCGCTGGCGTCAACCTCCCTGTCCAACCAGCTGAGCTAATCACCCACTATGCACTTCTCCTATCTGCTTGTCTAAAGACCATTACTGCTGTTCAGAATTTCATAGAGGGCTCGTGAAAACGGTGCTCGCTGCTTTTCAAATGATTTCCTACAAATTACTGTGGCACCAGGATGTCTTTCATCTTCCCATCTCTTTGCCCTCTGTGCTCTTGATGTGTTTTTCTCCCCCTTTTCTCCCTTTCTCATCATGGATTTTCTACATCCCCTCATTCATTCTTTAAATACCTCCACCCTTACAACATTCCTCAGTACGGTAAATACTAGCAATTGCTTCTCTTGCTTTCCTTGAGACTATAAACCAAAAATTACATTAGAATAACTGTAGTAACAGGGTACTTCTTGGGGTCTCTTCTGAAACCACTTTCAAGATTTTCGGTAATATAACATTTGTCAAAAGTGTAATCCTTTACAGTCCTAATAGCAGTGATTACCTTCAAACAGCGGAGACACGGGGGAAAGTGACATACGATGAATGCTTAAAAAAATGCATTTTTGCATGTATGAAAACAGTTGGTACCGCACAGGATAATGTGTTTGTGTTTGTGTGACATCTCTATCAGACAGCACTGTATCAGTGTGATTCTCTCCCTATCTCTGTGCCCAGGAAAACAGTTGGCACGGCCGGTACCCTGGGCATCGGCAAAACACGATGCCACCCGCTGACATTCAAAACGTCACCAATCACCAATCGGAAAATCTAAATTTGTCATTATTTAATATACAACATATGACATTGCTTACTGTTCCAAGGGAGATTTCAAATAGCCTCAGCATGCGTAAATGTAAATTATTTAATCCCTGCAGTAATCACAACAGTGAATGTATTTGTTTTTTTATGATCAAACTTTTACAATCTTCCTTGAGGACAAAAAAAATCTATTGTCGGCTTTTTTTTTTAACAGTGATTCCCATTTTCTCTCCATCTGCACTATTCCCAGTGGCTTAGCCTCATTTGTCACTTTTCATCACTGTCATTCTCTCTGCTTTCATTCAAAATATTACACTGACAGAAATCGCTGCCACAAAGACCAAAAAGCTCCACCCACAACACCTATCTTTCGTCTTCATCTCTCTCTCTCATTCTTTCACCATGGTGGAATCTTCTCTGTTGTAATTGCCAATATGAGTGATGGAGTGTTTCTGTCAGTGTTTTCCTGATAGCTCATCTATACACACACACAAACAATCACTATTACACACACAAGCCCAGTCGCATTACGTATGTGTGCTCACAGAATGTGCAAACGTTGACACCCACAGGGACATATGCCTGCGCACGCACACACCTCTGTGTGAAGTAGCTGCAGGTGACAATGAGTGAGCTCTCCATTTCCTCCCTCACTTGTTGGTCTAGCTCTCCCTGCTCTGCATCAGACCAGAGGCCATCATATAGTGAGAGTCAGATCCGTATCCAGAAACAAGCCCTATCTGTGATACTGGATTCAAGGAAAAAACAGATACGGGTTGTTTACTTTTAAATGGCACGGGGAAGAAGCATCACAGTATTTAATGAGGGTTTGGTCAGTTCAGACACAAATCTTATAGCAGCAACTTTCCAAAACACATTATACATTTTAGGTTTTTAAATGGGTCGTCTTTCCTTCCACGCAGTCCAAGGTTTCTTATTAATTCAGTACAGTATGAAAATCAACTTGCAGTGACTTGAAATCACTTGAACACATTCACAGATAATTTTATTTTTGCACAAAAGTACATCATCGTTGCATGGTAACTAGAGGCGTGAGAGTTAGTTGCTGAACAGCATCCCATTCTCAAGCTTTGTTACAGCATCAAAGAATGGAAGCCAAAATAGTCAAACATGGATATTGTCAATAGGATAATGTCAAATTGATTAGATTTTTCAGGAGCCTTGATAGTTGGCTCTCAGATGTCAGAGCTTTCCAACAGTGCATTCATGTAACAAGCTGGGAGATGAAGAAAATAAAAATCAACATTTCTCTATTCCTATCTTTGTGAACCATGGGGTGTGTTTCTCTGTGTTTAGAAAAATACATCTGATAATCAGATAGTTGTAATTTACAGTCAGATTGTCTTCAATCTGTACCTCCATGTCTCCACCTATCCTGATATATCCACTTACCCTCCCCTCTGGTTCTCCTGTTATCTCTTCCTTTTAGAATTTCCTCCTTCCTTTACTTTAAGTTATTCTTCAGTTAGAGGATTGACACCATCTATATATCTTACCTCTCCGTGCCATCATTTGTACCTTCCTTCCATCTATTCTGCTATCCCTATATTATTCAATTGACTACAACTTCCATCTTTCCATCCATACTTCTTGCTCCTGTCTTCTCTCCATCCCACCCTCCATTTCTTTCCACCTCTTCACTCCATAACTCCCTTCATCGCCTCATCTAGCTCCATCTCTCCATAGACGATCAACCAGTACTGTGCCCGCTTCAGCCCTCCCAGAGTGATCCCGTTAGAAGGCTAATGCTGTGAAAAAGGACAGTGAACCGGCACTTTTACTGCCATAACCACTGCTTTTGGGCCGCCTGCCGCCTACAGCCCTGTTGCCTGGCAACTCCCCAGACAGCTTCCCCCCGAAAGGCAAGAGCTCCTGTCTGCTCTGCTGCGATAGAGACCCGAGCCTAATAAGCATTATATCTCATTTTGTCTTATCATTTTGTTGTTAGTGACACAAGTTTGCTCTGAGCTGCGACTATGCAAAGAGCACTGATGCAGAATATGTCTCTCATATTGAATGAACAAAATGATTTGCAACAAGTGTGACTTCTTGGAGAATTGTTGTTTGAATAAGAGGTTGCTCAGCCAAAAAACACAAATACGTAAATGACGAAGATGCAGATGATGCAGTAAAGTTGTTAAAGAGCTGAAGTTCTGACGCCATTAAGGTTCCTTATGTAAACATACAATTATCATGTCATACTCGTGTACATTTACACCCAGAATATTAAGTGCTTGTGTGAAAACAAGCTGATATATGTCACCTTGCTGTTCCTTCAGATCTGTTAACTCAGTAAAAGCAGCAGCAAGGTCTACTAATTCATCTAGTAGAGCTGGCGCCCAATGTACCCAGGCTGAGTCCTTGCTGCAGCAGTGATGGGTTCAAGTCTGACCTGTGGCCCTTTGCTGCATGTAATTTAATTCCTCACTGTGCATATTTAACATCTTGATGCTATATCCTTTATTTTAATGCAATGGCATTCAAACAGATATGCACAAGTTCCGACCTAGTATGAAAAAAAAAGCCATGTTTAACCGACAAATGAGGCCAGCTATGTTACATATTCCATGTCTGAAAAGGGCGTGAGTCTTTTCTTCGATATATATGGAGGCCTATCTCTGCAGAGCTTTAACTTCCGTGCTACACCACATCTGTTACAGTCTAAAGTGCCCATCAGCTTGCAACACAGTCTGTATTGTTTACATAAAATATAAAACTGTGTGACTTCCTGAGATGATTCCTGCCACTAGCTTGTGCCCAGAGACTTGGCCAAACCAGGGCATCTCATACATAACTCATGTATTTCTTCTTGCTCAGTCCCAACACATTACTTTAAGTTGAAAATAGATTGAAATATATTTTTTTCATGAAGAAGATACCTGTAGCTGTACAATGAAAATGTCATGCTTGGGTCTCAGGATTCTGTACTGTGTCAACTAACTGTGGTTTCTTGTAAAAAAAAGTCTGTGCGTCATCTCCTGCCCCACTTTTTCTGTGTTTCCACCTCCTTGATGGTTTTTAAGGCAGAAACACAGTTAGTCAAGTCCTTCACCTAAAGTTAACAATAATCCAAAGCTAAAATCCCAGAATATTCACAGATATGAGTGACGTGAGTCACGCGGTTGCCGTGGAAACTCTCGGAAGAGGTTACAAGAGTGCTTTGACAAAAGTGTGTGAACTCACTGGCACCGATCCTCGCTCTTTAATGTGTTTCTGTTTTGAGACATCAGAGGTTATGAAGATCTTTGCCAGATGGTGGAAAATTTGACTCTACATCTGAGTTGTAGGGGGGTTCCGCCTGCTATGTTGTCTCGGCGTGTGAAGTGTAACTGCGTACGTAATCCTTTGCGGGATTGAATGTTGAAAGCGAAAGACAGTGAGTGCAAGCTGGATAAGGAACATTGTGTGAAAGCTGTATTTCCAAGGCATAGACATAAGAATTAAAGCTAGAAAACTGTACTATAATACACATGTACAGTTCAAGGATATCCAGAAATGATATGGTATCACAGCTCATTTCTGTTCATCTCTGGTGGGTGAATCAGTGCAGCTCTTTAAGCACCAATTTCCCATTTTAAGTGATCATCCTATAGAGATCCACTAATGTCGATCCATCAAGGTCATGGAGGAAATCATGAATAGCAGCAATTTCCATTAATGCGAGCTGAATGGAGGATGTGGGGGTCAAAATGACTAGTGGAAGGGGTATTTTGCAGCACCTAGAGGGACCTGTATGTGTAGGTGTGTATTTATGAATGATGAGGTTATTCACATTAAAGTACTCACTCAGTGTAGTATGTATGAGGACAGAAACAAAGCTAACATGTCAGTATTCCCTTTCTTCATCTCTCCTCATCTTGCATTTTGCTCTAAAGGAGTTTGCTTATGAACTAAATTTCAGAAAATAACACACTACACTTTAAATGCCTGTACACACCTACACACACACGCACACACACACCATCTGCTGAGCTATTAGACATGTCCTACTGTAAATAAGCCTGAAGAGACACACACTCCTAGCGAGCAGCATGGCATTATGCCCAGCCTTGCCCCAGGTGTCTCAAAGTTGATATATTGGTGTGGCCTCAGATGAATTCATGCAGGGCAAACTAATGCTCTTATTAAAGGTTTTTTTTTTAAAGCTCCGCCTAACAGAGAGAATGTGCAAAAGAGAGGTAGAGGTGAGGTGTTTTAGCGTATTAATATCCACCTCAGGTGCTAATTTGCCCTGTAAGTCACCTGTGTCACCAGCTGCGGTAAGAAAAGTGAAAATGCTGGAAAAATTAAGAGACGGGACAGGGTGGAGAGATAGCGTGACAGAGACTGAGTTAGAAACAAGAAAGAAAGGAGGAGGTGTAAATCACATTAATGAATAAGCTTCATTAGTCGTGCCCATTAGCGTCCTAAGCACGGATTAATTTAACTTCAGCTGACTTTGAAGAAGCCCAGTGGCCATGATGGCACACAGTTTGATTACACACCTGGATGTTTGATCACTGACACCCTTCATTCTGACTAGCAGCATACAACCTGTGTAAGTTTTGTCCCTGAATGTGAGATTAGAACACCTGCAAAGAGAAAACTAATGTGGAAACAGTTTATTTGCTTATAGAGGATTTCTTCCACTTTCAGCTGATTTACTGGTTTTCTCTGTTGGTTTTATTGTTCCTCAAGGAAATGAAGCCTGTTTCACTGTTACTGTACATTTGGCGCTTAAGATTATTTGTTCATCTTTCTAATTTGTTTTTCCAAAACAATTTAAGTACTTTTTTGGGGGGGCATTGTACTCAATTCTCTTCCTATTTGTTTGTGTTGTCAACAGGCGGACCCCCAAGGCCGAGACATAGCCATCCGTCCCTTCTTGGAGCACTGTGAAAACACCCACATGACCATTTGGCTGGGCATCGTCTATGCCTACAAGGGACTGCTAATGGTGAGAGGAGAGAACACAAAATGTCATCATGTACACAAAGTCTGGATACACACATAAATGTAGAGTTTACAGTCTAATATGAATATACTGTACAAATCTGCTGGTGTGATTCTTAATAGAAATATTCATGGATGAGGCTTGATGCTAGGCTTGTGGGGATTGGTGATTGGATCTTATATTGATGATTGAAGGGGTGGTAGACAACTGTTTTTCTGTTGATATTCAGACGATTTTAACTAACTTACTGTCAGAACTGTCTCATGGGCATAACCATGACCTGAGGAATTTATTTACGCTTCAAATCAATTTTTTTGACAATATCCACGTTAACATGAGTTTGATGCCCAATAAAAAGACACTGAATAAATATATTTATCTACATTTGCTTGTCTGCAACCTAAGCAGGGCAAAATGTGCTAGAGCCAGCTCCAGTTTATAATCCCACAGACTCTCAAATAGTGACGGCCCACTTTTCCTTTCATGCTTTGGCCTAGTGCTGGCTGCGTAAATTTTAATCTTTTATATTGTAAAATGTAACATTCAACATGTTTCAAAATGCTAATGTTACCGTGTGCAACATAACATGGACTTCCAGAGACATTTGTGGTGACCATCATAGCCCTGCTTAATGGTTAGCAATAGTGTCTTACTCGATACTACCACTAGGAGTTGCCAAAGTCAG
>NW_023340268.1:13069836-13080033 GCF_004916995.1 Morone saxatilis
GGTCGTCATAGCAGCCAGGTACATTAAAATACAATAAAATACAATAGAATAAAATACAACAATAGAATAAAATACTTAGAAAAGATAAAAAAAACGAGAAATAGGTAGGTAAGGTGCAAAGAGTTGCAATGGGACTAGTTATAAATCTGCTTAATTGTAAAAGTTTGGGCATTTGGGGAAATACGTTTATTTGCTTTCTTGCCAAGGGTTTGATTTTCAGGTGCCGCCAAAACAAGAAGGTGTTGGAAAGAAAGAACTGAAAACCGCAAATTGCCATTTATACACCATTTTTTGTATTAAACAAGCAAGATATAATGTGTTAATTTGGGAGCTTTAGAGGTGCTGCTGATATGATGGATTTTATCACCTTTGGACAGAGCGAGGCTGTCAGTTTCACCCTGCTTCCAGTCTTTATGCTATGCTAAGCTAACCGGTTGCTGGCTTCAGCCTTATATTGAACAGACAGGTATGACAGTTCATGGATCTTCTCCACTAACTCTTGGCAAGAATGAGTAAGCATATTTCCCAACACATCAAATTATTCCTTTAAGTTGTGGTGATATCAGATTAGTTTTATGGTTTAACTGACCTTTGTCCTAATTCTGACTAATTTAATACAAATAGACATTAAAATTGTTTTCTAATCTTTAACATTTTCTGTGTTCACTGATTGCATTTGAACATATGACATATATAGACATATATGTCGGTCTAAACCAACTGCAACAAATGTTAAAAAATGTCCACTTTCCTACCACAAAGTCTTTTAAAACCTCTGTGAAGCAGGAGCCAATTTAAATTATGCAAACCTCACTTCATTTATGGTGAGGCAAAGGAGAAGGTATGAGACAGTAAATCATCTTAAGCAGATTGAGAAAACGCAGAGGACGCTGAGTAAAAAATACTGCTGAAAAATGCCTGAGACAGAAAGATGGAAGGAGTGAGGAAACTGTAGGGTAACAACTAGAAGAGCTTTGATATAAAATAATAAGATGGCAACAAAGAAGTTGAACAGTGAGAGAAGTTTGTATCAAGTGATTGACAGGAGCCCACATCTGTATTAGGCAGAGAGAGGGACAGTGCTTTAACACACACACACACACACACACGCTCACACATACCTGAGGCGCACTAATCCTTGATGACTGCTCTTTTAATTCTGCTGCTTGTCATTCCACTAACTCTCATTTAGACTTTAGAATAAGCAGGCAGGCCTCTTTACACAGCACATAGTGAATTATTCAGCAGGCTGCTGCTGCTGCAACTCTAATGTACCACCAAACAAACTAACTAAATAAAGATTTTACAAGCATGAAACCTACGGCTGTTTAGAAGGGTGTCTTTAAGGCTTTAAGGCTCTTATCATATAATGAAGTGGATATTTGCCTGATTTTTTAAGTGTTTCTTTAAGCTGAGTTAAATGAAATGTTTCCTCACAACCTGCACTCTGTTCGCATATATGAAGAACAACACAGAGTACTGAACAACAACATTAAGATTGAATAAGTTCGACTTTATTCTGAAAAAATCTGATGTTTAGAGAAGCAGAGGCAAAATTAAAGAAAACTGCATAGTTTCAAATAGTGAGGATGACCAGTACTGTTGACTTACTGTGTGTACCTTGACCAAGAGACACAAGTTCAGACTTTTTCTAAAGTCAAATAATGCCTTTAGTTTTTCTGAAATTTTTGTGTAACCTTCTCTCAAATTTCTAATAAAACAATTATCTTCTCTTTTCCCTGACAGTTGTTTGGCTGTTTTCTGGCATGGGAGACCAGGAACGTAAGCATCCCAGCTCTCAACGATAGCAAATACATCGGGATGAGTGTTTACAACGTGGGCATCATGTGCATCATCGGTGCTGCAGTGTCTTTTCTAACTAGGGACCAGCCGAATGTCCAGTTTTGTATTGTGGCACTGGTGATCATCTTTTGCAGCACCATCACGCTCTGTCTGGTCTTCGTTCCTAAGGTCAGCTTCTGTGTGAACAAGCATAAGTGGATAACTAGAGTGTTTAGTTATCACCACATTTACACACCACACTTCACTAAGTCCTGGACGCTAAAAATGCAGCGTAAACAGTTATGTGTAGCTTTTCAAGCTCATGTAATTTTATCCCAGAGTGCCACTGTGACTAATACCCATAACCCCTCTTCCAGTTCATCACTATGAGAACTAACCCAGATGCAGCCACCCAGAACCGGAGGTTAAAGTTCACCCAGAACCAGAAAAAGGAAGACTCCAAGACCTCCACCTCAGTCACCAGCGTCAACCAGGCTAACACTTCGCGACTGGATGGGCTTCAAACTGATAACCACCGCCTCCGTATGAGGATAACAGAGGTCTGAGCTGATGAATACACAGTCATATTGTACCTTTTTTTTTAAACAATGATTAGCACTTTACCAGACAGGACAACGATGCAGTGGTGGCAGGGTTTTTAATGCTATAGTGGGATAAGGAGAGGCTTTAAAGGTACAGTAACTGAGCACAAGTTCAACAAGAGAAGGGAGAAAGTGCAAATCATTTAACTCCATTAATTCTTAATATAATGATTGTTAGTTGTTAAAAGCAACTCTGATCATTTCGAGACATTGTGTTGTCACTAAATGGGTCTTTGTGCTACACTGTACATTTTCTCTGGTTCATTTCTTTAAAATGTTTACTTATACTGACATTGAGTGACATTTGAAAAAATCCCGTGGCAATCACTTCAGCTTTCTATCAGATCTTTCACGAGTGAATTGCTGCTGTTGTCCTTGCTTTTGTTTATGATTGTGGCAAATGAGGAGCTACTCAGACACTCTCAGAGGACAAGTAAAGTTATATCTTTGGCAGACAGCAGTCTTTTACATTCTTCACTGTGTTTTGAAATGTAAAGAAGTAGATCAGACTCCACACGGGGTAATATTTGGCTGGCAATCGGGTAGCCGACTTGAGCTAGATTGTCTGTGAATGATTTATGCAAACTCAATGTAATAAAGGACAGTTAAGGTTTTGGTTCATTAGGTACTTACTCTACTTTATCATCTATTTTACCCACTCTTTTAAAAACAAAACAACTAACAACAACTAATAATTTGTTTTTCTGTTATAAAAGCTGGACAAGGAGCTGGAGGAAGTGACCATGCAGCTGCAGGACACCCCAGAGAAAACTCCCTACATCAAACAGAACCATTACCCGGACGCCAACAACATCCTTAGCATACGTAACTTCACAGATGGAAAAGGTGAGAAACTGGCTGTATGTTTTTTATGTAGCCCCTCTACATTCAACCTATCACAGTCATGTTAGGCTTATCTGTGTGGCCCCACCCATTTGAGGCATTCAGTGCTTACCTGCAAAATGTTCCATCACACAGAAAAGTAATCCGCTCTCTGACAAAAAAAAGTAGAAAAGGCTTTTACATTTATATCGTGTGCAAAATGTGAAAGAATATGTCCAAAACCGTTTCAGTAATCAGACAATCAATATTATGCTGACGATGGCTTCCTTTATTTTAAAATACAACCTCACTCACAATGACCTATCAGGAGAAACAGTGTTAATGTTTGGTGTGTGTGTGAAGTTACAAACACATAACAATTTGTTCCATTACAATCAATAACAACGCCTGTAAAATCCAAGATTGGATATCTGGGTTGTGCTCAGTGCTGCTACTGAGGGCTGAAAAATAGATTGCCGCAGTCTATATAAACCAAGAATGAGCAGTTCAACATGATATAATTCAATGGTGTCTTACTTCAATTCAGTGTGATTCAGTCTATATAAAAGTAATATAAAGTAATATGTACCGCTATATTGAGGTTCACTTTTGTGCATATTCACAGAAAATAATGTACGTTAAAATGGTTTATATCAGAGTTTCATGATCATCCTAACATCATTGTTCTTAGTAAAAAAATGGAAACTACTCCTTATATATTATCTTATAATAATTCCTTGTTATGTGCTATGTGTTAAGATACGTTTGTATATTCAGTTCCGAAGGGTTTTAATTCCGCTTTAAAAGCAACAGCTTGACGGCATATATCAACTTTTTTTTTTTCATTGCTGTTAGCTGCAGGTGAAACAGGGACACAGGAGCGCTCTGTCTGACAGCATGTCTGTGACGTCTCTTAGAATGAGTCATGGGATTAGCTACTGTACCTGCATACTACACTGCTGCTTAACAAGTTTAACACATACTGTAGTCACACAACTCTTTGCCTAACTATAAATGTGGTAAAGTGGGTCCATACACTTGACTTTGCACTTAATTATTTGGTTGGTTTGTTTGCTGTGTGTTGAACAATGTACTTGAGAAAACAGGAGATAGAAGATTAAATTAGGGAGGGCAGCTAAGGTGAACCATCACTGGGTGAGACAAGCATATGGAAACACAAGGAGTAAGCTATCTTTTCCAGTAGAGAGAGCCCGTGTCGGTTTACCCTCCCAACTTCTGCCCGATACAGGCTGTTTGAATTGATGCAGCTGTATCTTAGACATTATAAAGCCAGGTTCCTCAAATTGAATCAGTGAATCGTTACATCCCAACAGCATCGCTTTGCATTAGGCTCCATTTTAACACACACAAGGCGATGTTGATGTACAGCAGTCAGATTCAGCACGTCTGATGCACATGCAAGCACAAAGCTGCTCTCAGGGGTGTCTAATGGATCTGTCTGAGTTTGGGAAGGTAAAAGAGTAAAACAGCTGCGCTCGTTCTGCGGATTGGGAGCAGAGCATGTTGGAATTGTTTGAGAAGTTTCTCATCTGTGAAAGTTCATAGTTCTGCAATGAACTGATGGCAGTACATTCAGAAAGTAATCTAAATTAAGTCTTATGCTTCTTCTTTGTGTTTTAGTTTGTTCTCTGCTTCCTTTTGTTTCTCCTTCTTCTCTGCCAGTTTTTGCATGTGCACACCCATAAACAGGCAGTAGACATACTCCCTCCTGTTTTGGCCCAAATACTGTCTGGCTTTGAGGTGGGGGGTTGATATTTTGTGATTGTACCCTGATGAGGATAGATTTGAAATAAAAATGTTGCACAATTGGTTGCTGGAGCAGCTGAGTGTTGTCTCTTTAGGATTGTGTGTTTAGGATTTAGTGGCATCTAGAGGTGTAGTTCCAGGGGCGGTTATGGCTCAGGAGGTAGAGCAGGTCGGAAGGTTAGTGGTTCGATCCCCAGCGCATGCCGAAGAGCAAGATGCTGAACCCCGAAGTGTGTGCATGTGCAGGTGTATGAATAAATTACTTTCCGTTTGTGGTGGCCTTTGTCATCACTGTGGTGTACAGTGCTTTGAGTGGTCGGAAGACTAGAAAGGTGCTACACAAGTAAATAAACATAGAAGTCCCTCACTTATTCTATGGTAACATTGTGATTAGTGATTATACACCTTTAAGGTACAGAGAGTGATTTGAAAGATTTTACAAGACTTAAGAAACTACTATGGCTCAGGGCACTATTTGATTATTTTTTAATCAGGGTTCAAATGCATTTATGAATACATAAAGATCTTAGTTATCATCTATTCCATTTTCCAACAAATCGTCAAAGAAATTGTGGCATATTATCTTAAAATAATAAATAAAGTTAATTTAAGTAAACATATTCTCACATTTTCCATTTGTTGAGAGTAATCTCTAAAGTACTGGCAGCAGCTGGCATCTGATATCAAGCTGTCTTTAGTGAACTAAAATTCAAATTGTGTGGGCTCATAGAAATGCATCTATTTTAGACTGAATCTTTGTATGTGCTGTCTTGGTTACTGCAGGTTGTCAGGAGAGAAAAGAGACAAATATAGCCAGACTGTTATTTGAAAGAAGAAAATAATGTGACAACAATCTCTATATGTCTTCTATAAATTAGTGTCAGATGACTAAATACAGGCTTAGAGGTAAAGGAACAAATATTTGGACCTTTCCGTGGGAATCAGAGCAACAAGGGCTACAGTGCATGAGGAATTGGACATTTTAAATTGGAGTAATAAAATAATACTTCCCTCAGCAAGAAAAGAAAAGACAGGCTGGTGCCGGTAGAGAAATTATAATTTTAATGAGTGAATATTGTTAAATAATCCAATATCTGCATGGAGCATAGAGATCAGGTACAAAGAAGCTACAGAAATGGGATGTTTTAGTTCATTGTATAGGCATATTCCTGCTCCTGTCATCAAGTAATGTCAAACTGACAGACAGAAGTGAAATTTAGTAGTAGCCTTTCTAGCTCTTGCAAGAATTAGTAAGAGCCAGAATCTATCCCTCTGCCCACTAGAGGATCTTTAATTCTTCAATAAAACTACATTTCTATTGTCGAGGTCTCAGTACAGTGGAATAAATGTAGTTAGCAGGCTGTGACAGAGATACGGAACTGATATTGAGAATGAATGAATACTGG
This sequence comes from Morone saxatilis, assembly GCF_004916995.1. Classification (NCBI taxonomy): domain Eukaryota; kingdom Metazoa; phylum Chordata; class Actinopteri; family Moronidae; genus Morone; species Morone saxatilis. The sequence continues at coordinate 13,076,216 of NW_023340268.1, forward strand.
ACTGCTCATATATTATTCTTGAGTTTATATTTGTCATAAACACAGGTGTGGAAGGATGCTAAAGTCGAGATTATTAAAGTGTCCATGAAAATGATCTTGTGAAGAGAGGAGTTCTGAGATAAAGAGCTCAGACAAAGAAAGGCAGCAAATTGGGTGCTGCTCACAAACGTCAATCCAACACACATTATGGAAATAAAATCACAGGTCATTAAGCCCCCTTTAAAGATCACCAGCATATAAACTTTTCCCAGCCTCAATCTGCTTATGCTTGACAGTCATCATCATCATTGTCGGCTCCTAACTGTAGTAATCAGTATTCATAAGAGAGCTGGTCTAAATGTATTGGGGGCCGTGAATGAGTGGCTGTTATAAGAGTAGAACGCCATGTCAACAGCGATTACGCTCACTCACAAAGGGTGAGAAGCAACACTCCACCCCTCTCTCTCTCTCCGGCTGTCTTTATGAATATGTACCAGCACATGGCGATGCTGGAGAATACCAGCGGATGAGAGTTAAGGTGTGGTTTTCTGACAGATTGGCTGCTGAGACCTGATTTTGGCCTGAAAATTTAGAGGTTATTAACAGTACCGTGAGCATTTTACATCATGCTTACTGAATGTTTGAGCAGCAGTAATGCCTTTACATCTAGGATCGGTTGTGCATGTTGAAACCATTAACTGCAGATCAGCCAATTGAAGTCGACCCAAGAGACAGGTAAACCAAGCAGCTGCTTAGGGCTCACGACAAAATTTGATTTAAGTAAATTATCACATTCTTTATACTGTTTAACTGTCTACACTCAATAAATGTGAAACTATAATGAACAGATGTTGCAATTTACCAGCTTAATTTACCTGATTGATTCTTTTTCCACACATTTGCACATTGAACATTTAATTTCAAAACTTTAGAAGTCTTATTGTACAATCTAATTTTGGGCCATGGGGTCTAATGATATTCGGAAAAAAACTCAACAACCTAAGACTTTCTTTGTGGAATGAACACATTTTTTTCTGAATCCATAATGAAGTGTATAAATATCTGTGTCCGTGCTTTTAACACAGCTGTGGGAGCTACAAGGTTAGGCTTTTTTCAAAGAGGACTAGTCTGCTCTAAAATAGCTCAGATGTCCAATCGGGGCATGGAGTGCTGTGATCAGTGAATCAGGTCAGCAAGTGCTGGGAAATCTGGGACATCTGGAGAGAAACCTGTGTCCTTTTTGGAAAAAGGAAACAGATTAGTTTACAGTCAGTTGACAGACATGGTTGATATATTGTTAGATCAATGTTTTGACTAACACAAGTGTTTTTATGTTTGAGCAGAGTTTTTTTGTTTACCAGTGGCCATTTTCTTATATTGTTGATGGAGAATAAAAACTGATGTTAAACCCCAAAAAGTAAACTTTGGTGTAGTCTCTCTGGACACCAACCACCAAATGTAAAAGCCAACCTCTCCACACCCTGGAAGTTTCATTACATTATTGGTTCAGCATCCCTCATTCATCTGTCAATGAGCAAAGTGTAAGCGCATTATGTATCAAAATAGAAAAATATTATTTTTAAAAGAAATACACTTAAAGTCATTTTACCTTTGTGGATGTACTGTATGCAGTGAAAATGCAGATCTGCACTGATAGAATTTCTCCCCCTCCCAAGCAAACAAATGTGCATCCAGGCTCAGGTGTTAGAACTAAAAGCTGGTCTTAAAATTCCCTTAAAATCATGTCTCAAGTGCCGGGCATGTGCAAATCATTAGTATGACAGCCCATTTGACACAGATATCATATTTTTCATGATGCCTATATGTGTTTTCAATACAGATGGAGAGAAGTCGATACTAAAAAACCACCTGGAGCAGAAGCCTCAGGCACAGTGGGGCTCCATGGATCCTTCCAGAATAAACAGAGGTCCCCTGGAGGATATCAACTCGCCTGAACAGTGAGAGCTCCCACTTCTTCAGCACCTCTACCCCCGTGTCCCTCTCCTCTCTCCTCTGTCTTGTCAGCTTTCTCATCAGACTACACGTCACATGTATCGCAACCACCAGCAGCTCTCAGGCGGTTGCTCTGGCAACAGAGCCCTGTGAAAGCATGGACCGGCCCTGTACTTTTCTCTCCTACGCACATCAACATACATATAACCACACAGAGTGTGCGTGTGTTCTCCCACCATGCTGGACTTATTGCAGCATATATACTCACAGTCAAACACGCACATTTAAACAAACACATGCTCATGTTCAGTAGGCACACACAGACATTCAGCTGATTGATTTGTTGTCCCAACTTGCAAAAGAAGACTCAAAAAATTCATGCAACAAATGCAGATGTTCATTCATTTACTATTCATAAGGCAGCAAAGCTGAGGGATGTCAACATCAATGGGTTGGGGGACACCTCATGCATCTTTGAAAGCTCTCCCCCTCACACTCATTTAACCAGAACCAGGAGAAGAATGCACAGTGTAGAAGGGACAGATGGATGGAGAAGGGAGAGACAGCATTATTGAGGAGAGGGCAGTTACAGAGATAAGATGGATTAAGAGAGAAGGATGTTTAGATTGGAAAGAGAGACAGAGATAAGGAGGAGGAGAGAAAGAAAGAGGTAGAGACTCACAGAGGCTTATGTAACCAGTGATTTACAGCTTGCATTGGAAGCAGCTCTGAAAATAGACAGGGAGGAGAACAGAAGTAAAGGAACACTCGGAGCTATTCCCATGCCGCATGAATGTTTGATCACATGGAGGGAAGAGAGATGAAGAGGCAGTGAGAGAGACAGGAGGTAAAGAGGAGACAAATATAAAGAAGTGAGAAAAGTGGTAAAGGTAGAGGAGGACGAATGGTAACACTTTGTGACATGACGACTGGTAAGTCACGTACCAAGTACATGTAACTGTTAAGTGTAGTGTCTGTGTCGTACACAATACATCAAAAATGCCACAAAAATTAAAACATTTCCTACACGAATAAAGAAGCTTGTGTTTCTATCACAAATAGAACAGGTCAGAATAACTGACTAGTCCTGAGGACCATTAATATTTTAAGTTCACCTAATTAAGACATTTTCTAGGTCTATTGCTGAATGAGCCTGAATTCCAGTCCCCTCTTTTAATTTTTTACATAACTGACATTTGGTTATGTAATTTTCTTGCAAACGGCTGGCAGTGGCACTAGCACTGGCGAGGTAGGGTGCGAACTGTCACAGCAGGCGGAAGCATGAAATGTTCTTTTTGTCAGATGATCCCAGAAGCTGGGAGGCATGGTGGATTAGGGGTTTAGTAAGAAGTAGTGAAGAGGGGAATGAGGGTGCTAAAGAATACACAAGAAGAGCAGCTGAGGGCTTTTATGAACTATACTATGTCTTGGTCCAGTTTTATCAATGGAGAAGGAGCAACAAACAAAAATTTAAAATCTTAATAGCAGACTCTGCAGGTCCACTGCAGGTGCCACGTCTGGGCTGTGTTATAGTAAAATCCCAGCACATCATTGTCCCTTGTGTCTTTTCCTTGTGTCTTTGTCAGTGCTTTATAATAAATAAAATGTACTGAGGGTAAATATTGATAACCAGTGGGCATAATGTGGCAGACTTTATAAATGCTCTAGGGTATCTTTCTTGATTTCATCTCATGTAGTAAATGTAAAATCTAACTCAGTATCCCAAGTAAGTACGTTCATATTGGACAGTTTTGTAGCACTGTGTGTTTGGTGCCAATCCGGGATGTTTTGTACCCTAGTTAGGCGGAAAGTAAGGACGTAGAGGTCAGGGTGGTGAAATGGGAGTGTTGTGCAATTTCCCAGCTTGGGATCAATAAAGTATATCT
>NW_023340268.1:13080073-13084560 GCF_004916995.1 Morone saxatilis
TATCTATCTATCTATCTATTGTGCTCCCAGCTTTATGCTGGGGACCATAGTTTACGTACTGTCACACACGCAGCAAACAGTGTTGGCTTCTTTTTATATGACCACAATCTTTCTGTAACTTAAAGCCAATGTTTATTTACCATAGTTAATTTTCTCTAGCCTTAACCATGTGAACAATTGAAAAACAGTTAAATGCAGGACATGTTTGCTTTCTTTGAATGCATCAGATGCTTTGCTAAAGCTAGCATTGCTAACCACATTGTAACTTTTTTTTCTGCAGCATACAGCGCCGACTGTCCTTGCAGCTGCCCATCCTGCACCATGCTTACTTACCTTCCATAGGAGGGGTTGATGCCAGCTGCACCAGTCCCAATGGCAGCCCTGGTTCCAGCCCACGGCACAGACACATGCCCCCCTCTTACCGGGTAATGGTCTCTGGCCTGTGAGTTTGATTCACTACCCCACCTGGCTCTTTGCAGAGGAGACATATATGGTTCTTTTTTTCTACAACAAATAGACTGATATCATCAGCGTATGTGCGTATTTTGTCTCAGAACAAGGAGGACAGGGGGAGAAGAAAGGGAGGGGGGGCAGCCGAGTTTCACTCTTCGTATCTCTTCACCCCGGCCTCTCTTGAGAACTGAAACCCTCAGTCAGGAAGGGGTGGGAGGAGACAGAGTGGGCACTGGATGACCCTTACAAACTCCCATGATTCACAGCAATGTCCCCTTGTTCATCTGCTCCCCTTGCCTAGGCATATACACATATGCACAGTCAAACAAACACAAACATACACAAATACACATACTTGCACAAACACACTGACACCCCAATAGCAGAACAGTGGTGGACCAGCCCTGACCTGACGTGTAGCCTTATCTGCTTCAGAGGGGGTTGTCTGTTTCTGTTCCTTATCTGTTGTATGTATGTGCTCGCTGCTACATGTGAGCTTGTCATCTAACGTGAGTATTTCACTGCTTCAGTGACTGGATACTGGTGTGGAAACATGGAATTTACAAAACCCAACAAAGGAAATCATCCAATTTACTCCTCGTCCCCTACCCATCCTTGTGGAGACATGTAAATATCATCATTTCTGACTTTGATGTACTGTAAGCTTTGTATATGCTGTGAATGGACAATTAAAGGGGCTCTAAGTGTGGGGCTCGTAACAGAGGCAGGTAATCATGAAAATTACAAATGAAAGCTTATAAAACATAGCACCCTACAAAGAATTAGATATATGTATGAAAGAGATCTGAATTGGTTTGTGTAACTTTTGATAAATCAGCTTATGGACAGCAAAGTAAGATACATCAAAGCTTGTTAGTCACAGAATATGAAAAGGCACCAGGGGCCCTCTTTTAAGTTGGAGTAACATGCACATGGCTCTTTTTTCCACTTTGCTAAATTTGCACCACTAGTTTCATCAGAGATTTCACTTCAGACTTTGCATAGGCCTTTCATATTTTACAACTTGCTTAATATGTCCTCAGAAAGCATGTTATACAGAATATTGATGCTATGCCTTTTAACAGGTCTTCAAGGCTGCATATGTTAGAAATTAGAGCTAAAAGACACCACAAGAGTGTTCCACAGTTGTTACTTATGTGTGTTACATGCCAAGAAATGCACACATTCAGATGTACACTTAAAACGCAAGAGAGCACCTTATGAATTCAGGTGCTTTTCAGACAAGGCGTTAGTGACAGGCCTGGTCATATGATCCCCACAGAGTGGTCTCCATAGACTGTTAAGATGTCCATCTGATCTAGCCCTCACCGCTAACCAGCACAGACAAGGGTGACAAGGTTCATGTCAATGGCAAAAGGGCACAAGACTCTGAAACAAATGACTTCTCCGAAAGAAATAAAACTCAAGAAGTGATGCTGGAAAGGATGTAGGTCTACCAGTTCCACAACTAGTTTGGACTAAATGGTTGACCTGAATTTCCATGAGCAGTAGTAAAGACAATGAATACATGAGAGCCTCGTGTAATAAGCCCCAACCGGCTGTAGCTTTCAGTTTCAAGATGGTGATGACACCACTGCTGGTCACAGTGATAGAGCATAAAGCACAGACACAGGGCTTTCTTTCATATTGAGTGTCATGAAAGATCACTTCACACTTAGCAACAGTGAACATACCTCAGTTGCTATGGAAATTCAGTGCCGTTGAACTCGGCCCAAGAAGGCTGCACTGAGCAAAACAGTCATCGACACAGTGTCGTCATCTCTTTTTGTAAAACTGTCCTCATGAAGAAGAAACGCAACCAGGGACTCCGAACAGAAAAAAAGACTTTTAATGGAGTGTGAGAAGTGAGTTTGTTCTCAGCATATGTTTCACCATTGGTGTCTTGGTTTTTAGTTTTTAAGGCGTTTGTTGAGCGCTGTGCCTGTTGTCTTATATTGTAGCCTGCAGGATCCACAGTACATAAATAGGGTGAAAATGGCGCTGACCCAACAAACTACAACATTGGCCACACATCTGTAAATTGTACAACGTGTCATAGATTTATTTAAATTCAATGCCTCAATGCATGGAACAGTGTGGGACAACTTGGTGAAAGCTCCACGTCAGCTGGAGTGGATATCCTCCACAAGCTGATGTCTGATCATAAATACTGTCAAATCAGTCTTAAGTTGAAAGGCCAGTCAAGGATACATAGTTGGAGTGGGAGACAAGCTAGCAGAGATCCACCTGCTATCGGACATATCAGGGTGACTTCCTATGAGAGCTCCTCCCCTTCCAGCCCCTGCTGAGCACAGGAGCAGGGAAACCCCGAGCACAGACCTCCAAGGAGTCACGGCTTCTCCCGCACCTTTGCCAACCAGAGAATCACGGTCACTTGACAAGTGAGTGAGAGACATTGCCAGAGGGTTGGTTCTTCCTTCAGGAGAAGAAAAACCAACTGCACATTTTATATATTACATTATATGTGATTGTGTACAATTTGCTGATACCCTGATGATGGTGTCCATGTATGGAATATTTGGTATTTGGCTTTCTCAAGACGGCATGAAATGAAATGTATAATTCACAGAGTTACCTCTGTTTTTGCAACTGTCGTGACAAATCCACTCTGTTGTTTCATCCTTTCACCTACAATTTGGTTTTACGTTTCCTTACAAAAACATGGATTTAAGTTACTTTAACCTGTTGATCAGCTCACACGTGTCAATGCCAAGATTCTCAGTGGACAAACTCAACATCATCATCGACTATGCTACTGGTTTAGCAGTTATTCACTGAGGGCAATAAAGTGAAAGTAGTAGCAAACGATCAATCCTAATAACCCACTCCTGGCATTTACCAAATTACAAAATGACTTTTTTAGTCCATCTAAAATGCCAAATGCAGATCATCAGGTATGGTTCTGTTTTTTTTTTAAAATGTGCCCTAATATGTTTTCTTTCATTATAATTAATTTCAACCTTTTTTCAACATGGATGAAAAATTGTTCAAATGCAATTGTGGTAGGTCAAGGGCTCATAATTTCCTGTAATAAATAACATCATGCTGATGGTTTGTATTTGCCACAGGTCTTTTTACCTTTTTAATTTGAAGATCAAAGTGACATATACGTTTATAATTATATCTTTGTATGTGTCATCATCAGGGTTTCTGGAGAACACGAAACATACATGTCCAAAAATATAACAATATGACGTATATATTTAGTGAAAAAACACACAGGTCCATACTGTTACTGTTTTGTCAGTTTGATATGTGGTATCACATGGAGTTAAGTTCAATTAAGAGTTTAAACGGTAAACAAAACCTATGTTAAATGCAACATGTTCAAGAGGGGCAATAACTTGTTTTCTTATTACAGAAAGAATAGAGAACTATATATATGTATATGTAAAAGATCTTTACGTACATTCTCATTTTTACATAGGAAATATTTCACAAATGCGCCACAAGGATACTTGGAAGTCATTTTTTAATTTACAGTATCTGTAACTATGTTATGTACAAATGAGGTATAGATATGAAAAAGTTGTATAAAATAAGTATCACACTTGGAACACCTGAACATTTTTGGAGCCATTAGTTGTTATGTGGGGGGGGGGGGGATTTGAATAACATTCTTCTTTTATTGTCTGAATGTTATGGACAGCCTTTACTTTTCACATCATCGTTAAATAAAGTGAGACTGAAAATAATGCAGTGTTTGTCTCATCTACACACGAGTCTTTGATGCTGTCTGATCTTTTCTGTGGTTCTCCAAAATATGTTTGCATTGATAATGTTGATTAAATTGCAGTCAGTCAATGAAGAAATGTACAGAAGTCCAGTTGGTAAAGGTGATATCGGCAAAATGTTGCAGTTATTAGCTCCTAATGGCAGCCTTAGACTACACCACAGTCTCCCCTTGAAGGTGTGCCTGTTTTACCTGTTGGCTAACTGCTACAGTGCTTCAAACAGAGAGATTTGACACATCCACTGAGTGTAATCTGTGTCAGGTGAGGTGAGGCCACGCT
>NW_023340268.1:13084573-13087545 GCF_004916995.1 Morone saxatilis
GCTCGTATGGTTAGAAAAAGCTAAAATTAGCATGCTTACAATTTCATCTGTATGCTGTATGTAACAAATTCCTTTCAAGGCAGAGAAAAAGTTATGAAAGTACTGGTGGATACTAGTGGACATTCAACAACCAGCGTTAGCTTAGCAGTGATTGTTTACCTGTAGCTTTAATATAAACCCAAATACTGACAAACTGAATATTTGCAATGGGCGCTTATAACAGCAGACATTTTGTCGGGGAAATCGCAGGTGTTGCTCACAAGATCAGCAATGCCTCTGTTCTATTCAAGTGTCCCATTAAGCCATGATAGTGTGACACTGAGCCAATATGAACAATACCAGGACCCTGAAACTGAAGTAGCTAAATGGAATTCAGCCTTCATTCATTTTTATTACTTTCTTGTGCTTTTCCTCCTGTGACATTTTCGAAATGTCCTCTGTTCCTTCGACATAAATTCAGCTGTTCGTAAAGCAAATGCTCTGCTCAGTACAAGCACTGACAGAAAAGATAACAAAATTGTGTTTACTGTTTATTCAAATTTGTGTTAGTATGAATGTCAGTCTTGCTGCTATGAAGAGATCCACAGCTGAAGAAACACCTACACTGTTTGCTCACTGGATACAGCGAGAAGTACTTTTATGTGTAATGGGGCTTTGCAGGTCCTTGAGGTAAGATCAAAACATACAACACACTCTTTAGCGGCATTGCAGAGCTGTGTTTTTTGAAATGCTGCCACTGAATGTTGATCTGTCACTCCAAAGGCAGAAAACTAAAAACGTAGTTAAGTGCACCCATGTGATACACTGGCCAGTCAACATTAACGCTCCTAATTGGCATACCAAAAGGCAACACAGCAGGCTGCCTGCTGTCCTCACACAGAGAGGCACTGCAAAGGAAAAATAAATTTGTAATGAAAAGCCTTGTATGTTGAGATCGCTGAATAATTGAACTGTTGGGAGGAACCCAGTGGCAAACAGGATGGAGGGGATGAGTGGGAGAGTGTTCCTGACAGCGTCACTGTGTGTTTGCGTCCGCGACTGTGTGTCATTTCTATATGTGTGCACGTGTCCTGTTGTCAGAGCTTTTCTTTATTCTCGCTTCAAATATTTAGCATGTGGATACTAGACACGGCTCCAAACTATATTCAGTTCTCGCGGAGAGGCAGCGGAGAAGCTGGCTGACACTGTGGCCGACTAAATCCTCTACTGTCATCTGGCTGTAAGTAACAGACACTGTACATATCCTGGACAGAACATCCAACAATACACTATCAAGAGAGCTCATTTAACAAGATTACACACATGCTTGCTTTGTGCAATATGTAGCCAGACATATACACACAAATGAACATGAAATATTCAATATTTTCCTGTTTAGAAAGAGAACCACAATTCTCATGGCAAAGGACAAACACCTGCCAGAAGGTTTTTTCATAAACTGGCAACCTGGAAGTTGTTTACTGTATAATGTTTCTATAAAGAATCAGTAAATAATGTATTATTATTATTATTAATATTATTACATTGTATTATTATAACTTCTGTGAATCAAATCTTTAAAGGTCCATTGAGGATCTATTTACAGAAATGGAATATAATATTCATCTGTATGTTTTCATTAGTGTATAATCACCTGAATATAGGAATCTTAGTGTTTTCGATACCTTACAATGAGCCGTTTTTATCTACGGACACCGTGGGTTGCTTTCCATTGAGTCTTTCATGTTGAAACTCCATGTTTCTACAGTAGCCCAGAACAGACTTTGATTTGCTTTCTTGCTGAGAATGGAGGGGAAAGTTGATACCACTCTCATGTCTGTAACTATAGCAAATGCATGAGAATTATTTAGTGAACTTTAGAGATTCTAGTAGGCATATTTTTGTTAATTTTCGACAGAGCCAGTCCAAAATTTTCACCGTTAAGTCTTTATGCTAAGCTAGGCTGACCACCTCCCAGTTGTAGCTCTATTGTCAATTACATCATGAGAATGATATTAAATTTTCCATCTAACCCTCTCGACTTCGCAGAACAATTGATAACCTTGTGACGGTTTTAACTGTTCATACAACTCAGCGGGGACTCAAGTGAACTTCAGCTTTTAAATCCACTACGTCTCCGCTGCTGCTGACTGATTCAAAGATACCACATATTTTGCAGAGTTGCTTCTGCAGGAAGAAACGCTCCAGTGTGTGTAAATGCTGCATGACCTTCTCTCTCGTCTCAGTGGGATCATGCTGTGCAAATGGAAGGCGGGTTGATTAAGTTGACCTGGGTGTCAGTGGAAGGGAAGCGTCTATGTATCCTCCTTCACACGTGATGGCTCCATTGGAGAAATGAAGGCTTGTGTGGAGACGACAAGAACGACAAGTACACAATCCAGTGCTATATCCAGTTTATCCAACTCATGCACACATGCACATATTAAGCTGCATGGATCTGGGGACTGAGCAGGATAAGGATACACACAAACATGAATTTCATAGGAGCTTCTGTGACAGTTTTTATGTCACAATAACTTTATGATGGTGTTTGAAGGCGACAACAAGGTCATACTGTATTTACTGAAAGGCCCCGGGTGCAACCAAAACTTCACTGTTATAGTCAGCTCGTAATATCTTTTTAGTGGCGACCTCGTTGGTACAGACTGAAATATCTCTGCAAAGACTGGATTGATTGCCGTGAACTTTGGTAACCACATTGCTATCCCTCTCAGGATGAACGGAAATGTGTGTGTTTCATCTAGTGTGATCATCAATTCAGTTTTCCAATCCTTTGGTTTATGACATTTCAATCAGCCTTTGTGTTTAGTGCTAAAAAGCTAATATTAGCATGCTATCATACTAACTAACATGGTGAGCATAGTAAAGTTAACATCAGCATGTTATTGTGAGCAGGTTAGCATGCTGATGTTAGCATTTAGAAGGGGTCATCCCTATGTTCCCCAGGTCCTATGTTCCCTGGGTCCTATGTT
>NW_023340268.1:13087561-13098403 GCF_004916995.1 Morone saxatilis
CCGCTAAGGTTAGGGTTAGGGTTAAGGTTCCCCGGTCCTATACAAAGCGGGACACATAGGACCCGGGGAACATAGGTACGCTCCCCATTTAGAATACTGGCCCAATTCTTATAAAGGATGGAAGGGTGTAGCATGGGCTAAAGAAGAACCCATTCAATTTTAGAGTGGATACGAATTACGCTGTGGATACAAATCATTTTTTACTTTCGCTAACATTGCGTCACAGATACAGCGGTATCTAAATGAACTGAATTTGACGTGGGAACCTGTCATGATTTAAGAGAACACTTTACCTTGATCAAACATACAACAAAGCATAACAGCCCCTGAAACATCACTGTAGAAACAGAACACCGCAGCCAGAGTTCTGGTTTTAAAGTCCCAGTGTGTAACCGTTGGGGGGGGGGGGGGGTTATTGGCAGAAATGGAATAGGCCTATAATATCCATAACTAGGGATGGGGATTGTTAATTTTTATTGATATTGATACCATTTTCAACACTGCTTTACGTTCCGAGTCCTAATCAATACAACTATTGATACTTTTCTATTAATTTGGTAGACAGACTGGACAACAAGAAATTCTTAACAGAACTGGTATTACTTTTATTGCTTAACTGCAGTTGGCAGGCAAATCCACTGAATTCAAAAACATGATTAGACAATCGATGTTTGTTGTGCATCAGTGATTTGATTTAAATGGCATGACTCTGGTCTCTCGATGAGAGACGTTCTGGCTTTATCAGATATGGATGATACAAGATTGACTTTGAAATGGCTAAACTAGGCAAACACTGGTGAGGGAGTGGTTCACTTCTGGGCTGGATGGAGATGGAGAACACACTTACATCGCCTAGATTTATAGATGCTCTCCATCAATAAACATTTGAAAATGAGCACAGTGGTTTCACAGACTCCCACACAAAGTGGATGCTGAGGGAGGTGGACCGCCCTCCTCTGATTAGAGGCCCTTAATGCCTTTTTAAAAAAATATATAAATGTTGTGATTTAAAACAGTAGAGGACGTGTTGAGCCATTTTAAACCCACAAAATGCAGATTTTCATACAGTTGGTAATAATGTCAATTTCAACACCAACATTGATGTGTTTCATCTCAGTAAAGTCATATAATTCAGTTCAAAGCTCAAACAACACCTTTTTAGGGTGGATCTCTAAGTTTAGATTAATTTGCTTCGCATACACAGTGGTGTATGATTGATTTAACTGAAGTAATCAGGCTAACACCTACATCATTCAAAATTTTGAAATATTTCTGAACTCCTTAAACCCACTGCAGAGTTAATGGGATTTTGTGTTTAATGGTGTTTTGTTGTAAATTGCCTGGAGTAAGAGACGGCGTTTATGAGATTATCTTTGATCCTGATCTGCAGTCTACACCTGTCTTTGCACAGCTAGCTTTTTCACAACAGTTAGAATCTTAACATAACAAATCTTACTATACTGCGGGAGGCACTGAGGCAGAAAAATACATACACCCCCTCACAAAATGACAATTCACAGTGACATATGAGTCATTCACAAACTACAGTAAGGCAACAGTGCATACTACTGTACACACATACTGACAGCACACTTACAATAAACCCAGTGCAATCTTTCTGTTCAAAACATGTTTGTGACACACTTTCTTTGCTTTTGTCTATCTTACAAAAGCTGAAATGTCACAATTTTACTGGTAGAAAAAAGGAGCCCTCAATTTCCATTAAAATCTGTGACTATTCACCTGGGAAAACCAACACCGACACAAAAGCATAATGATATACTCATCCCCAGTATTCCCTCTTTTAAAACCTTGTCTACAGGAGTGTTTCTAAGGTCTCAGTAACCTTTGTTAGTGGTTTATTACCTGTGCCACTGGTCACCATTTTCCCCATTAATCTGCAGCATTCAAGGATTTTCAGACGGGGCTTCTAATCCCTCCTCAGTACCACATTATGGCAATCTAACCTCATTAAGATGAGTGGTCAAGGGCACAGTGGAGAGGACATTTGAGAAAGGAGCATATGCCTTATGTATTAGTATGCTAGTCAGAGCAAAGAGAGAGGGCTCCTCACACAAACGTGTTGATGAAAATCCACAACAAGATGATCATTCATGTTTAAATTGAAACATCACTGATAATGATTCAATAATTACATTATATTATATATGATGTGGAAAATCCTTTGATTTATAGCCGTATTGTCTCAAAACCTCATTTCACTGTTTGAAAAACAGCCATTCTCCCGGAGGAGCGCGTGTGGCGTGGGTTGACTGATGCCTCCATACATACCAGGATACATGATTAGATAGAGAGTTATGGCCAGTAGTTACAATCTCCTGTGGATAAATTTATGACTGACATATAATGACGGCACACTCAGCTGAACCCACAGTAAATCCAGGACATGGACTTCTGTCCTTGAGAATCCTCTTAAGGTCCCCACTCAGTCTCCAAAAGCAGATGTACCCTAATCTAAAGCTGCAGCGTTCAATAACTGCACAGTGCTGCTGTAAACTCCTGCCTGTAATAGGCCATACTCATGTTTTATGTTTTATATTTCATGTTGATAACAATCCTTTTTGAGTCCTGTTCCTGAAATACGGTCGTAAAACAACTCCGATGATTACAGGATTATTGATTTAAACCAAAAAATGACTCTTTAATAGTTAAACTAATCACAGCTGGTAGACATGCAATCAGTGATGAGGGCTCACACAGACGTTGTTTTTTTTAAAGATTAGGATCCACGGCTCTACAGTGTCAGATTTGTTTAATACATTTTATCGGCCTTTCTGGTTTTTGTTCATTTCCATGCATTAGGAAAGTAATCTCCGGAGATATAAAGATTGGTAATCCATCACTGCAAGTCAAGTGTTTTTAAGTTCCACTGTCGTAAGTGCAGATTGATTGGAGTCTGCAGTGTGCACCGCATTAACTCATAATAATGATTTAACTTGAGGTGAAATAATAATGTAAAAATAAATGCAAACTTGATCTGATTGATTTAACGACTCATGTTAGTTTCTAGAGTCTAAGGATTGATTTTTAGACATAAATAAATGGAAACCAGTGGCTGCCTGGAGAATGAGAAAATACATTTAAAAAACTGAAAAACAGCAAATGTACTTGAAGTTAATTATAGTTGAAACATGTAAAAACAAAAAAAAGGAACTGAATGGACCTTTAAGTTATTATTCATTGGGAGACCAAAGACAGTCAAATTTGGATGTACAAAACATTTAATTAATTCATCATAAAACAAATACACACCATACATCTGTGTCATTAATGACAATCTTAATAACCAGGGGAAATAGCATGATCATAAAGACCGGATCACTTCATTGATTTGTTACTGAAAAGCATCCGTTTACCGTATAAATGTTTACTTGGATAAAGAGTCTAAATATGCGTCTATCTGTATATCCAGCAGCACTGTCTTCTCTGAATCTAAAACACTTTGAAGTGTCTAAGCAAAATACCACCCTGGGGGTCATGGTGTTTTCACCGTCTTGCTTCCACCCATCAAATCCGTTCAGCTGTGTGCAGACAGACTGCGGGGCATGTGTGCTGTGGGTTTGTCCTGCGACTGACCCATGACTTAACTGGCTGTCACAGGGAGTGAATGGCTTGCCAGCGAGCAGCTGTGGCCCTGGTGCCACAGTCAGGCCTGTGGCCCTCAGTCCAAGTGTCTCTCTGCGTGCAAGAGACATAATAGTGTCAGTGTTGGTGGTGCTAAAGAGCCCGTTTGTTGATGTTGAAGATTTTGACAGAGTGGTCGGCGCTGGCGCTGGCAAGCTGGACCCAGGAGCTCTCCTCCTCGATTTCACTCCCTCTGTCAGTCTGTCCATCCTTCTTGTTGTTCTCTCGCCCTACTCGGCCGATCCTGGGCCTCCAGCGGAGCCTCTTGACTGCCAAAGAGTGGCTTTGTCTGCAAAAGGATGTGTGATGAAGGGAAACAACAGGATACGGCTCTGGGTAACAGAACAAGCAATTGATTATATCCAGACAAATACCTGCTACTCATACTTTCTTACTGTGCCATCTCTCCTTCTCAAATACAAAACATCTGACAAAACTGTGGTTGTGAGCAGCACTGAAGCCAAACAGCGAACCCTGAGGAGCAGAAGCCTTCTAATACAAAGACTCAGTAAAGATACCCGTCTTCAAGTCACCTCCTAGGCTCTATAGACGATGACGATGACGATGAACATCAGCTGGAGTGTGTGTGTGTGTGTGTGTGTGTGTGTGTTGTAAAGGATACAAGATGTCAGTTTCTCCACAGCTGATCCAGTCATGTCCTCCAGCAGGCTCCTGGCCAGGACTCCACCTGTACAGCAAGATCCTACCGCACTCCAGCCCCACGGCAAGCAGGTAGCTGTGGAAAGCACCAAACACACACACACACGTTTGCATTATAGCAAACCAAACCTTCACTGACCACATTCATTTCCCATGCTCAAACCTTGAAGCAATGGCCTCTTACAGGTGAGTTACTGTGTACCCCTCCACTACAAATTGTAGATACTTTCAAGTCCACAGGATGTTCACAGGATTGAAATGTTTCATCTCGGGCTTTAAAGCAAGAATGCAGCAGTTTATTTCCACATGCCAGATAAATCTATGTATATCAATACTAACAAGCCCACTTTGCCCTGACATAAAGGGATATTGATGTAGTTGAACTGAGTATTCAAATATCAAACTTGGTGGCGAGGTCAGATTCCTGCATTTTGTCTACACAATGATATAGTCACCACTGATTTGTAACCTCCTTATTCCAGTAGTTCCCTGCTAACACTTATATGGAGCCACAGCTTACAGTAGGTAACTCCCTCTATTGTTCTTTGTCCCTCAACAACTTGCACGCGCACTTTAACTGTTTCAGTTGATAAGACATTACAATGACAAAAAACAAGTTATTGGTTATTTGAGGTTTAGCCCAATAAAAATAAACATATACATAAAATAACCAATCACTTTAAAAACATTTGCCTTTCCAGTTCTTTGTTTGCAGTGTACAGAGTTTCAGCCGGTGATACTTGTTCATAAAGTTGGCCATCAAACAGAAAATATATAAGTGTTTGTGTGTGTTATCTGTGTACCTGTTATCAGAGTGGAGTACGGGGCAGAATGCCACAGCGGTAGCAGAATCGCCCACATCCAAGATGGAAGAACATGGTTTAATCTCAGGAGGAAGCACAGAGTCTCCAGAGTCCTCTACTCTGCACGGGCCCCACACTATCACCTGAACACAGACACAAAATACTATTACTATTTGTATGAGCAATCAAAAAATGTCATTGATGCTCACTACAAAAATGCTTACATTACATTGTTACCTTAATGTGCAGCCATGAGTTTCTTACCATCACCTTAAAAGCAAGATTTTTTTTGGGGGGGGGGTGTACCAACATCTGAAAATTACCTTCTTGTCCCGACTGGATGTCACAAAGTATTTGCTATCTGGGCTCCAGTCACATGACCAAATGATTCGGCTGTGTACGGCTGTGTCTTTCCCTGTGTGTGCGTACAGCGAGAACTGGGGCTCTGCAAAGATACAACAAACACAAACAAGTACAGAGGTTATACGAAGAATGAATTCAAACTCAAAATTCTATTAGGAATCACACTACATACACTTTTCATTAACAGAACCACACACTGACGCTTTGATGACAGATGAGCCGGTAGTCAAACCTTTGTGTCTTGATTATTGTAGCATGACATCAGCATGTCTAGATCCCAACCTCACAAAAAAAGATCCTCCTGAGCGACAAATAAACAACCAAACAAGACAGCGAACCTCATTCCAGCCCTCCATTTCAGTCAGTTTTGGTTTATGACCTGCTGCTGTTTATTTCCCCAGCCTAAGTCATTTCAGACCCCCAGATTGGTTTTCCCCAGAGAGCTTGTTTGTATGCTGCTGGCAGCCGCCTGTCTGCACGTCTGCAACAGTGCTGCTCTCCGCTGGCACACACACACACACACACATACACAACCGAGCCGGCATGTACACACAGCCATAAAACCACAGTGTCGCCACAAAAGTCTGAGTTAACCACCATGTCGTGTCTATGTGCCCACAATACACGCTGTCTCTACACAATGCACCCACACATATTTGAGGATGTGTTGTTTGGGATGCACAGGTGTTGCACCTTCTTCTATTAACACTCTCATCTGAGGACCCTGAGGGGCATAATGGTGTCCAGACACAGACGAACTAAAAGAAAGAGAAGATGTGTTCGGTTGAGACACAACAAGCAAAATACGTCAAGAAGATAAAAGCGGGTAAAAAAGGTTACACAGATTACACAGCTGCACAAAAAAAGAAAAGGGAGCAGAGGAAGGTAACAGTGTCTCCTTAATGAAGATGTCAGGGTGCTTGACCCATGAGGAAGAAGGACGTGGAAGAGGAAGGGAGGACGACGTAGTCAGACAAAACAGGTACGAGGAGGAGAAACACAGAAGGGAGTCAGTTTGTTTGATCAGCTCTGACTTCGTTTAACCTTCCCTGGTCTGGCTTGTGAGACTGTGTGTGTATGTGTGTGCGTTCTTCACAATCACCTTGAGTGATTCAGCAGCCAACCAGAACAGACGGGATCCCCCCCACACACAAAACCCTCCTCTCCTCTCCTCTCCTCTCCTCTCCTCTTCTCTTCTCTTCTCTTCTCTTCTCTTCTCTTCTCTTCTCTCCTCTCTCACAAACACCATCCACTATGCAGGCAAACTGAAGAGTGCAGGACTGGTTAGCCTATGCCAGTGCCCATTAAGACCATCGTGAGCTGTCAAAAGAGCCACGAGGTGCGTTACCAGGTGCAGGTGGGGAGGTAATCCTCTGGGCTTAAACATTGTGTTCTGCTAACCTTGGATGCGGGATCGGGTTATTTGTCTGAGTGGAGGAGCAGAGATTCTCACGTATACACAAACTCTCCAGGAGCAAGCTCTTGTTTACAACAGGGGCTCTGCAGGAGGTGAAAGGAGAGCGGGGGGATGTACAGATCGACTCAGGACATCGGTCAATAGAAGTACTGATCCAGTATCAGTGATATCAGGTTGATGTTTTTTTTTTCTATGATGACAGTGATTAAGAAACCGTGTTTAATGTGGATAGCTCATACCTAGATCTGGGCCAATACTGATCAAACGTATACGAGTTACACAAGAATGCTACAGAAAGTGACCTTAAAAAAAAAAAAAAGGTATTCGCTGAGTCTAAAGAATAGGACACATTTTCAAGGTACTTACAGCAAAGTTTACGAGTGACCTTTAAGAGCAGCTCTCAGGTGATCACATAATTAATCACATGTAGGCTCGGAGCAGGAACAGCCAATCAGCGACAAGGATTCACCCAACATCTACCATATTATTCATGGATTCCAAAAAGCCCTTACATTTTACTGCAGGAACATATTTGTGGTTTTAATTGTTTAAAAGGGTGATTTCATTTTTGTGAAATCCTTAATCAATATGTTACATTAAAAAGGTCCAGTGTGTAGGATTTAGCAGCATCTAGCGGCTAGATTGCGACTCGCTCACTTCACCCTCCCCTTCCAAGCGTCGAGGAGAAACATGTGAAAAACGAGAACAGCCCCATCTAGAGTCTACACACAAGGTCAGTGGTTTGTTTTTTCTTGTTGTTTCCACCAGTGACAAAAGAAAAAAAAGATAGTGGTATAACATCCAAATAAACTTTTATATATCAAATTAAAATAGTAGTAGTGTATACACTACAGTTTACTTGGAAGTTCCACAGCAGTATTTAGGTTTGGGTCCAGAGGTGATTTCTCAGACCATGTGGATGCTGACAGCGGTGACCTTCCAGAAACAAATCTGTTTCTCTGACCATTAATGTCACCACCACTGAGTTAAGTCTGTAAGAGGTCAAAGGTCAAACAAAACAGACTAAATGTGATAGAGAACCCCCAGACGAGGCTTTTAGATTGATGTTTGCAATATGTCAAAACAAGAAAAGGCCGTATTGCTGTGGGTGTGTCTGTATCTGGTCCCAGGAGCCTGAAAGCAAAACATAGGCGACTGCACAATCACTGTGATTGTATTTCTTCAAAACAATGATTAATAACTCTAGAAATCTGTTTACAGCATTGATCCTGACATAATATGCACACAAACACAAATTTGATGAGCTACTGCAATCCACTGCAACTTTGCAATACTGATAAGCCCTCCGGCAGGCATCTGTTGTATTCTGCATACTCAGTGTCCACGTGAAACAAACCGGAGATACATGTATACGGAATCACTTTGTAACACGGATGTCCCGAGCAACGTTATATGGTATGACACAAGTGCACAACTTCCAAGCAAAGACTTTGGATTGGTTCTGAATGCAGGTTTTTAAACTCTCTAATTGTTTTCACCCAGTTTTAGCAACACAAGCTGAGAGAATAAGTTTTGGAAAGTTAGTGAAATTCAAATTCTGGTCAATTTACAAAAATATGCAGAGAGAATGTGGTTAAATTTAAAATTAAATCAATAAATAATCTTTCCTTTATTAGCTCCTTTTTGGACTAGTTTCAGTCAACGCATCACTTGGCTCTTCACAGTATTAATTAGGGGAGTCCTTCCAATCAGGCCAGCTTGACTTGGAACAAATCTGCTCAGTGGAGTTTACCTTATTTTAATTAATTTGAATTAGGGGAGCTGGTGTTGTCTGCCAGTAAGGCTCCAATATTGTCTCTTTGTCTTGAAATTCACTCAAACACATTTTTAATTAAGCTAAATTTACTTGCAAAGCACCATGAAGAAGTATTATCTCACCCAGGCTGTACTGCATTACAAAACCAAAATCGAAAATTAACTAAATAATACAATCCTAATAAGGCTGGACACCGTATTAGTGACAACTCCTTCCCCTTTCTCACCTGGACTTTCAGGTGTGGGCAGGTTCCGTCTCCATAAAGACCAGGTCCGATCACGGGAAACAGCCAATAGGAATTGTGCATCTGGGGAGAAGGCCATCTGGGTGACAGTCAGGGTGTGGCAGGGAAGTGCCTGCAGCTGACGCCACGTGGCGGTACTCCACAGCAGAACTGTTGCATGCTCGGCCTTAGATGCCTAGAAAGATAGTTTACGTTAAGTCAACTCAAGAGAGAAAAAATACCCTTTTAAAAAGCATCTTGAAGCCTATTTGGGTCTTTTTCTTCATTCTATAACTTTTACATTGTACCATTATACCCTTATTACCCCTTCTTTTATATACTGTCTTTTCTGTAAAGCACTTTGGAACTGGAAAGATGCCATAAAGGAATAATGCAAAGAGGTTCAGAGGAGATAGGAGGAAAGTGAAGCAGAGTCATTGTATGCCACAGGAAGACAGACACCACCTGTGTGTTTTTCTACACAACCAGACTTTATGGGAGGGGTATATGGTCTCTGGCCGTGATCTTATCACACTGACCTTGCACGCAGAGGCCACCACCGTCCTGGCGCTGTCCGAAGCGAGACAGAACATCTCAAAGCCATGGCCGTACCTGGAGGAGACAGAGGAGGACAATCATACAGAGATTAATCACAAATATGATTCCAGATAACAGCTGAAACTGAATGTATGGAAGGACACACAGGGATTTGAAAGACAGACAGATGAAGGGAGGACCACAACAAAGACAGTCTGACAGTGAATTAAGTATTCTGTTATTCCAAAGTGTCACCCCGACAAGCTTCCAGGCTCGAGCCATCATTGCTCGCTGACAGGTAAATAAGTAGACAGAGTGTGAAATTAAAACACTGATCGGCGATGACTGGTTCTTCTCCTGCTGACAGAGATGAACAACGACGATGCTCCAGCTAATCACTCACAGCCTAATTACTTTTTAGCTTGCTGACTATCACCTGGTTGTTTTCAAAATGTCAACAAGTCAGCAAAGTGAAATCACAGCCTGCAACTAAACCGAGAGAAATTCCTCCCCAACCAGGAAGCTTTTTAAACGCTGCAGCAATTTGGCCACGACGGCGAGAGCATTTTTTATGCCACAAAAATAATTTGCCCACTTACTCATTTTAATGTTTCTATTATGCACTAAATGATTCAAAAGGGGGTGAAGCCAAACGGAGGTAGAAAAATGCTTTTCAACACACACAAAGCCAACACCTCGAATAAACTGCTGCACCATATGTCATGTTTATGGCGGATTGACAGGTAAATGGATTTAACATTGGCCCCAAATGAAGGCAATATATTTAGCCTGGAGAAGAGGCTCATGGGACGACGGGAAGCTGGATCCTGATTGGCTGATGAATACATGGAGGGAGACAACCAAAACCAAACAAACAATTCCATCTGGATTCTATCCATTATTGCTTAATTAACAGTGTTATAGAAACTCTGATGTCTTTATAGGAAAAGGAAGTATATAAAATGGGAATATGTAGGGGAGATTGTGATTCTGTGTTGTCTGAGGACTGTTTGTTCCAGCAGGCAACTGAAACTAAAGACAAGCTGAGAGGGTTTGGATAGGCTGTTTGCAGAGAGACATTTGGATACTCACAGTTTCTGGACCTCAGGCCAGAGTGTGTTCTGGAGAAGATGATCCTCTGGTGGGGGCTCTACACGCACACACATACACACACACATACATACATACATACACGTGCCCACAAAACATACACAGTTAGCCACAGACTTCAAAATCCTTACATAACTGTCATTTGCAAGGCCCTGAAAACTCAGCTGTTTAAAAATTCAAATACAACCAGTTTCCAATTTACTAAATGAGGATTACACCCAAGTGGCTATTATAATTTCCCTCTTTTTTTTTTTTCTTAAAGTATATTTTTTTCGGCTTTTATACCTTTATTTGATAGGACAGCTGG
>NW_023340268.1:13098497-13116636 GCF_004916995.1 Morone saxatilis
GGACTCAGCCTCAGTACATGGGTCTCCAGCTCTACCCACTGAGCTAACCGAGCGCCCTAATTTCCCTCTTTTAAATCCCTTTACTGTTAACCCAAAGAGCGACAGATAGGATACTGAATGTGTGCATGTGACAGGCATACAAGTTAAAAAGGGAAAAAAAGACAGTAAGTACCATAAAGAGAGAGAGAGAATGAGCGAAATACAAGCTACGTGGTCAACTGAGAACATGATCGCCTGGAGACAATGTTCTCTCACATTCACACACAGCCTCTTTTAGCATTTAGCTTGCACAAAAATCCCCAGCCCTGCAACTTTTCCAAAAAAGCCATTTTGAAACAACTGCAGCATTATCTCCGATTGTTAACGCCGACTGGCTTTTTTTCCCTCTCCCTCACACTGCAGGCTCTGCTTTCATTGAAAGCTAGACTGCTTGTGTTTTTCTTATTGGTCATCAGCTCCCTGTTTTGCCTAATTATTCATTCGTCTTCCTGCCTGCGGAAGCCAATCAAACGAGTGAAAATGCATTGTTAACAACAGTCTCCGCACTTGGTTGCTCCCTACATAGCTCGGGGTCATCGATACTTAAACTTTGCAATCACATAAGCCTGCTTTCTAATTAGCATTGCAGATTAAGGAGTGGCTTCAATCATGCTGATGACAGCCCTTGACACTCTCTCGCCCTGGGGTTTTAAAGCGCCATGCTACGTTCTCTTCATTTGACTCTCATCCATTTCCCATCTGCACATTTCCTACAGTTAGTTTCTCCATTTTGCCTTTGTTTTTTTTGTTCTCCTCTTCCACCTTCTTCTTCTTACACTTTAACTCTAACTAAACCCATCCATCTCGTCTTACATTCAAAAGTTTTTTTCTGATTCGTAGTTTTTATTTCTCATTTTTTGCTTTTGCTCATTGACACCTCTTCTTCCTCTTCTATCACCCACCACGCCTTTCCTCTCATCCCCTCCCCTGCTGTAATGCCATCAGCCTCCAGCAGACCCCAGGCACTGTGGGAGTAGAGCTGTAATGACTAACTGTCCGTCTGGCCACATATTATTGTCTCTTATAAGAACATCCAGCGACAGGCAGACAGGAACTCTTAAATGTGTACTGAGCTGCTGAGTGGATCGCAATGAGGAATATAAATCAGGCTATCAGACTGTAGAGGAGACAGGGAGGCATTTTGGCTCTAGAATTATTTATCACTGAGGTTTAAATTGAATGAGGGTTTACTGAGAAGACCACAAAATTTTAGAAATGACCATGTTATGTTGGGAAAAAAACAAACTTTAAAATGTTGTTTCTGCAGGTTTACAGTACCAGTCATGATGAGAGGGTGGAAGTACGACTCCTGATATTGATCAGATACACTGTTGAACTGCTTCTCTTCTGGATTGGTTTTGACAAGGTCCCCTGTAAATTAAAATGACATTTCTGTAAATATTATTATATATGATTATTTGAATATTACATTACATAAAAGCAATGAAAACATTAAACAAGCCCTCAATTTAATAATGCTATCTCAAACTAGTGTATGGAGCTCATGAAAATTGATTATCAGACAAAACTTGCCCCCAACCCTGAGCGCTGAAACAGATGCAGAGCTGCTGAGCAAGTATTTTACCTTGAAATACAGCCTTGTTGGATAGACCCAAGGCAGGTGTGCTGGCTCCTTCTGGAAGGTTGGCAGAGTCCTGGCAACAAGCAGATAAATGAACACACACACACACATCAATAACCGTGCAGGATTTTTTTAGGAAGATTAGGCCACTCAGCACATTTTTGCAGCAAAGTATAAGAGACACTACAAAGAAAGTTTTGATGAGATCTTATCGTTAGACAGAGGGCAAAACATGTGGCTTTAAAGGTCATGGATATAATCATTCCACAAATGGAATTAAAAATAACTTGAAAATATAATCATAGCTATCTAATCTAATTTGGCACTTACACTAGATGCCAACAGCTTTTCTCTTGAGGTCCCAGAGATGTTGGCAAAGTTCTCCACAAAATTACGAGGTGCTTGAAACACTCGCAGGACCTTCTCATCAGCTCCAGACACAAACTGAAACCTTCCAACCATCGCCAGACACTGCATGTCGTATCCATGGATCTGTGGTCGTGAGATTTCATGCCAGCTTTCCTGCAGGGTGAACAAACGATGTAGAAACATATTGTTAAGATGCAGATCATGGTCATAAGGATCCCAACCAGCTGCATGTGATTACCAGGCAAAGTGCCAGAGTTTCAATAGATCTCTGATGTTCTTGGCCCTACATCCAGGCGTTTTGTACCCAATCCAAATACAACACTGAATCTCCTGTTTAAATGAAACTTTTCCAGCTTAAGTTGCAAACAGTCCTCACAAGAGAAGATGGGAGGATCCACTACAATAACTGGATTTCCTTTGGCACCGGCGTGGGGTGGCAATATTCCAAGTTGGCATCTTGAATAATGTAATGAAGACTGGAAATTTGATTATGTTTCTACCTAAGCCAATTGCAAAACTGGCCTGTTTTACCCCACATCTTACTCTAATTTAATCTAGATGGACCTGCGGTGAAGTAAAGACTGGGCAAAGAGTTTTCTGTGGTACTGCTGGGGCTGATCAATCCATCCCTGTACCTTAAGTCTTGATCACAATGCTCAGATTCAAACAAAGACAAAACCTCAACATATTTTAGCAAACTGCAGCAAGTAGAAAATAGACCAGGTACAAACTAAATCCCACAAAGGTTAATACAACTAGCTAATTATCAAAAGAAAGGAGGATAATATAAAGTGACCATTGCTTACGGAAGACAAGAAGTAATAGAGGAGCATAAATCCTAATGTCAATACGCTGATGTCAGGTTTGTGAAACATGATCCGTTTTCTATATTGTCTTACAGATAAACAAATGTGGTGTGGCAGCTCTTCAATATCTACATAATCTACAATAAAAGCTCATTTCTTTTAGAGGAAAACCACCAATGGTAGTATTTTATTCAGATCTCTATGTATCCTATTTTTTTTACTTAGGCTTTTATTTCCTTTATTTGATAGGAACAGCTTAAAGAGGGAGGGGATTACATGCAGAAAAGAGCCACAGGTTGGAATCGAGCCTGGGCTGCTGCGGTAGGGACTCCTGTATCCTGGTCTTTAAGGAAAATGGACTCTCACTGACGTGTAGGTGTTATATTAACAGTGTATCCCTATTATTCCTGATAGGAGTGAATCAATTGACAAAATAGGATGGGAGATTTTGTTATACTGTTAATATCTTTAGTTACATTAGGACATTGTGGGAAATGAACAGTACTATACAGTACGGCTTTATGGCAATATTACATTTATAGAATATTAGTGTCAATGTGATTAGTTACCTTTTCAGGTATTTAATTCACCAAAAACAGATTTCCACCTGGTTATTTAATATAATACCTAAGTAAAGGACAAAAATACTATCACTAATTTTGAGCTACAATCAGCATTGTAATTTTTCTTCTTCTTCAACATTTTATAAGATGATTCTCAGCCTGTTTTACCTGTTTGGCACCTTGTTTCTTCCATGGAGTGAAGAGTCTGGTGGTCTGGTCTGAGCCCACACTGAGGATGAACTCACCCTCAGGATCCCAGCTCAGGTCCTGGACTGCATTAAAGTGACCTGATATCACAACCCCAGGCCTCCACTCTCCCTGTTCAGACAACATAACAATGGTCAGCTCTCAACCTCTGACTCTCCATCTTAATTCCCCTCTACATGCACACCACGTCCACGACAACCACCCCTGCCACATAATGGTAAACCCCAGAGCTGGTGCCTATGATTGACAACTGATATGAGAGTGGGTGATTATAATTTAGGTGTTGCTGTCTGAGAAGTCGATCTCCTTTGAAGCATCTGAATTAGCACCTTCAGGTTTGTGCTGAACTTTGAGTTCACCTTCCAAGCGGGCATAATTGAAATGCAGTTATCTCTGAACTTACGCTGTGACTTCAGACCCTCACTCTTTCTCAGGGACACCCAACAAAGACACATGTGAAGCCAGTCAAATTGAGTGGCAGACAGGCTTGGTGTGACTAATTACACTAATCACAGTCTCTCACACAGTGTAGCTGTGCGGCAAGGCACTAACATTGAATCTAGTTTCAAACCCACATGTTATTCCAGCGCTTCAGGGACTGAACTGTACATTTCTTGAACAAATGAAAGAAACAATCTGAACAAGCTACAAAAATATTGGCATTATATAGATTTTTTTTTGTTTAAAAGTAAGTGAGGCCATGACTCTCACCTCTTTGTCTTGGTCTTTGCACCAGAGATGTAGTGCTCCGTGAAAAGCGTGAGCCAGAATCATGAAGCCATCCGGACTCATCTGGCAGCCGTAGAAACCCAGAGTGTTGCCACCAACCTCCCCTACACGCACCTGGTGTGAAAGGAAAAATAAAAAAACACATTGTGAAGGCGATCACTCGTGATCAGATGCATCAACTCATCTGCCTTTTTCAACACACTTGTATCTGACATCAGGTGGGTGAGGGACATTTAGTTTATGGGTCAGAGTCACTGACTTGCTGCAAACAAAGATGAAAGGAAAACTGTAACAACATGCATGTGTATCAACTGTCACATATGGACAAAATGCTATTTAGTTAAGTAGGTTATTTAAAAAAAAATGCTGATATGTAGAAAATATAGCCTAGTTGTTCTGTCAAACACCTGCGATTTCTGTAACTCTACAGGCTCAGATTTAAAGAAAACAAGAGGAGTAAGGCAAGTTCTCAGTCTCCCTCCAAGGCTTATTAACTAACAGCTCCCATAATTGTGGATAGAAGCAGAAAAAAAGGAAATTAAGCTGACAAGTCAGATGAATTATGCAAAATGGGACTTATTAGAGTTGAATAAACTGTGTTGTGTTTTTTTTGACAAAATACATTTGTCTAATACAAAACGAAAGCAATTGTAGCTCAGCACATAACGCTAAACAAATAATCATGAAAAATGGCAAGGCTTGCAAACACAGAATCATTTACATAAATTGGATTTGGGTGAAAGCCTGTGACCCCTTCGTTGTGTTCACAAGCCAGATCATATAGACAGTGAAGGGTCTGTGGGGCTTGAGCTCCCACTGAAAACCATTCCAATTAAAAACACTCATAATCACTGCCTCTCAGCTCAGAAAAACGCTAGAAAATAAAACAAATTGCTCCTTTAGGATTCTGACCACCTGCCCAATCTCAGGCACCTTGCTTTTGTGTGTCAAGACAATTCTGTATTGAATGTTGTGGATTCAAATCACTAACTGGGGCAGGAAGCCCATTCTGATTTAAATACAGTTACCAATTACACTAACAAATGAAAATGTACTTAATAATAATAATAATAAACTCTGTCTGAGGTCATTCTAACTTACATTAAGCTCCTTTAAAGTTTTTTTGCAAAGAAGAGAACAAAAAAGAAAAGAAATAAACAAGTTAATTTAAAGTAAATAGAAGTGTAAGAGGAACAACAGATAATTACAAATAAAATGAACAACATTCAGTCATAATGCAGAACAAAAATCTTCTCTGTCTCTTCGTCTGTATTCAGTCCTCCTTTTATTTACATTAATATCCATACAGAACAGAAATGACGTACTAAAATAGAGAAAACAAGACGATATCAATATCTCACCCTGCTGATTGCATAACCGGCAGGATTATGGAACAATATGGAAATAATTTGAAACATTGTGGAAATTAATAAAAATATTTAAAACCTGAATAAAGAGGAATTCTTTTTTAAGCAACAGAGAGCTTTTGTAAGCACGAGCTGTCAATATTTTGAGCTTCAACTGGCTTGTAAAGAAAAAAAATTAGCTTAATTCTTGAAATACAATGGACAGTGGAAGAGAATACGTCTATCCTCCTGCAGGAAAAGACATTTATATTCACAGTTAATGTCATGTCAGAAATCTTCATTAATTTCCACTCGCTTTCAATACTCAAACAGAAACTATTTATTTAAGGACTTTGAGAGTATTCTGTTGACCAGGCCAACTTCTTGCTGCCCTGAAGAATTCAAACAATTAAAAGCTTTATCGGGCCCGGAGGACTTGGAGGTAAACCGGGCCCAGAGGGCAGATCTATTCAAATCGATAGCAGCAGAACCAACCCTAGAGAGCGCTACACTCCTCCCTCAGCAGCACTGTGATATATATATTCCATCTTTAATTAGCTTGTGCCTTAAATGATAAGGACATAGGCTGTGAGGAAATATGAGAAGTGCTAAAATCACACTCGAATGATTAAAATCTGGACAGATGTACAGCTTAGCCTGTTATCTTTTCTTAAAGAAGGTAGGTAGAGTGAGAGCATATTTAGTGACTGGGGCCACACTGCAGGAGAAACATACAAGAATGTGCATGCAAACGCATCTTCGCTATGTCTGTCTACTGCGTGTGGCGGTAAAGTGGTGTCCTCAATCATCCGGTCTTCTTAGGGAGCTTGTGTTGGTCATCTATGACCTTCAAAATAACGCCTGTCTGCAGGCTGAAACACAGCGGAACTAATGACACTGATAAAGGCATGCCTTCGCTTTGAATGGCACAGTCCTGCAGCCATCCAGAGTGGAGAGAGAGAGACAGCCAGAGAGGAAAGAGAGACAGTCAGGTAGAAACCTAGATGCTGAGATTGAGAGGGAACGAGATGCAACATTAAGCAGATTAATTTTAAAATTCTGCACACAAGAGCCTGCCGTAAATCATGCAAAAACTCACAGAGGCAAAAAGCCGTCATCTGTCTTGTTTACGAGAGGGGGAACAATATGGATGAACAGCGTGCCTTATCACTGGCTAGCGGGGGTATGGGGGAGGAATAGAACAAGGACACCAAAGAAGGGAAAGCATATATCATTCTTGGAAGGAGAGAAAGAGGGTGATGAGTGCTGAATGAGCTTAGCAAAGCCAAGACAACTCATACAGTGTGGAGTGCAGGTTTTCAATTCAACTTTTCAAGCTACTGACCCCACACACTGAGAGCCTTCTTCCCTTCAATTTCTGATTGTGATGTTGAGATGTACAACATAAAGTGAGGACTGTCGCTAAGGATTACTTGAATCATCTACTAATCTGTTGATTTGTGGAAATCATTTAAAGAAAAGAAGAAGTGGAATAAGGGAAAACATAAAAAATCTTTCTGCCTCCCTTCAAGACTTATTAACTAAGAGCTCCCATAAAAGGTGGATAGAAGCAGCAATTCAACCTTATTATCCAGCCAACTTATTCATTTTTTTGTCACTTTGGGGCAGCATAACAAGCTGTAAACACAAAAAAAGACATAATCACCATAAAAAGTTGGTATGCTGAACATGTTAGCAAACAGTTTCCTATTTTCACAAACAGCAGACACGTAGCAACATTAAAATTAATTTGAAGTTGTGTTTTTTTTGCCACCTGCAATGGCAAACAGAAGTGGTCTTTACTAAAGAAAATATCTCTCTCTTTAACTGCTAAACGCACCACTATGTTAACCAGCTAATTGCTAACGTTGTCTGTCTGCCATTTATTGCTGGGCATGTAGCGTATATTAATCACTTTTTACATCAAACAGCTGCCTGAAACAGCTGGAAATGACTCTGAGGAGAGCAGTGAGGCCCCTAAACCAAAACAACTAGCTGAAAGACGCTAAAAGGAAAAAAAGGAACTGGAAAGTTAAGTGATCCCTGTGCTTTTGTCACTAGAAGCATAGAAGCAACACATTTCACATTAAACATAATCATAAACAATTAATGGATTGTCAAATTTTTTTTCTTTCTTTCTATGAATCAACTAGTCTCAGTCAGTCATTTTAGCACAACATGAAATTAATTGTTCTATCTAATCTAATAATCTAATCTAATATCTAATTCTTACCAAAGGGTTAGAGCTAAAAACTAACTTAACATCCCTTGCAAATCAGAGTACATCTCTGACCACACCCAACCACACTTAACGGTGATGGGTGTAGTCAGACGTGAAACAGGCTTAAAAACCTTCAACCAGAGAGGGCAGCAAGTTACTCTTTAACAGACAGTATCAATAGACAGCCGCCTGAAGTGTCTTTTCTCGAGCTGCCGTACGGTCAAGTGTAATTTGTGGAGAATACACAAGCCGGGGTCTGAAAATAGGTTATCGCTCAAACACACAAACACACACACACACACACAAACTGACAATCCCTCTAGGCATTGTAGTGGCCCGCTGTGGTCAGTCTGAGATGTTAATTACCAGTGTGTCTCGTTAGTAAGATGTGCTTTACGCAGCGGTGAGCCCCGGCCACCCCACTGCTAACCCCGTTCTCCATTAAATCTCACAATTACTCTAATCAGTATGAAGAAGTGGAGCGCTTCTTTGTAAAAATCGGCTAATTAAGACACACATGGCTGGTCACTTAGCGCTACGGAATCTGCTCTGCCAAAAACTTCGCCGTTCGGTAAAAGAGCCTTTGTGAGGGCTATTCAGATTATGGAAAACACTCAAAGAGGACCAAAGGCCTTTTATTCTGTGAGGGGAACAAAATGTAAATACAGTTTGATTCACTGACATTTCATTGTTGCACATGTGCATCTGTGTGTGTGTGTGTGCACGTGTATGGCAGAGCTTCAGAGGTTAAGCTTCCTTTGTAGGCAGAGAACCTGTCAGTTCAAAGGGTTTGGCTCTCTCGTTTGAAAAAAAAAAAACCCAAACAAAAAACAGGTCAGAAGGAACCGAAACAGAGGAGGAGAGAAATGGAGAGTAGATTCATACTATGCGCTTTCACATTCGACAAAAAGGTTATTTCAGGTAGATGGTTTATTCTTTTTTTTTTTTTTTTTAGCATCAAGAAGAAAAGCCTGAGCTCGGGAGGGAGATTGGCCACACCAGACTTGATTTCAAATGCCCACCGCTGCTTTTCTTTTCCACTGACCACCTTTGTCTAAGAAGAAGAATAATATGTGACATCCGCACTGGCTTCAGGCCCTAATCATCGTCCCTTTGTCAGAGAGGAGAATCAAGACTTTCATGGTTGCTCCTTTCTGTGGTCTTTGTTGCTCGTCATTGTGGATGTGAATGACGAGATCAAAGGCGCAAAAATGTAACTGATCAGTACTGAATCTTTCTCATCACATCAGAGTGTGATCACACTCAAGGTGCCTGCCATGGCGAGGTGAGCCATTTCTGTGCAATGGGGTGTGTGTGTGTGTATTTGTGATCCTGTGTGCACACATTGTGGGATACATTCTGCGTATGTGAGCATGTCTATGTTAGTAGTTTGTGTCTCCCTGCCCATGAGTATGTGTTTGTTTTAGATACGTGGAAAGGTAATCTGAGGTACTGTTGAACCACCTGAGAATTTGCCAGTCTTACTTAAAAAAATAAAAAAATAAAAAAAATAAAAGCTGTGGGGCAGATGGGCAGAGGACTGCTTATTCTCTGCCATCCACACTTGTGTTAAATTTAGCCCCATTCTGGCACAACAGCAGCTGTTGGGAGCTAAAAGAGACGAGGTGGAGGGGAGCGAAAGAAAAGCAGAAGAGAGATAATGTGAGAGAGGGAGATGAGACAGGAGAAGAGAGAGAGGGGTAAGTGGTGGAGAAAAAGAGGTGGTGGGGGACAGAAAATGACGGGAAGCGGGAGTGGGGAGTGAAAGGGAAAGACAGATCATGGAGGGGGGGGGAAAAATAAGGAAAAAAGTGGTGCAGGCAGAGGCTATGGCATGTCTTCCACCAGCCTCTCCATTCCCTGTCGGATGTGTATGGGAATGGGCCGTAAAAGAGGGGGTTCAGTGTGAGTGAGTGATAGAGGGGAAGATGGGGGAGGACAACCTCGGCTTGTCTAAACTCACAGTGGTGCGTCGGGCTCGGAGCCTCTTCATCACTGTCTATCACTTCTATTCCTGACACCTCAATGTCAGGGAGAGTGGAAACCGACGCAGGGGCACTGACAGCAGGAGAGAGAATACTAGGGGAGGGCTCGAGCTCCAGATCATGTCAAGAGTTACTGAAAGGAAAGCTAGCAGAAAGAGAGTGGGAAATTGGTGTGTGGGTCTGTGCGTTTGTGCATGTGCAAACCCTGTGAGAGTGATTGATACCATGTGTATGTGTGGGTGTAGGGTCTGTTTATCTGCATACACCCTCCTTGTATTCAAGTCAACACTCACCTGTTCCACCCAGACTCCGGATCCCTCCTCAGGAGCCCAGAGAATCATGGTTTTGTCCATGGAGGCAGAGAGTAGACCGAGAGGCTGTTGCAGCTCGCCACCTGCAGGGGGAAACAAAGAGACACTGGAGAACTCATACAGGAGCAGCAATCACAGTCAATATCCAGTTTTTAACAACCAAATAGCAAAGATTTGATTTGTAAGAAGTAAGAAAAAAGTAACACATTTTGCAAGTGAGATTGAAAAACCCCTAGAGGCTTGTGAAAGATAATCTCACCTCAGTGAGCATTATAAGCAGATACGAAAAACATGTTTTGCACAAAAGTAAACAAACAAGAAACAGAAGAGGGAGCAGTGAGAAAAAAAAAAAAACTGTGCATCAGAAATGTTTTCTTCATTAAGTATCTTGTTAATTATCTCACAGCTTCTCAGATGTACCTCTAGAATCACTGCATTAGGCCTTCCACAATTTATTTTAAGGCTGCAGAATAACCATGATCATGCTTTTGTCTCCACGATTTATTAAAGCTTGTAGCATATGAGCATACTGACACTTTGTATTCAAGATGCCTACTCTGGTGCATCAAATTAAGTGCTCCCTGCATGTGTTTACAGGTCAAAAGACGGGTACTTAACATTAACTGGTCTTCCCAAACACAACGGGAACTGCAAGCAAAAGCATTTTTCCTAAAAATACTACCTACAAGGGGGTTGCAACTGCATTTTATGATGAGAGTTGTTTTATTAGGATGCATGGCATCATGTCATACTCTAATTATTATAATATATGCTTAATGATAAAATATTTTAACAAAATAATTGCAACTACCTTTGCACTCTGCATAATTGCTGCATAATTGTGCAGCTTCACTTATTTGAAGTATCTAAACATAATGAATGTGTGAGGTACACATAAGCTGGGGTGGGTGTGAAGTTATCTTAATGTAATAAGCTTTAAGGCAACAAGAGTTTAAAGAGAAGATTTAGCACATCCACCAACCTTTGCCTTGAGAACTAATTAAGCCAATAACTTTTCACAACCATTTTCTTTTCTTCTTTCTTTGAAATTGTAACCATCTCCTGTTGCCTTTTGTAAGCAATAGCATTGTAAGACAAAGGGAGGGAAACAATATTGTCTCATCTTAGTCTGCAAGCCAATCCACTTACTAATGTTTAGAGGGAACTATGTTTAATTCTGTAAGAAAATGTTTTTGACACTTTTTGACAAACACTACCAAGATATTTTAGCAAGAACCTACTGCCACATATCTACAAATTTAATGAATAATGACCAATCACTTCTCTGGATTTCTATCAAGGTACCTTTGTAGAGAGGAGGCTGCCAGTGGACTCCATAGACCCAGTTCTCATGACCTGCCAGGACTGTCTCAAGAGACACCGCAAACACGGAGGACACGTCTGTAGCAGGAAGACAGAAAGGCCAGACGAAGACTGTTATCAAGATGTCAGTTTTATGCTATAAACAAGAGAAAGGTAGGTAATTAACTGAGAAGGAATAGATTTTCTGCTTTATAAAAATCTTTTTGTGCCATATCTTTTTGGAACTACATGTAATTCTAAATGTTGTATGAAAAATCAATTAAGTATGTGTTACACTGATGAGGTGAACACGCATACACACACACACACACACACATTTGGTTCTTTATGGAGGTCGGAACCACCATGTGCCATTAAACCATCAAAAAGCATGTCTTTTTATTTGGATAATTAGCACCCCTTTTTCATTTAATATAATCAAGCCTGCGTGGCCCGCTCACCT
Source organism: Morone saxatilis (assembly GCF_004916995.1). Taxonomy (NCBI): domain Eukaryota; kingdom Metazoa; phylum Chordata; class Actinopteri; family Moronidae; genus Morone; species Morone saxatilis. Next base: position 13,110,421 of record NW_023340268.1, read on the forward strand.
CTCTCCTTCACTTCAAAAACGTCCTCTTTCATTTTGATGATGGTGTGATCGTCCTCTGTGCGGGCGTCTGTCCCAGACTTGGCACACAGCCTCCACACTCTGATGAGACAGTCCTGCGAACAGCTGGCTAATAACAGCTCACCACCTGAACGAGTCAGAGAGAGAACCTGAAAACCTTCCCGACTTTTAAACTACCCTCTATCATTGAATTTATCAAAACTGGCTTTGTATTATTTAATCTCCTGCAGTGCTTGGATTAAAAGTGTGCTAATATCAAAATATCATTACTTATATGTGAGATATAAAGTTTAGTACAACTTCACCACAAGCTGTAAAGTAAACATTAATATATTATTTCTTCAATTATTTGTTAGAAGTTAGTTAGTTATCAAAGCACTATAGATAAATGCTTCTAATTGTTATGTGGCCAGTAAGACAGCAGGAGTACAGGCCAAATATACACAGACAGGTGGTAAACAAAACACATGCCACTATCTCTGAGTGCATCCCGTCTGTCACATTATGCATTTCAGGTTTAGTCCGATGGCCACTGGCCCAGTTTTGCCTATGCCAAGTTAACAGACATAATAAAAAATGCCTCTGTTGCTGCCATCTAAGGCCTCCTGAAGGCTGGGAGGCCGTTATTGTTTGTTAATTCCGATGTAAGGATTATTTGTTTTGCTACTTGCATGAAACTCTGCCGAAAATATTTTCATGAGTGAGTTTTTTTTTTTTTTTTTAAATGGAACATTTATATGGAGTTTTGTTGCTTCAAAATAATAAAAATAAATCACACTTACGATTTAACCTATATTGTTGCCTGCATGAGATCAGATCTATGAATGTCATAATGTCATTACATGATGCCATCAAAGAATTAATTATTAACGTGTGTCAGTTTGAGGACATCAGCTACCTAATACAGAGGGAGAATTAGTCCTCTGTATGTAAAATGCACTTTTATGACCTGCGGCGCAAATAAAAGATACATTTTTGATAATGTTTTGGATATTTTATATAATAAATCTTGCAAGGAAAGGTTGAACTGAAATAGAAAATGTGATTACAAAGTGAGAATAATCTGGATAAAGCCCATGGTTGACAACATATGACCAGCTTTTACACTATTGACGATTTTATTCTACTACTAAGATTGATGGAAAGAAGACGTGATTTAGAAATGTACTACCCGTCCTAATACTGTTTATCTCCCACAGGATACACACAGAAAAACAGAAAATAGCATCGTGCTCTGAATCCCAGTGTTTAATACTTAAGATAAACTGCACCTCTAGTGCTGCAATTTGCCATCTGCCAAGTCATAAAAGAACAGAATGATTGATTTAACTACTATCACTGCAGTGGAGAGAGGGTTTTGTCATTCCTATGGGGATACTTCATATAAACAAACTTCTCTCTGTCTCTTTGCTGGCTTGAAGCGTGGCAGCATGGAGTAGGTCATAGACTGTGAGTGGGACGGAGACACTGGTGGAGAGGGCTGGTTGAGGAGATGAAATAGCTTTTACACAGTCAGAACAGTGCAGTAATGAAGTGCCCTTGAAGAGGGTTACACAATTAGTAGAGCCTGGATTGGATCCATGCATTTCCATGTGCTATCACAATACTGTGAAAATCAGCTGGAGTCAAAAAATCTGGTTTAAAAGCTGAACACACGGTGCCCAGTTTAGATTTTTTTTAATACTCTAATTATCTAAAAAGAGAAATGTGTCTTTTTTGCTTTAAGAAGGTCAGAATGCACTCGTCTGCCTTTCTCATCAAATAATTGATGGCTGTGATTGGAAATCTCCTCCCACCTCTAAGCATTCAGCCAATCACATGTAATCTGACTCTCTTAAAGCCCAAGCTCTGCAGGCTTGCTTAAGATAAAAGATAACGGAGAACCAAAGGAAATGCTTTTAAGCCTTCAGAAGACAAAGACCATATCAGAAAGAAGCAGGTGTATCAAATTGCAAACCAGCTATTGTATGCATGCATTCAAAACAACATGTTTTTTCTATCTAAAGACACTAGCCTCTATTTGTAACTTACCACACCTTAAAAATGATGTTGTCTGCCTAAATCAAATATACTTATAGCAGAAAAAAACTACAGTATACTGACTCTTAACGACTAATCAATGTTAAAAAAATACTTTGTCTACAGTACTCTCAATTAGCCATCGAGCAAACATTAAAATAGCACATCTAAGAATCTTATAATGTATTTCTATTATCAAAAACAACTTGCTAGCTTGCTTTGTTGGCTTGTTTGTCTACTTACCCAACTCTGGTGACTTGAGTCATTACCACCTATCAAAAAGATCCCTTTGCTACGTGTCTTGTATGTATATTTGACTTTGAGTTAAGTGAGACGTGCAACCATACTGGGACAGTAACACTAGCACTCACCCAGACATGCCCATGCCACTCCACGAACCCAGTCTTCATGTCCTTGCAGTGACATGGCTTTCTGGAGCTGTCGTAGAGAAATTTAAAAAGGTCAAATGTTGCCCTCAAACTTTATAGTTGGCACAGAATACATGAACAAGCTGCTCCTGAGAGAGTATCGATCTGGGCTCACCTGTCCGCTGGACTGCACATACAGATGCACCTGAGAGTTATCACCCCCACAGGCCAGTATGGGAACTGCGAGAAAAGAAGGTTTTGCATACATTAACATGTAGGTGTAGGTTTTATAAACAAGAGTGAGGTGGATAGGGAAGGATGAAGAATACCATCAAACAGACGAGAGGCATGTAAACTAGAAAGGCGAAATGACACAAGACACTTCAAACGCAGGCTGCATTTTCAATATGACATTCGGTTAGAGGCACTAAAGCAGTGGTGCAAATTGAGATGGATGACATGAGAGGAAAAATGTCTGTGTGCACAAGTGTGTGCGGCACACAACTTAAAGGATGTCTATGTAGGAACAGCTTAGGCTTACCTCTGCTGCCTGGCAACAGTGCCAGAGAGACATCCATCATGAAACTGCTGCCGAATGATAAAGTATGGAGGCACTCAGCTGAGAAACACACATGGACATGGAATTAAACTTTCTGATGACCAAGGACTAATACTGCTACACAATTAAAAATATTATTTATGGGGTGTCCTGGTGGCTCATAGCATTGCACGTGAAAATACTTCTTTTGACTGTTCAGGAGAGGCCAAGACTCTCCAGTCTGCATACAGGCACCAACATGACATAAAATAGTATTTTAATCTGGGAGTACACCCCAAGGTTGTGCCCAGACCACATACACACACACTTTCCATTACTGTCAAGCAGCATCAGTGTTCATCTGCACTGACAGGTGGACAGAAACTTTCAACAAAGGGATGCTGTTATGGGTGACAGCTCTGAAAAAAGGAAAGTAGATATGAATGACAGCTTGGAACACTGACATTCAACTATGTGAAGAAATTAGAGCAAGATTACAATTAACACAGCTGTTACAGTTATATTATTTAGGAAATACAAATGTTGCAAGGAGAGATTACGGAGTACAGTCATTTCTGTCCAAACAAATCATTCATTTCAGTTTTTTCTTGTTTTGCCTGTTTTCCTTACATGTAAAGTGAGTCTATTGTAGATGTTTGTACCAGTATAGACACAATGTCATTGATGTGATGCACCCTAAACAGCTACGCAGCACTGTAAAGGTCAGTGAAATTATTGTAATATTGTCCTTTCCTTTATCAGCCACTAGGGGGTAGATATTATAACTGTAAGTGACTGAATGAAACTGATTATTTATCTATCAAGAAATATATGAGTGTTACTTTCTGGATAGAGTCTCACATCCAAAAGAAGACACCTAGTGGAGAATGAACCAGTTCAGTCTGTTCTTGTAAAACTAACCTTCTGAGAAAATAAGGTTGCCCCAGTGGTTTCTGACTTGGGGGTTTGAACCCCTAAAATGGGTCACAAGATGCATCTGAGGGGTTATGAAATGATTACTTGGGCACAAACGCACATTATGTTTATTTTTTGGAATACTGTATAGTTTTACCTCTTTATAAAACCAATATTATTCATGTGAAACAACCTGGGAAGGGTAAAGATTGAACTGCTTCCAACTCACAGACATGCAGACAACCCTAACCCAGGGATCCCACATAGACATTGCTTCATATTTAAGGGTCAAAAGCAAAAAAAAAGGTTGGGAATGACCCAAATTAACAACAACCAACCCAACCAAAATCATTACATAATTCATACTTTAAGACACTATTTATGTGCACAAGTTCCAACATTATTGTGGCAACAAAGTACCACAAAAACTCCACTGACTGACACAAAAATGTATCTGTCAGGTTTTTTGCCTTTTACCTTCTCTGGCTTCATTGCAGAGCCACAGTCTGACTGTGGAGTCGGATGCTGAGGAGGCCACCAGGATCTTTGAGTCCTCCACATAGATGGCATCCACAGCACAAACTGGACCAGTGTGGCCCTTACACTCCACCGACTGAATGAACTAAAAACAGCAGAGCACACTTTAGGAGATCTCTATACAAAGGAGTACAATCACTGTCTGATCAAACAGGTGGCTTACCTTCCCATTTTGAGCCTCCCAGACGATGAGACGATTGTCCGAGCCTCCCGACACGAGAAGACTCTCTGGAGCTGCGACAACAACACAAACAACACAGCGAGATGAGCAAAGATACGCTATATGGCTTAAAGTACTTATGTGCACTTTTGGCTTGGGACTGTTTTTCATGTTTTGGACTACATAACTTAATGCTCCAGCATACAATGATATTTTTAGACAATACTGTCAGAAGTTTGGTGAGGGGTTTCTTAGCTCCAAGGGGGAGTGGTTTTTCAGGTTTTGTGGGGAAGAACTTGACAAGCCTATGCAGAGCCCTGACCTTAACCATATACAACACCCTTTGGGATGAACCGAGACGGACTGTGAGCAAAGTTAATTGCTCAACATCGGCGCAATTAACTGAACTAAAGCTCTTGTGTCTGACTGGGAGCAGATCCCTGCAGCCCGCATCTTGTGGAAAGCCTTTCCAGAAGAGTGCCTTTTAAAGCAGCTAAATAATACGATATAGGGTTTTAGAATGGGATGTTCAGCAATCACACAAGGTTAATGTTGTGTCCATATATCTTTGGCCACTTAGTGTAAATCCCCTGAGGCTCATGAGTGACATCCCAGCACATGTTAACTTTACACAAAGTGTTTAAACGCCTCAATGAATGAGACTAGTTGAGATCCATAGACTGTAAAACATGTCACTTGCACATCTGTTGTTGAGGCACTGATAAACAGATGTTGCTGTTTGACAGCTCCATCAGTCTCCTCCCTCTCCACACTCACCACAGTCCTCTCTGTGAATCCACTGCACTGTATTCACTCGGCCTGTGTGTCCATTCAGCACAGCGACAACTCTTCTCTCCTGAGGTAAAACCAAACGGTGTGTTGTTTACTGAGGTACCGAACACTTATTCACACAAGCAGGTCAGCTAACTTCACAGTGGACATAAGACATATTTTACTACCTGTGGGTCGTACAGAGCCACAGAGTTACATGTCCCGAACGCAATGGTCCCTCCACGGCTCCAGGAAACAACCTTTGGCGTCCTGTTTGCACAACAAGCTACATGGCATGTTTCAAATACGGCCGCCGCCATCTTGAACGCTGTAGTTGTGGCGTCACTGTGAATGTGGCTGTAGCTAAACCGCCACGTGCTAACAAACGTTCCACCTCCAACGGTCGGCAGTCGGTCCACTAACGTTCCACCTCCAACGGTTTTTAAACACTTAATCCTACACAGCTATTATCTTTGTTATTATTACTATGTAACGTTATGTTTTAACGTGGTTTAAATGTAAGCAATGGACAAACATTTGAACTTATTAACTCACTAAATTGCACTGATGAGTAGTGTCCAGTAGGTGGCGGAAGACTATCATAAAATCTACAGAGCCATGAGTCCAGAGAGTAGCATGTACATAGACAGCACTGTAGAGTAGATTATAGTATTAAATATCATCCTATATTATTGAATGTATTTGAAATCACCCAGTGGAATAAAGTGAAATAACAATGTGATTATTCGTCTGACTCAATTACTGTAAGATATGTATTGTATATACTTTAATTTATAGTTTTATATCTTCTAATAATAATATTAGTAATATTTGTATTGTGATATTCTTTGTTCTCTGTTTTTGCACTGCCCTATTGCTGCTGTGTCAAC